>NW_026947495.1:11100000-11475000 GCF_034190915.1 Cavia porcellus
TTTTGCATAATTATCTTCAAAAGTCTTACTCAAATTACCAGATATAGTCATGTTAAATTGATCTAATCCTACAGATGGTGACTGTTTTGTTCCAAGAACTAATAGAATTAGTAGTGCAATCATCTTAGTAATCATAAATGTATATATACTAATGTATATTTTATCTCTTTTCACTTCCTTTTTTCTCTTTCCCTATTTTTTCCCTCTTTGAGCAGTTTCTCACCATTTCAAAATATTTATAGACCATTTCATCTTATTTACTGTTTCAGTTTCCTACACTATGGAGATAATATGATGTTTGCACGGGTGAGTTTGGATTTACACTTATGAGTATGGTTTCAAGTCACCTCCATTTACCTATAAAAGCCTCAGGTAGTCTTACTTTATAGCTGAGTATATTCCACTGTATAAAAATACCACAGTTTTTAATACATCCTCAGTTGATGGGTGTTTGGGTTGTTTTCAAGACTTAGTTATTACAAATTGTGCTGCCATAAACACGGGTGCACATATATCACTGTGGTATGATGTTTTCAGTTCTTCTGGGAATATTCTCAGAAGTGGAATAGTTGGTCAAATGGGACTTCCAATCCCAGATTTTTGAGGAACCTCCAGACTGAGCTTCACAGTGGTTGCACCAGTCTACACTCCCACCAACAGTGCAGGAGAGTTCCTTTTCCCCACAGCCTCTCCAGCATTTGTTGTTGTTGGGTTTTTTGATCCTGGCCATTCTTTCTGGAGTGAGGTAGAATCTCAGTGTTGTTTTAATTTGTGTTTATCTCATGATCAAAGATGCTGAACATTTTTCATGTGCTTATTTGCCATTTTTATCTCTTCATATGAAAAGTGTATATTCATCTCAGATGTCCATTTTTGGATTAAGTCTTTGAATTTCTGGGACCTGATTTTTTTTTTCAATTTTTTATATATTCCAGATAGAAGTTTTTTGTCTGAGGGACAATTGACTAAGATACATTCCCAATTCATGGGTTTTCTTTTCACTCTGTGGATATTTCTTTTTACGTACAAAACCTTTTTAATAGGATGACATCCCAATTGGTGATTCTGGGAAGAATTTCCCATGCAGTTTGATTTTTGTTCATGAACTCTTGGCTGATCCCTATGCCTTCAAGATTTCTACCTACTTTGTCTTCCAGTAGATTTAGTGTTTCTTTTTAATATTTAGATCTTTCATCCATGTTGACTTTATTTTAGAGCATGGTGATAGGGATGGGTCTAATTTTAGTTTTTGGCATATGGAAAGGAGTTTTTACAGCGCCATTTATTAAAGAGGCCATCTTTCTTCCAGTGAGTATGTTTGGCACCTTTATCAAAAATAAGGCAGTTGAGTGTGTTTGTAGTTGTGGTTGTATCTTCTAATCAATTGCATTGATCTTCAGATCTGTTTTTATTCCAGTATCATGCTGACTTTATCACAGTAACTTTGTAGTATAACTTCAAGTCAGGTATTGTGGTGTCTTGCCTTTGCTGCCCAGAATTGCCTTTGCTATTCTAGGTCTCTTATTTCCAGATGAGGAATGTTTTCTCTAGATCTGTGTGGTATGCTAATGGTATTTTGATGGGGATTGCATTAAATTTGTATAACAATTTTGAAAGAATGGCCATTTTCACAATGTGTATTCTTCCTGTTGATGAACAAGGAATGTTGTTCCATTTTCAGTGTTCCTCTTCAATTAATTTTTTTCAGAGTATTGTAATTTTCACTGAATAGATCCTTTACTTCTTTATTAGATGTATTCCTAAGTATTTCATTTTTTGGATGCTATTGTGAATAGTATTTCTCTTATTTCTCTCTCAATGGGTTTGTTGTTTGTGTGGAAGAATGCTATTGAGTTTTGAGTGTTGACTGTGTATCCAGCTACACTATTGAATTTGGTTATTATATCTAGAAGTCTTTCAATGAAGTTTTGAGGGCCTTCTGTATAGAGTATCATGTCATCTGCAAATAATGATAATTTAACTTCTGCTTTTCCTATCCTTACTCCTTTTCTCTCTCTTGTCTAATTGCTCTGGCTAATATTTCCAGCACTATATTGAATAAGAGTTGTGATCGTGGTCAGCCTTGTCATGTTCCTGATTTTAGAGTGATAGCTTTCAGTTTCTGACAGTTTACTATGATGCTGGCTATTGATTTGTCATAGATGACTTTTATCACAGTGATGTAGAGACTGCCCCAATTTTCTTTAGGGTTCTTATCATGAACAAGTGTTGGATTTTATCAAAAGCTTTTTCTGCATTTATTGATATGATCACTTGATTCTTATTTTTGGCTCTATTGATATGGTGGATTACATTTATTGATTTGCATATGATGAACCATTCCTGCATTCCTGGCATGAATCCCTCTTGGTGGTGTTATATAATCTTGATGATTTGCTGCATTCTGTATGCCAGTATTTTATTGAGAATTTTTGCATCCATATTCATTAGGAAGATTAGCCTGTAGTTCCTCTTTTTTGGTTGGTTCTTTTTCTGGTTTTGGTATAGGATATTACTTGCTTGTAGGAATGAGTTAGGGAACATTGTTTCATTTTGAATTTTACTAAAGAGTTTTAGAAGGGCTGGCATTGTTTTCCTTGAATTTCTTGTAGAATTGAGCTGTGAATCTATCAGGACCTGGGCTTTTCTTTCTTGATAGGGTTCTAATTATATTTTCAATTTCATTAACTGATATTGGGTTATTCAGGAGTTTTGCATCTTCTTGATCCAGCTTTGATAACTCATATGTTTTTAGGAATTTGTTCATTTCTTCTGTGTTATCAAACCTATAAGAGTAAATGTTTTTGAAGTAGGTATTGATAATCCTCTGTATTTACACAAGGTCTGTAGTGATTTTTCCCTTTTCATTCCTTATTACCTGATAATATAAGATTGATAAGTTTAAATGAAAAAGGTGACAACACAAATGATATCAAAACACTATTTACAGAAATTATAGCAGACAATTTCCCAAATGTGGGAAAGGAAACTGATAAACAGATAAGGGAAACATATAGAACTCCAATTAGCCATAAGGAGAGTAAATCTACACCAGACATATAATAACCAACATCTCATAAATTCAACATAGGAACAAAATATTAAAAACTGCTAGAGAAAAGAGACAGACTATTTATAAAGGAAATCCCATCAGAATCACAGCCAACTTCTCAACACAAGCAATGAAGTCAAGAAAAGCATGGAGTGAAATATTTTAAATCCTACAGGAAAGCAACTTCCATCCAGATTGATGTACCCTGCAAAACTGTCCTTCAAAATTGATGGAGAAATAAGATAGTTCCATGACAAAGAACAGCTGATGAACTTCATGACTATCAAACCAACCCTGCAAAGAATATTGAAAGATATTCTAGCTAGACATAAAAATAACTATGACTCCAAGAACACCAAAACAAAAAAGCCACTAAGCAGGACAGACAGTTAAAGAGAGAGGAAATGTAAAGAACCAACAGCAGAAAGAGAATATGACAAAAATTAACCAATGTATGTTATAACCATTAATGTAAATGGCCTCAGTTCAACAGTTACAAGAAACATTGGCAGAATGGATCAAGAAACAACATTTGGCCATGTGCTGCATACAAGAAACCCATCGAATCCAAAAGGAAATTCATAGACTGATTGTAAAAGGATGGCAAACAATACTTCATGCAACAGGAATCACTCAAAAAGCAGGGGTAGCTGTACTGTTTGCAGACAATGTGAACTTCAAACCAAGAATGATTAGAAGAGATAAAGAAGGTCACTACACACTAATTAGAGGAAAGCGTCAAGAGGAAGAGATAATAATTCTAAATAAGGGTGTACCCAGCTATGTAAAACAAATCTTAATAGAAACAAAAATCAAGTAAGCAATAACACAGTTATAATGGGAGAACTTAATGTCCCTTTGACACAAAGAGACAGATCAACTAGACAGAAAGTCAGCAAAGAAATAATGGAATTGAGTCAAACTTGTGAAAAAATGGACTTAGTAGATGTGTACAGAGTGTTCCATCCAACAGCATCAGAATATACAATCTTCCTAGCAGCACATTGGACATTCTTTAAAACACACCATATATTAACTCATAGAACGTGCTTAAGGAAATGCAAAATAATAAAATTATTCCATGCATGTTAGCGGATCATAGTGCCATGAAACTAGAAATTAATGACAAAAGAAACTGCAAGAACCTCACAAAAACATGGAAATTGAACAATACACTCTTGAACAATCAATGGGTCACAAAATAGATTAAACAATAGCTGCAAGTAAAAGAAAATGCAAATACAAATTATTGGAACCTGTGGGATGCAGTGAAAGCAGTCTTGAGGGAAATTTTCTATGGTGAATTCCCACATCAGGAAAACAGAATGGGCACAAATAAATAACCTGATGCTACACCTCAAACATCTAGAGAAAGAGGAGCAAGTCAAGCCCAAAGCCAAAATAAGAGAGGAAATTATAAACATCAAAGTGGAAATCAATGCAATAAAGACTAAGAAAAAAGTACAAAAAATTAACAAATCAAAGAGTTGATTCTTTGAAAGAATAAATAAAATTGATAAGCCCTTAGTCTACAAAGAAATATTCTTTCCCTTTCCTTTCTTTTTCATTCTTCTTTCTTTCTTTTTTTCTTTCTTTCTTTCTTTTTAATTTTATTTAAAAGGAAAAAGAAACAAAACAAAACAAAACAAAGCGGTATAAGGGTACAAGTAATACCTGTACCCTACAAAACTACAGAACTAAAAAAAAAAAAAAAAAACCACAGTAAGAAATCACCAGTTAATAGATTACACATTATCATCTTAGACATAGTTAATCAAGTCACATTATCAAAGCATACAAAGTGGACATTCAAACAGTCTTTATTTCTTTTTTTGTTTGTTTGTTTCTTTCTTTTATTTCTTTGTTTCTTTCTTGTTGTTTTTGGATATCTAGCAATGTAATAAGGATATGTCTTGGCCGGCTTATTTTTTCATCTGTTACTTGGTGTTCTGTAAGCCTAGCTTTCTTTTATATTGAATTCTTCTCACATTCCTGGGAAGTTTACTACTATGATTGTTATAAGAATATAACAATTAATAATTCTATTTGTGTTATCTTGTAGTTTTTCTTTCACCTCCAGTTAGCCTTAGATTGGTTTTCTTAGTGTTTCTTGTAGTTTCTGGATCATATTTTCTAGTTTTGTTTTTTTTTTTTTTTCATGATTTGTTGGGGGTATTTTTTGATAACATTTTTTGCCCAATTTCAGGTACTTTTTTCTTCATATTGGGCATTTCTGTAATTTATAATTTCTATAAAGTCTTTTATTTCAACTTTTTCTGTTTGATATGTTTGCAAGGATTCTAAACCCTTGAAAATCTATTGTTCATGTGTTCCATAATTTTGGTAAAGGTGTTTAATTTTACTAATTTATGGCTATATGGGGAGATAATGCCTTTGATTATTTATTCATTTTGATTTTGTGGTCATCTAGTTTCTTCATACTATATATATATATATATATATATATATATATATATATATAAACTTTTTACAGAATTTCACTACCTCTCGGTTTGTGCCCTTGTGCTGTAAATTAGGAGACTTGGGAACTCTTGGGGGTTTTCTGTTGCCTTGCTCCCCATGATCCTGTGTATATGGATATACATTTTATATTATATTCTCCTGGAAGTTGTTGGTGTAGACAGCAAGACCAGTTCTTGTGTACTGAATGGTACCTTGGCTATAGTAGTAAACTCAGTGGCATCAAATGACAGCTAGGTCTTGCCAAGTCCTAGGAGCCTCACCTAGACAGCTGCTAACCAGATGGGGAAGATTGTAAATTTAGTGCAGACAGACCACTGGGGTATTAGCCCATAATACTTCACATCACTGGACTCTGCTGAGTATAGTCAGCCATGCCGCAGGTCAAAGATCCCACTTGGCTACCTTCTTCTTCAGGACCACTCCCTCTAGACTTCACCCTCTGAACCTGGTCTCTCACAATAGAATAGAGGCCTCGTGAACTTTGGTGTGATCCTGGTCTCCCAAGCAGTCTCAGGAAATCTCTACTTAGCTCTCCTCTCTCCAAGCCTCTGACCCAAGGAGTCTCTCTTCTGGCTCCAGAGTAAGGTAGCACTTCAGTCTGGAAGTGAAACTGTCCTCCTCCATGTAGTCTCTCTTCAGGTGGATGAGCTTCTTGTCACCTCTGTTGTCCTGTGCTTAAGAGGCCCTTGGAGCAGACCTCGGCACACACTTGTCCTATCATTCTCAGTAACCCTCCCTGAGGTGGACACTCAGCTGGGGTCTCAGTGTGTGGCCAGAGTGGACTCATCATGCAGAGGTTCAAAGGTTTTCTCCTTGCAATGTCAAGGATTAAACCAATATTTTCACTTTCATCTTGCCTCTAAGTCCATCTTTTGTATCTGGACAAGGAATACATTTGTTATACCTTCATAACTTGCTAATTTTATTTATTTCACAAAGTATGTAATAAACCTGGAGAAGTTTGTCTTATTTTCTAACAAAATGTGTAATCAAACTGGCTTAGTGAACATTTTTATCCCTTCTGTGCTTGTTTTGTTGACCTCTCTGTTCTCAAGTCCTTACTTCAATCAGCTCAGTGTTTCTTTGATTTGCAACTTTGATATCCCAGTTCTATCACTGTTTTGATTTTAAAAAAAAGTCTGAAGTAACCCAGAATAACTCTTCCAGAACTAGTGTAAAGTTGTTACTAACATATACTCAGAGAAAGTATCTGAAAGAAATAGAATTGTAACAGTAGTAAAGGATTTAAATATCACTTTCTTAAGTCAGTTGTAGAAAGATTTCCCTCTCGGAACTCTGAATGCAGAAAGAAAGTCTTCTCACTATGTTTGATGTGTTCTTCTCCCACAAAATTTTATCATTGCTTTGCACGATGAATATTCATCAATTACACATGCACAAGACTCTCAGTGTAGGGAAATATGTAATATATTTAATGATGTTTGGTTAATACTGTCATCTGAACAAAAATCAAGTGGGACATGACATGCTACAGAATGATGGAGATGAAAAATGAAAGAAGATATCCTTTATCATGGGCCACTGTTGTAATGTTTTAGCCACTCCACTTCATGATCAGCAATCCTGGAGGTTTTTCTAGGGTGAGGATTGTATTGTTTATTGTGAATGATCTTTAGTTCAGTTGAAACTGATCACCATTGTATCCTAGATAGAAATCTAGTCACAAAGGGATTGCTATTATTGATGATTTGAATCCAATCATGGCCTGTTGGATGCCGCTATAGGCAAAACTAACTCTCACTGTGCCTGTTAACTGTGCAGTTTGCTGCTCATGAAGGTTGCACCTGGTGCAGAAGAGACCAGCAGGGTGGCACTGTGGACTTGATGAGCCAAGCTGCTTGCTTATGTGTGTTCTGTCCTTCCAGCCAAGGCTTGGCTTTAAGACCACATAGTGCTTTGGGGTTGACGAAGAAGATGTATCTGTTTGGGTCATAATTCCAATTACAACTAATCACAGAGTTTCCCTGCTGTCCTTAAGCTTCAATTTTAGCACTGGTAGAAATAGGGCACACTTTTAGCCATTTAGTGATTACATGAATAACGATGAGGCATCCCCAGAGCAATGCCAATCCTTGGGTTTCCATTTGCTTTCCCACTTTCTGCTACTTATTGTGAACCCAATTTGACTATTTCATAGCACATAACTTTTGGTTTTTGGATTTGTAAGTTTGGTTAAAATTATTTGTGTTCAAAACATATAGGACTATTTACAAACTAGTTTTCAGAAAAAATACAATTTGAGAACTCAAAAGCTTTTTTAAGAGGAAAGCTATAAACTTTACAATTTATACAATAACTACTGAGCTTTAATGTTGAATGAGGAGGGACATTTAAAATTCAATGGGGTTCTCAGGTTTCTACCACTTCCTGTTTCCTGAGAACACAGAAGAGCAGGTGAAAAAAGAACAAATCTTTATTCAAAGCTGGCTCCATCTCTGAGAACTTGCAGGGACCCCTTAATGATTCAAATCACTATTTCATTGCACTAGGTGGGAAAGTACTTTGGTAGCTCCTGAGTAAGGGGAGAAATCCAATGAGACAGTGGCTGACAGAATTTCCATGCAGCTTGATCCCTAGCTTTCCTGACTTCTTCCCTTCCCTGTTGAAAGAAAGCTGTACTCTGTCCTCTATAGGCCAGAACCTGCATATTCTGTGCATTCATCTGAGCAGAGGAGAGGAGGAGCATAGGCTATGTACCAGGCAAGAGGAAGTTTGGAGAAGTTCTTTAGCTCTGAAGAAAATTCTGATTTAAAAAAACCCTCTCTGTTTCAAAAATAATAGAAAGTAGAGGCCTATTTGAAGGATGAGGGGCCAGGAAATTCTCCAGGGTATGGAAGCCAGGGTGCAGAGAGATAGATTGTTGTCCTTATAGTAAGGCTGTGACCTACTGTGTACAGTTTTTGAACACATCAGTTACTATGGTAACACTAAACAATTAATCTAGATGAATCTCTGCTTTATGTCTAAAGATCATTGATAAACATAGATCAATATAAACAGTAACAACCAAAACAGTGGCAGGAGCGTTGAATTTATGTGTTGATTTCAAAATTAAATCTGTTGATAACTTAGCAGCTTTACAAAGGTAAAATCTGAAATGTGTAAGGTCTAATCAGACACAACTGATGTTCTTTGGTGGCTACAGTTGAATATGACCCTTAAATTCTGTGGGGCAGAGCTCAGGGTTGGGACATTGAGAATGCTTCCACCTACATCCCTGAAGGTAGGAGATGGGGACTGAAACAAACTGGCAAGCAACTGGGCAGTGTCTGTCTATGTAATGGAGACTCAGGATACCACTGTCCACATCTGGGAAACACAGAATCTGCAATGACTCTGTGGCTCTTGAGCACTGTAAGTGGAACCAATCAGAAAAATGATACTTTTAATTCTTCCTTTATATCTAGCATAAAACCAAGCAAGTCTCATGACTGGACAGTTTAAATCTGGTGTTAGTTTGAGTGAGTTTTTGATAGAACAACTGTCCTGATGCCTCATAGAAGCCAACCCAGGAATTCCAGATATCAAAGTCCTCTTTCTCTTCTCCTCACCACCCCTGTGAGTCTGCTTACCACCTGATCTCACACTTCAGGGTATACTTTTTTTTTTTTGGGTCTTTTTGATACAGGGTCTCTATGCAGGTCATGCTGGCCTTGAACTCACTTTGTAGCCCAGGCTGGTCTCAAACTCACAATGATCCTTTTGCCTCAGCCTCCCGAGTGCTGGGATTACAGGCATGAGCCACTATGCCTGGCTAGAATGTACTTATTTTTGATCTTCAATAAATGTATGTCAGTTGAGCATGGTGGCACACGCCTGTGATCTCAGCACTTGTTAGCTGATGCAAGAGGATCACCATAAGTTCAAGGCTAGCCTGCGTACAGAGTGAGATCCTTTCTTGGAAAAAATATATATTCATTACCTTTTTTTTTTGTGTGTGTGTGTGTGTGTGTGTTGTTCAATCCTTTGTTCTGAAATCAAGAACTTGCAAAGAATTTCCCTTAGACCCACTAACCTCCTGGCTGATCTAGACATAATTCACTTTCAACACAAAGTTCATCTTCCATGGAAATTAATGGCACTTGCCTGACAAGCATGAGCTTGTGAGTTTGATAAAATATAAAATAAAAAAGAAAATTTGTGTTGTTTTACATCATTTCATATATGTAAATGTATATGTGTGAACACATCTTTTTATACATACATTTGTGCATATAAAAATTTTCATGCATTGCCTCCTCTTTGAGACAGAATTTAAAATCCCTTGTATCAGTATTAAACAGAGGTGGGGCTGAGGAGACAACAGAAAGCGGGCACAGACAATATCACGAGGCCTCCAGGTGGATGGAGTGCTGATGGAATCCTGCCCCCTTAGCATGTTGCTCGTTGAAAGCACATCTGTTTTCTTCTGAGGCTGTCAGAGCTTAAATAATCCTTGCTTGGGCCTGCAGAAGCTCAACAGTAGCTAAGTAACAAAAAGCTTGATCTTCATCATTTAGTCTGCTTTGCTAATTGAAAAGCTTTGGTTCAACTCCCTTCTTAATTTTGCATACAGATTTGTTAATCATGTAAAAAGTGTCTGTTTAAAAATTGACAAAGTAAGGTTGATTGGTCCTAAATTTACATAATCTCGTTGCCCTGTCAAGACTGTGGGCTCCAAGACAAGGGCTTTATAGGACATTCAACTACAACTAGGCGTATCCGGCCCACTGTGATCGGTCAGTTCGGTTCCAGGAAAACCAGCTCTGTGTGACCGAAACCGCTATGAACAGAGACCATAATTTCATGGGACCCAAACAATTACCAAAGCCTTTGTAGACAGGCCAGACACAGATGTCACCCACCTGTGACAGCGAGTCCCTCCGAGGTGCTCAAGCTGGTGTCCTTCCCTATTTTTCTTACTCTTCTTTGTTGAAGGTCAACCTTATTTTTGTCATCTCTTTAAGCCAAAATCTCTTACCATTTTCTCTTACTTTCCAATTAAACTTACCCCCATAAATCTATGTTTTAGTTTTTAATTTCTTTATTATGAAAAGCAAGGACCCATGCCAGCAGACAGCCATTTCCTTTCATTCTTTCTTTTTTCATTGTGTTGCAAAGATAGTTTCTGTGCCCTTTACAGGAGATTGAATTATATTCATAGGCCTCTTCCCTCTTTTATTTTTTTCAAGACAATTTCTTGCTAAGTTACTAAATTGCCCAGGCTAGGCTTGAACTTGTGATCTTTGGATCTTTACCTTCCAGCATGCTAGAATTAGTACTGTCCTGAGGGACCTAGAACTTGGCACATGTGGGATGCTTGATGGGGTCTTCCGTCAGTTTATAGGCATACATAAGAAACCATGGACTGGACATGGCACATGGGGGTAAGGAAACAGTAGCAAAAATTTAATGATGTTTAATCAGACAAAGATGTGCTCAGAGCGAGGGAGGTTACATGGGCAGAAAGGAAAATGGTGCAGGCATTAAATACACTGAGTTTTAGAATTTAAAATGTTGCACTAGATCTAGGGAACTTCTGGTTGGGTCTTTCAGAGTATGACTGATGCTGTGATTAACAAGGTGTTAAGTCATGTCAGCTGTGTCTGTTGTTCGTGTCCTGTCACACAGTTCACTCTTTTGTATTTGGATGTGTGAGATGCAGTCCATATACATGAAACTTAATGAGTTCCGCTTGAAGAAAGATCACTATAGATTGTACCAGAGACTGGCATACATGCATTTTGGTTTGGGACTTTAAAATCTTCCAAGCAATCCCAGGTGTCTTTGTCTTTCTTATCTCTGCCTCTGGGTAGGTGACTTTTGGATAGAGGTTTGGAGGGGATTTTGTCCAGGTAGAGGCAAATGGAGAGGAATAATCTCATAGCCTCAATAACACTGCCTTTCTTAGGCCTCTGACTTTGAAGTAGATGCCCCAGCATGGAATGGAGCCTGCCTCAACAAGGAAAATCCCATTCTGTGTTTTACTTGTGAACTGCAAAAAAAAAAAAAAAAAAAAAAAAAAAAGGTAAGAATAGTTATAAAGTATTAATTGACACTTCACCACAATTGTCTCAATGATGAATTGACTGAGATCTTTCTTGATTTCTGGCTCAGATAAACAGGAAACAAAAGAAAAAAGTCACTGAACAGTGACATTTTTATTGCCTATATTATCCTTTGCATATATAAAGAATATTTCCAGCTATTCAAAAAGATTATAATGGGTTTGGAGAATTACAGAATTAGGATGCTCTTCTGAGCTGGAATCAAGATGGGCTTGGTGAGCTCCAGAGCAACCCTGTACTGGAAGCTGACAGACGTTTCTCTTTCTGGCCTTATGGCCTCTATTGGATTAGATTACCAAATCCTGGAGGAGGACCTGTTTCGTAATCATACAACCTGACAGTGTGCTTTCTCTTCCAGCTTTGGAGAAATTCTAGACACGGCCAGATTCTCTCCTAACATGAGAATTTGTGTATGTTTTTAACTTTGATCAAAATATGCATACCCTGCTAATGTAATAGTGCACAATTACATTGCTTAACTCTTACATTAAAATGTAGGTCTTGTCTTTCATCATTATTGTCAGTACCAGTGCTTTTATTATTTTTTCTTGACACTGGTCTCAATGAGAAATGCTTCATTTAACGTACTGTGTTTTGCCCTGTTTTTCTCACCAGCCCCTATAAGAACTATATGAGGTCAAGACCATTTCTGTGTCGTTTGTGCATATTGTTGCAAATACTAGCTTAATTCTTGGCAAGATAGTAATTTTGAGTGTACAAATGATAGATAAAAGAGGAATGTGTATAGTAACTTCTTATAGATGGCAACCTTTGGTAATTAGAGTAAATTGGAGAATACTATGGAATATTTGCATATTCTTGGTCCAGATTCCAGACATTCTGATTCAGAAGTTTAGGGTTCACCTCTCATAGTGATACTGGCCCAACAACAGGCAAATCTCCAGAGAACTTGCTGGGAGTATAAAAATCAGATACCACATCATACCTCCGGAGGCAGATTCCAAGATTTTTTGGATATTGTTATGCACATTGCCGTTTTAGAAGTACTAGTTAAGAATGTTAATGAAATAATATCATGTTTCTCATATGAGGAATACTGATCATGAACATGGGTAAACCAATGAAACTAAAAACAAAATCAGCAGCCTACATACATACCCAGATGGGAATTACAGTGTGCATATATTCACTGAAAAATTATTCTTTAATGAGCATCTATTATAACTAGGCACTAAGGTAGGTTTGAAAGATAAAAAGTGAAATCTAATAACCTTATTTCACCTAAGATAAATGTCTAAGAGTGGAAGGTTAAAAAAAAAGAATGGAAGGTAGGTTCAGAAACAATTGACTACAATTAGATCCCAGTTATAAAAATAAAAACAATAGAGACAATATAGGTATGAAAGCTGAACTGAAATGAAAAGGAAATCATTTCTACTTAATTTTTATGGAAACCTTTAATCTGGTGACAAGACTTGAGTTATGTGTAGAGGTTCACATGTGAAGAAGGAGTATAGTGATCCTAACCTCTTAGAATTTCTGACACATCAATACGTCCAATGGGAGGCAGATATGAGGTTAGAAAGCATCTTCTGATCTTACAGTGCAGAGCACTGCAGGTACTGTAGTAGGCTATGCCCTCAGGAAATGAGTGGATCATAGCATAAAAAGTGCTTTCATGGGTATCTGCACAAGGTGCTTCAGAAGCTTTTTGGAAGACCCAGAAATAATCTATAAACCTCAGCTGTGTGTCGTTTACCTGGATTCTATGAGCATGAAGGAACACAGAAGCTCATTGTAAGCAAATATTGTAGCACACTCAAGGGCTTAGAGGTCAGGCAAGACTTTTTATTCTCTTTTCAGGGGAAAAAAACTTCCGAATGTTTCTATTGTAGGTTGTAGGAGAGCTGAGGTAGCTGAGAATATGCAAAAAAAGGAGCGACCAGATCATGCAGACTCCTAACTGTCATGCAAGGGAGCTCAGAAAGCAGTAGGGGAGATGTAGGAACAAAGCAGGAAATGGTCTCAATAGTCCAGAGAAGAGAAGATGCAAATTGAATCATGGAGATGAGTGGGAAATGCTTGCTACTCAGAGCACCCAGTCTTCATCTGTTGTTTTTGTGTATGAAATAATTCCCAGAAGAATGGCTACTGAATTTCACAGTTAATTTATGAGAAACGTAAGTTAAAATGTGTTGGGATGAGTGTAGGATAAACAATTTCTTATTGACAATCTAGTTATAAAGAAAAAGAGATGGCTACATGGCAAAGCTAGTGAGAGTGAAATAAACAAGCAAACAAAAGCAAACCAAGGGACTCCAAATGCATGTCAGTATTGTGCTACTTAGTAAGAGGCAGACATCCCTGGACAAGCAGCTCACCAACACATCAGAGCAGACAAGGATCACAATTACTGATCTGCTTAGGAAGAGTGAAATATACTCTCAGAGGCTAGCAATCCCTTACAGTATTCACTTCAACCATAATTGTGCTCCAAAGATTCAAACTAAAGCTCATCTGAATGTTTCCAGGTACATGTGAAGAACCATACAGCTCTGAAAACCAGTAACTGAGAATCTGATTTCCAACAGTCTCACCTGATTCTGTAAAGAACACAGAACTAGGGTCCCTATTAGCCAGCGGGCATTTACTTCATCATCTTTGCCTTGAGCAAAAGTGATAATGAAGCAGGTGTGTGCAGAAAAGCCACAACTGTTTACACATTGCCCCAATATTTAATGCAGTAAATTCCTGATTGCAATCATAAAAGCACGTGAGCAATAGCAAAGAGTCCCATTGTAAACACTGGGTCTCAAGTCACAGGAAATAGCCCCATTACAGTGCCTTGGTTTTACAACAAGAAAATAAAGACTGGTTGCACCATTTTTACTCTTTTTTACTCCACTCAGGGCTGTTACATGTTGGTTAATTTCTTTAATCAACAAATTTCAAACTTCCGAGAGAGAAGCTGCAGTGCAATGATGTTACAGGTACCCACAAGGAGGAATATACATTGATGGAAAGGAGATTGTTATAGTTTGTATTTGGATATCCACCCAAAGCCTCATGCAAGCTTCTAGAATTTGTGATTAATTCATGGTAATTGCTGGGATTATGGCTGTGGGTGCTACATCCACCCGGGGGTGGTTAGCCTACATACAGTATAAGGAAAAGGAAGAGTGTTTTCTGCACCCTTTCCTTTTTACTGTTGTTGTTTGGCTGATTTCTGCTAGCATGAACTGCTGCCCTTGTCATGCCACCCTGCCTTGGACCCAGCAGATTATGGGCTGAAAACTCCACAAACCGTGAACTAAATAAACCTTTCCTTCCTTAATGCTGAGTGTTAAGTGTTTTGTCTCAGTAATGAATGAAAATTAAACAACCCAAAGGTCAAAACACTATGAAATTATTTAAATCATATTTATTTAAACATTTTTTAAGTGCAAGAATTCTGGAACTTCTTCAGTATGCTTCTTTCTCAAAACACTACTCATGAAAGAAAAAGAGGTAGAGGCAAATTTTAAATCTAAAGGACTATTTGGAAGGTATATCTCACAACAGAAAGTCTTCTGGAGATTTAAAAGTGTACTTTCTCTAAGCATAGAAGGATGAGAGGTAGTTTGCAAAACACACTACAAAATGGGACTAGTTCATGGGAAAGAAAAGTCCTGAAATTCATTTGAAGTTTCAATTTCTGTATGAAACTAAGCAACATATTAATCTCCTCAAATCACTGCAGACACAACTATTATCAGATTGTGTTTCTAAAGAAAATCACTCCTGTGTTGTTTCACTGCAGTTCGGAATCCCTTAATAGCTGTGCTTTCCTACAACAGTAGGTGCACATGCCTGAACCCAGTTTAGATTGCCTCCAACTCTGATTGCAGATTCGCCAGATCCAGTGGTTTTCTATTTCCTGCCGAAGATCATATATTGAGTCAAAGCCACGGTGGACCCAAAGGTCATGTAATTTGCAAAACTGTTGCAAGGATTGTCTGAGGAGGGTTTAGAACATTGCAAGTATGTAACTGGCAGTCAACAAATTGTAGCTTTTGTAATCATAGTGCATAAAAGGTAAACAAGTGGTACACAATTCTATGTTTTGAAAAGAAGAAAATTTCAGACAACATATCCTCTTGAATTATTCTCTCAAATCTAAACTCCAGAGGGTTTTTTTTTTGGGGGAGGGGTGTTGTTATATTAACATTGCTTGTATTATCATCCTGTTCAGATGATAAAATGTAATTTGGTAATTTATACAGGCCAGCATTAATTCTAGAATTTTTCTCACCTCCTTTGAACGATCTACTATTCATTTCTCTAGAAGAACTGTGCCACAGGCAGAGCCCAATTAAGCTTTTCTAACCCTAAAATCACTATTTCCCTGCACGTCAGGTTGGTTTGCTTTGCAATACTACTTGGCTTTCATGATCTACTGCACTGATTAACTCCAGCCAACCATGTTGAACGAGTCATTTCCATGACTGAAAAGGATTTTCTACAATGATTATATACAGGCAAATCAGTTTCAGTTCTAGATTAAACAAGACATTCTCTGAAGGGAATTTTTTTTTTTTCCAGCTTTGGCTTTCATATGCCTACGTTGTTTCTTGAGACTCTGTTCTTTAAATATAATTGTTGAATAACCAAGCCTGAGTGGCACTGATTAAAGAGAAGTACTGTAGATAACTAGGTGAGGGCAAGTTTCATATCCTACTCCTCAGCTTCACTTTCCTTCTCCTGGTGCAGGCTCTTCTTTCAAACCCATTTACAGAATTATTTCTGGAGGACTTAGCCTGTGCCCAACTCTCCTAGAAACGGAAGACTCAGATGTTGAAACCATAGCACATGGTTGTCTTTAGTTCTGCAGGACAATGAGAGTCTCAAGGCAGAGAGCACCCCTGCTGCGGACTAGGTGCTGTGGACATGATTCTCCAAGGCCTCCACGGAGGGAATGATTACCTCCAACAGATGCGGGAGTGCGACATGCTGTGTTGCTAACTCTGCTTGTGCTGTGAAAAGTTGCTTATTAGACATCCTGCAGTGACTGAACCTGCATCGCTTTACACAGCGCTGGATGGACAAATGCATCTGTTACTGCAGAAATTATCTTTGTCCCCCATAGAATTCTTATTCGCATTCTATAAAACCAGTTTTGTCAGATACATATTAGGAAACAGCAACTTTAAATATTTTAATAGCCTCTTAATTAGTGATTTTATCTCTTTTGTTTCTTCACCCAAAAGTTCTTTACTATCGTCTAGAGTGGTATTCTTGAATTTTCAGGTAATGCAGGCTATGGTGAATGTGTGTGTGTGTGTGTGTGTGTGTGTGTGTGTGTGTTATGTGTAATATATACAATTATAAACATATTTCATGTATGTGTACAATTTTTACTTTCAGATCAAGCACACAAAACAATCTAGGGTCTACTGTTTTATAATAAATTCTTATACATTTTCAGAAGCTTTTACGTTTACATACTTTCTGTCAAAACTACTTGTCCATCTTTATAAAATACTATTTCCCAATCTCTTAAACTCAGTGATTTGTTATTTTCTTCCCTCCATAGAAAACCAACAGAGCACAACTGTGTCCTTGATGTCAGTCAGTGGAACATCAGCTTGCTCTCTAGAGGCAGAGAAATTTTGGTGAAAATCTCCTCAGAGTCCTTTTTAACACCACACCTTTGGCAAGCACTCCCTCTCCTATATTCCGTAGCATCCTTGTTGGGCTGGTCTCCAAGGAGGCAGGCTGCCCTTCCTCACTCACTGGTTCTCTTATTTTCTTAATTGTTAGCACTTTATTGAGGTAAAAGTGAGTGTACAATGCCTTGTTTCATTGCCTGTTTGTTGCTCAGGGCCTCTAACATACACTTTTTCCTGCGAATGCTTCCTGAAAACTGGTCTTGCTCATGTCATCTTTCCTGGAGTCTGTACCTTCTGTCCCTTTCATTTTCCAAATAGCCACAATGATGACCATCTAATCTGCAAGAAAAAAAAAAAAGATGATTTTCACTTCTTTGAAAATCAAATATAAGAGCATTGGAATTTGATGCCTAGTAGCTTTGACCGTGTAGCTTTGTTTCTGTTTTGGTTTTGAATTTTTATTTTTAATTTTTATTAGTATGTGTTTCAGGACATAAGAATTAATTATTGTGAAGAACTGGTGCAAATGTAACCAACACATCTTAATTTTTCTTCTCTTTTCCTTTTTTCTCCTTCCATGTGTTCCCTTCACTTTTGAAAAGGCCTCACTGTCTGTTTTCTATTATCTATAAATATCTACAGGTAGTCTTCTTTATGGAAGAATCACACTCCACTGTGTAAAAATTCTACATTTTCTTTAATCACTCTTCTAAAACACAAATACAGTCTGTCTCTAAGTTTTACCTATTAAGAACAGGGAGGCTATCATGGGTGTGCATGTATTATTGTACTATGATGTCTTTAATTGTTTTGAGAAGATACCTAGAAGAAAGATAGCTGGGTGAAATGGAATTTCTGGTTTTAGTTCTGTGAGAAATCTCCATACTGATTTCCATAGTGGTTGTACCAGTTTACAGTCCTGCCAAAATGTAAAAGGGTTCCTTTGCCCCTGAAGTCTCATCTTTTTTATTTTTTATTTCTTAATGACATTTACTTCTTTTGGTGTTGGAGGAAATCTCAGTGTTTTAACTTGCATTTCTATAATAGCCAAAAATTTTCAAATTTTTAATGCATTTACTGGCTGTTTGTACTTCTGAGAAGTGTCCATTCATTGCTGATAGCCATATTTTTATTAGGTAATTTTTTTCAAGAAAGTCTTTTTTAATACTGTACAGGGGAGTTCTTTTAATATTATTATTATTTGTATATTATGTATATTATTCTTTTATATTATTTTTATTATTCTATTATTTCCATAAGTTAGAGTTATAAAAGCACAATACTAATGGAAAAAAACAGACATGTGGCTCAACTGAACAGAATAAAGAGTGAAGAACCAAACTTAGATCCATTCAGTCATCTGATCTTTGACAAACATGCCAAAAATATATGATCTTGGGAGCAGCACTTTAATAAGTGGTGGTGGGAAAACTGGCTATATACATACAAAACATTTGGGCTATGCCTATATCTCTCACTAGGTACTACAGAAAAGTTTTTAAAAATCACACGTCTAAACGTTAAAGCAGAAACACAATCTCCTAGAAGATAAAATACATAAATCTTTTCCTAACACATTAAGCATAGGCAAGAGCTTCCTGATT
The DNA here is from genome assembly GCF_034190915.1 of Cavia porcellus. NCBI lineage: Eukaryota > Metazoa > Chordata > Mammalia > Rodentia > Caviidae > Cavia > Cavia porcellus. Next base: position 11,118,818 of record NW_026947495.1, read on the forward strand.
AGAATGCCAACAACATAAGAAATAACAAGAATCTACAAATTGAATCACATCAAATTTAAAATCTTCACAACAAAGGAAATAATCAACAAAGTGAAGAGTGGCCTACAGAATGGGCAAAAATTTTGCTAGCTATTCCTCAGACATGTAGTGTTTTTTGATTGCAAGTCAATGTTGGCCTCCCAGGAAATTTCTTCTCTCCTCTTGTTGTGAAGTGACATTACTGCCTCGCCTGTCTTTCAGATAATAGTGAAAGGACTTGTACAAAGTTGGGCACTTTCTAACTAGCTGTAGGGTACACCTACCATGCTTAGAGGTAAGTCCAGTCTCAAAGAGAAATGACCTATGTCAAACTGATGTCTTCTGTCACTTAGCTGTCCAAGCTTTCTTTCTCCAGGCCAAGAAAATCTGAATCTAGTGAGGTAAGAGAAAAGCGTGAGCTGTAGTTTATTCAGTATTAGCAATGTCAGCACTAAGAAGAACAAGAAAAAAGAACTGAGCTTAAAGGAGCTCAAATAATTTTCCGAAAGAATTACAAAGTGCCAAGCTGTAGCCTGGAATTCAGGGGTGTGTTTCTGAAAAGCTTGCTCATGATTATTGTCTTCTCTATGGTCATTCAAAGTCAAGAAAAAGAAATAAATGCTTTAAACTACAGCATGCAGCTGGACTTAATTTGAGCCCACTTTTTGGAGCTAATGAAATAAAATATAATTTTCTTGGAAGTTGGCTAGATGTAGTTTGTACTCAGTGATTTAGTTAGGCACATGCTTTTTACTTGAGCTGAAAGAGAGGGATATTGGATTGGAAATGCCAGGTCTTATTTTAATGTAAATTCTCCCTAAGTTGGGTAAACATATTGACTTCCAAGTAATATGTACTTTTGACTTGATATGTATTGATTTATACCTGCTAGCGACATATTGATTGTTTTCAGTAAATACTCTGAAATGTTTTCTCAGTTAAAAGAAAAGCTTACCCTTCAAGATTTCATTTTTTACTTTTCAAGTAGCAAACAGTTTTGGTCATGGTACCCACTTTCCAAATTGATCTGACACTACTTGTTTTAAGTGTTTGTAATCTAAAGATCAAAGGAGAGAACTTATTTTAAAAAAGTAATAATGTCAATGTACAAAAGAAGATATATATATTTAGTATTATGACAATTATACAAAATTAGCAAGTAAAAATAACTATAAAGAGATTGGAAAAAATGGATCAGACCTTCACTTTCATCGGAATTATTCATTGACTAGCTTACAGATTCAGAATGAAACATTTAAATAAATTCTTGGAATAATCCCAAAGCACTTTCCCAAGAAGAGACATTTTTGTTTTTGTTGCTTCTTCTTATAAAACACGAAACAACTTTGTATCTTTCGTCCATACTGTGTTACTTGCCAAATCACTGTATTTTCTGCAAAGAAGTTAATTTCCTTCTCAAATTCATGGATATACAATTACCCTTTCCTGTGACAATGAATATACAGAGTACTAAGTTGAAATAAACATAGAGGGAGGTTAGCCCCATGCCTATGGCAAAAATTTGTGTTCCCATATACTAGCATAATTGAAACTCACATCTCAAGAAATTCACAACTACAATATGAAGATAATTTTCACATCTTATTCAAGTAGTTAAAATTATGTATTTGTGAATTTCAAGGACTGCATTTATATCAATATGTTAATATAACTAGCCCTGAATAGCAAAATTATAGAAAAAAATATATTATTTTCTGCTATTCTGAACTTTCTAAATTCTTACATAAGTAAAATCATTGTAGAAACAAAAACTATAAGACCTTCCATTTCTATTAGGGGATACATAAGGGGTTTCTTAATCTAGATGATTAACTCTTTGCATATAATATCTGTACTTTATTGCATTAGAAGTAGATATTTTAGGTGAGTAATATACCAAAAGATTATAATGCTCTGTGGAGATGATATGCACATCATCACCTGAAGTACAGCAGTAGCTCTGGTTGATCAAGGTGGTAGAATCAGCATCTCCACTGCTATAGAAAATTATTTCATAAGAGTTATTTGCCATATGCGTCCATAGAATCTGCCTCTTTGCCTTTCTGATCTCTATCTAGGAACTACATTTCTCAGACTTCAAACCCAACTGGCTTCCAACAAAGTTTGGCCAATCAAGGCACTGGTGAATGTTTTAAAGGCCACATTAAAAGTCAGTGTCAGAAGCATGTTCTCTCCTCTTTCTCTTTCTACCTATGTCTTCTGCAGAAGAGGCTATGTGTCTTTTACATGTCTTGGAACCTACTACCTGGTCATACTGTAGGAACCCTTGCTTCTAGATCTCAACCATGTCTTCTTTTCTGATTCCTTTACTTGGTTCTTCCTAAGACCCACCTTGTTTTCTGATGTTTTCCATCACTGTATGACCAAGTTTCTATAATACATTTGTCTGTTTGTAGTACTTAAAAGCTTTTCTCTTTGTCTTACTAGATTCTGACACATCAAGTGATCACTTTTTAGATACCCAATCCTTATTGTTTGTTCTAAATTTGAAACTGGAAATGTTGGGCATCCATAACTGATTACCCTAAAGCTACCATATCTGAAACTGCTGCACCAGACACTGCAATGGATAGCATCCAGTATCCATGATGCAGTTCCCCTCTCACTGTATTCCTGACATTAGCCTGTGTATCATTTATCCATGCTGCTCTCTGGCTTTCCCAACCAGCTCCAAACCTCAGAAATCACATGTATCCTTTTCATATCAACTCAAATGCTTCTCTGCAAACATTTTCTTGACCCTAGAGAATTAGTACTTTCCCCTTATTCCCTCTTACTCCACCTTGATGTCTTCACAGGAGTAGTTATAAAACTAATTAATAATTTACAGTATAAACTATTTTTAGTGTCATTATAGCTGCTATAATGTAAGGTCAATGAAAGCTGAAGACTAATCTACCTGAGTCACCTCTGTATTTCTAGCATCTGTCGTATCCTTACATAGGTAATTTGCTGATCAATATTTTTGAATAAATAATTCCATTTATTCCTCTCAACATTCTTTTAGATGAAAGTTATATTCTCAGGTTCATATAATTTTGCATGACTCACTTTACAGTGCCTTCAGTACACATGCTGTTTTCCATGAACTGCTTTAAATAATCAGGTCAAAGCAATTATAACTGTGGGTATAAGTTTATTCATTCACACAACTTGCATTCTACTCGGAGAGAGATGTACTAAGATGTCAGATGATGACAAATGGTGGTGAAACTCTTCAGCAAAGAGAACACAGACTGTTCTGTGGGGCTTGAGTTGTCCTGAATAAGAAGGATGAGAAAGCCTCTTCACTATGTTGATGTAGGGGCTGGGCACCAATGGATGGAAAATAGTAAACTAACGAGACAGAAAGGGGAGAATGGGGGAAGATAAAACTAATTTTATTTAAAAGATAAAGAAAGGAAGTTTTAAGACATAAATGATTTTCCTGAAGACATAAGGAGCTTGTATTTTTAACCAAATTGAGGTGATCCCACCCTTGTGCTGGATTCATTGCATTAAGATTTTACATTCTAGTATGTGGACTATCAAATCATTCCAGAAAGCTGACCGTAACTCAGACCAATGGAACTATTCAGCGATGACTGACAGGCCCTTCTCATCATGCAAACCATGTATTACAAGAGCATCAGCACTTTATAATACATGGCCCATGGCACACTGAGGACACAGTTCAGTTTCTGATTTTAGTTGATTTCAGTTGAAACAACTATTTGATGATTGTTAGCAACAAGGTTGGGACACACATTTGTGAAACATCAAAGCTATGGATATCATGCTTCAGAGAATCACTGAGTTCTGCAAGTCTTCCGAGTTGTGGTCAGACCTTCACTATTTATCATGAAAGGGGCAATGAGGTGTGTAATGTTGGATACAAGAATGTTTCCAATGATGCGAAAGCGACTGACCACTTATAAGTCACCTTCATATACTGCAGTATTAACAGGTCATTAAATAATGCTTCTGAAGTCCTGACTAGTGGAAAGCTTGTGTTTAGTACTTTGTCTTTTAAGTTAATGGTAACATTTTTCAAGATTATTTTGATGTGTCAAGAGCCACTAATGAAAATAGATGAACAGGAAATTTTCTGTAAACTCACACTATGACACCTTGCATCGGATTGCCCAAGTGAGAGTTTCTTTGGTCAGAGAGTTTCTTTTGGTTATTGTCATGGTGACTAATTTTGTGCATGTCTTGTCCTCTACTGTCATTGAAACTCAAGATTAAAAGGCAACGTTTGAAGGAATTACGATGAGGTTGTACCTGAGTTGAAGAATTAGAGTTGGCCAGGCTAAGATTTTTAATTCTAGGTACAGAATAAAATAGTTATAAAAGATTATTTCACAGCACTTCGTATAAAATATATAGGACTTTATATTTCTTGTTTGGACTTCATTCAAAATTCTTGATAGCTTATGTTAAATACAATATTATTTGACATGCATTAGAACTTTGAAAAGGCTGACACTTGAGTAATTATTTCCTGATTAAAACTGACATTATTTACAAGAAATAACTCTAAAGAGGAGAAAAATAAGAAAATACTGGAACTGAAAGTGATAAATTCTGTTTTTTTCTATTCCAATAAATGGCATGATTCATAGGACCACATAATGTAACACACTGTGTTTATTTACTTGCAATTTGTTGAGTATGTAGGAGGTTGGAAAGAAGATTCTATGTTCCCTTCCAGATAAAAAATAAATCTTGATTCTGTAATCTATATCCTTTGTATGTTTGCATCCAGCTTTTAAAGGAAATACAATGTGAAACAGCTGAAAATGTCTGACATTCCATCCATCATGCAATGGAATAAACATTCATTTAAAAAAAAAACATTTCATTGAAGAAAGAGTGTCCACTGTTAATATGACACTGCAAATTTCTAATCTATAATATTTTCTAGGCTAATCTAGAAAAATTTATGTTCTTCCTTTAGTGTAATTTTAGTAAAACAATCACCCAATATTACATTAAGAAATAAGAATAAGCTCCTTGTAAATCTAATGAACCCTTGTATTCCCAGTTTTTCTTGAAATTTCCATCTAATTTTGGAAAAGTCTATCTGTATTAGTGAGATTGTGATTTTCAGATGCATTTATGATACTTTTTTTAACATGAATACTTTTTACCCAGTTGTTTTGTTTTCCTGAATCTTGTTTTTAAAGAGAAAAAAAGCAAAACAGAGAAAAGAGTAGAAATAATACAGAATTTAAAATAAACCAGTAAGAAATCACTAGTTGATAAATTATATAGTTACCTTAGAAGTAGTTGTTGAAGTTACAGAATCAAAGCATAAAAAGTAGACAATCAAACAATGACAGTACAAACCATTCTGTTTGATGAACCAACAAAACCTTAGTATATGCTTACCTGAACCTTTACACAGGTCATTTGGCAGGCATAGAGACACTTTGCATATTGCAATTTTTCTCTCTTCTTACAGTGATTTTACTGCTTGCATATGATTCCATTTTCCTTCTCCATAGTTATATCCTTCAATAGAAAGACAAAGAAAAAGCTGTACATTCACCCTTTTTCAAGAAGCCTATAAAATTACAGACTGAATTAGTTAGGTTTCTTCCCTGGAAATTTCTGTTCTACAGAGCAGAATGAAAAACAAAATATATATATGTACTATATTTGAATTATATACACAATTTTAGGAATTTAAACAACCACACACTCTAAACTTTATATTTATGCTTACATTTGTTTGCATTTTTTGAACTTTAACACCTTCTCTGGAAAATAAGTACTCATTGATGTGTGCCTTTCTTTTCTTCTCAATAGCGTTAATAATGATCACTCTTTAAATACTTGTTTTGTTATTCTCATTTGTTTATTTTCTGGGTTTTTGAGACAGAGCCTTGCTATACATTCATATGGCCTTGAACTCACTATATTGCCCAGGCAAGCCTTAAACCCATGATTGCTAGAATTACTGTGAGTGTTCATACCTAGCTTGGTGATAGTCACTTTAATGTAGCAATAAAACTCTGCTTTTATTTATAACTTACATCACTGAAAAAGTCTTAATACAAAAAATGGGATAATATGATTAAAAATACCAACATTTATATAGAAAATGGAGATGAAGATATGAACATTTATTTTACAGAAAAGAAAGAGTAGTTGCCTGAGTCATGTAAAATGCTGCCAAAGTGGACAAAATTTGTTCATGTCATTGTGAAGAGTGTGGTTTCTATAATTTCTTTCACAGTGAGTTTATTATTTGTGAACAGAAATGCTACTGACTTTTGAGTGTTGATTTTGTACACAGCTACACTGCTTATTAAATCTAGAAGTCTGTTGTTAGAGTTTTTTGGTCTTTTATGTAAAGTATCATGTCATTGCAATAATTATAATTTAACTGTTTCCTTTCCTATCCTTATTCCTTTTATTTCCCTCTCTTGTCTAATCGCTCTTGCAAATGTTTTCAGAGCTATACTGAATGGGAATGGTGATAGTGAACATCCTTGTCTTCTTCCTGATTTTAGAATGAATGCTTTCAGTTTTTGTCCATTTAGTATGGCGTTGGCTGTTGGTTTTTCATAGATGGCTTTTATCTGATTGAGGTAAAGACCATCTATTCCAATTTCCCCTAAGGTTTTTTTTTTAGATTTTATCAGAAGCTTTTTCTTCATCTGTTGAGGTGATCATGTGATTTTTGTTTTTTGGCTATGTTAATATAGTTTATTAGGTTTATTGATTTATGTAGGTTGAACCACCCCCGCATTCCTAGAATGAATCTCACTTCATCATGGGGTATAATCTACTTGATAACCTGCTGCATTCTGATGGCTAGTATTTTATTTAGGATTTTTGCATCTGTGTTCACTAGGGAAATTGGCCTGCAGTTCTCTGTTTTGGTTGGGTTTGTCTCTTATTTTGTTATTAAGGTAATACTTGCTTCCAGGAATGGAAGCTGTGGAAGCCAGAATATCTGAGCCAGGGGGGTGAGGGATCGACACCAGTTAAGTTAAGGGCTCTACATTGGAGCCAGGAAGTGATGTTCAAAGTAAGGACCAGAGTTCCCCCAAAGTGAACCTCAGCTATTTTCAGTAACAACAAGGTTCTAAACTCTTTTGACAGTGAGAACAGCAAGTTCACATCAGGAAAGTAACTCAACAGCTCCTCCAGGAGAACCAATGGCAACAGGAGAAACAATAATAACAGGAGAACCAATACCTCTTCCTGTCCAGTTCTCCTTTTTATGTTGACAGGTATCCTCAAGTGGACCATCCATACTGAGCACCATGCTGATTCAGTTCAGCTGGCATTACGAGTAGCCCACCAGTTATTTACCTACAACACAGGCCTTTTCCATCTACATTTCAATTCTCCATTTTATTCTTCTACATTCTCACTACCTGTTCAGATCCGATGTGCATTCGCAGGTACTAAGGAGAGAACAGGTATCCAGGACTGTGGGAGTCCTGGGAGGGAATGCGAAGCTCTGGCTGGAACATGGGGGCTTCCAGGACCAGCTAGGGGCACGTAGGAAAAAGACTGTGGACAGCAGAGGAAGTCCCAACCCCCAAAAGTGTCTCTCAGAAGTGGCACTGCTTAGCTCTAATGGAAAAAGATACCAGCTACCTATATTATTTTTTAAAAGATTATAATAGTAAAGCAAAAGAAAACATATCAATAGAGTAATCAAGGCCTAATTTTGAATAATTTACTAGTGCCAGGAATAGATAATGGCATCTAATTAAGGCATTAATTAAAACTCATAATACTTACATAATTAGAAAATGTGGGAATACTATTAGAATTTTTCCTTTTAAATTAGCTGAATCAGATGATTAGCAGGTGTTCTTAATGCAATAGTTTTTATTAAATAGGATACCACATGATCAAAAATTAGACCTGTAAATAGTGACATTACAATCAATCATCATTTAAATGTTTAGAGAAGTTGCTGGAAAGTAATGTGGAAATGCTGACCCCACCACCCTGGTATTGTGCCAACTACATAACTGCTTTCTGCTCATTCTCAAATTTTACAATAGTTTAAATTGGAAAAGTACCATTATTCAACCTTTTCTGTGAACTTTCTAGGAGTCCACATGGACTCTGAGTCTCTTGGAATTCAAGTTATAAAAGGAAGGGCCTAAGAGAATGGTTTAAATTGGGGCAGAAGGAATGCAGGTTAAAGACAGGAAATATTGTACCTGGCACCCAGGATTTTGCAAAGCCCTTTAGGAGGTTATGTGGGGACATGCCATATTGTCATCTGCTGCATACCGTGTAGGCTCAGGACAATATACAGTGGCTTCTCAGATCTATGTATTATTATTTCTAGATACTGTGTTTTTATTTATATACTACAGCAGGTTATAAAAAATGCAACTACTTGTTAGCTTACTTCCATTCTGCTGAAATCTTCCCAAGAGTAGGCTTCAGCCTGACATGTGGTATAGACTACTATATTCACAACAGCAGAACAAGACTGAACACAGAGTATGTACTCAGTAAATATTGATGAAGGAATGAATAAGTAAGGCTGTCAAGCTTTGTCTGTAGAGAGAGAGTGTGTGTGTGTGTGTGTGTGTGTGTGTGTGTGTGTGTGTGTGTTGTGTGTGTGTGGTGTGAGTGTGTGTGGTTTCTCCAACATTATAAATATTTGGGAAAAGGTAATGTGTTTGTAACTTTTCATATAATCCAGATTTCTAGCATACTTATCAATTGTCACATAACTCACATTTATCTTAAAACTCCATAACATAGAGTCTAAAACCCTGCTACTAACTGATAATACTATAATATTGTGATGTTCATCTCTGAAATATATCCCCTATTAGTTCCTACAAGAAACCCCACGAATGAAGACTTTTTATTAATCCTAAATTTAGAGATGGAGAGAAAGACACAAGGGTCAGGTTCCACCTCTCTGGGCAGAATACCCACTGTGTAGCTCAGGTTTCACTCAAACTCACTATGTAGTTACTTGAAATAACATCAATCCTTCTGCCTTAGTCTCCCACGTTCTCAGATTACAGGTATGCATCACCACTTCTGGCAAGGGTGCCTACTTTAATTAAAATGAAACTGCCTTTCTTGGCATTTTCAGTTTTCTATAGGATTTCTATATTCTCAGTGAAAGTTTTCCTGCCCATTGAGAAATTTTTTAAACATAAAAATTCTAAACTAAACATGAAAAAATGAACCTAAATCTATACAAATCTGTGATTCTTCGGTTGGTTGTTGTGAGAGGGCTGGCTGCTTTCCCAAGCCTTTCTAGATGCTGAGTAAAAGTACTGATATCTTCACGAGAGAGAAGATATAAAAGTGTTACCTAAAATTGCTCAGCGACTATAAAGAAAATAAATGACTCTATTACTTTGAAATGTAAGCAAACCTCGACACTAAAGCCCTGGGCAACTCGTGAAGCATCCTCTATTAATGAATGGGAGTTTGATGACTTCTCCTTACGAAGCATATGGAGGAACAGCAGTGTTATTGTCTGGAAAATATTTAGATGCTTGGTGTTGATGTGAAGCAGAAAATCACCGTGGTATGGTCTGGCCCCTCCCATTCTTTCCATGGCTGTGCAAGTTCCCCTACATGTACAGCACACGGTACAGTGCAGTGTGTACCCTTGGCCAGTGGAAAGCTTTATCTATAGCAGAGAGCATGATGTTCCAGAGACCAAGTAACTTTATGTGTCTTCTATGCCACCCACCTGGGCATTCCTTTTACTCTTTCAGGAGGTCATTTTATTCTTTCAGTGCTGGAATACAGATCACTGACATGTATTTAGAGACAAAGGTCAGTGCTGGTTGCTTGGGATTGAATACAGTTAACTCTTTCACTGGGAGAAGAGATGGATGTGATTCCTGACTGGGCAGGTATAGGACTCGGACTCAGGCTTGTCCTGCCCTGGGGCCCTGGAGTAGGTTCTGAAGAAAGAGGCCTGGAGCAACAGAAAGAGAAACCGCCTGAGAGCAAGGGTAGCTGCCTCTCACTTTGCAATATGAATGGAAGGAAGGAGGAGTGAACAGAAGGAGGAAAAAAATCCACACAGAAAAATTTCCAGAGGTAGCAAAAAATTAAATTAAATTTTCCTGAGTCAGAACTCAGTTATAACTTAACACTGAATTGGTTGATATTGGGTTGAACTTCTAGACTCTACTTAAGTAAAAAATGCAAAACAAAATAAAGCAACAATAATATCAAGCCGAGAGGCATTCATGGATATAAAATTGACTATGTTTATTGCATATGATTATTATTTCACTAGTACTCTTGTGTTCTGTAGTATTGTTATTGAAGTTAAAAACGGACTTATAGCAAGATGAGGGCAAAAGTATTTCAGTAGGAAATAGGATTCTATAAGGGCTGTATATTCCAATGGCCCAAGGATTATAAGCTGGAAGACTATCAAGATACTCGGTGAACCATACACACACACACACACACACACACACACACACACAGAGAGAGAGAGAGAGAGAGAGAGAGAGAGAGAGAGAGAGAGAGAGAGAGATACACATACAGACACACAGAATTTACAACAGAACTGTAATGCTATGCAAGACACTCAGCAGCTCCTTTGCATGAGAATCCTCATGGAAAGCATCCACATTGAAATGAGGAATCCTATGGCTCACTGTCTGAGGCATTTGTAACATCAGCTCCACTAAGTAGAAAATGATTCCAGGGTGTTACTCAAGGTTCAGTGACAGACCCCCTATAATGCCGCCTCACTTCTGATTCTAGTGGTCTTATCTCCTGGAGACAGAAGCTTCCCAAGAGCTTCAGTGTCTCTTATGGATTAAAAACTGGTGGTCAGTGTAACACCAGCTGAATGAATCAGCATGGTGCTGAGTGTGGATGGCTACCTGAGGAAAGCTTCCAGCATAAAAAGGAGCCCTGAAGAGGAAGCAGCAGTGTTGTAGGTTCTCCAAAGGGTTTCTGTTATTTGCAGACCTTGGTTTTCCTGGAGGAGCTTGTCATACTGATTCTTCTGACATGAACTTGGCTGATACTATCGGAGGAGCTTGGGACCTTGTTGCTGAGAGTAGTGGTGGTTCACTTTGGGGGAGCTTTGGTCCTTTTAGCATCGCTTCCTAGCTCTGGAGGGGAAGATGTGTGCTGATCAATCTCCAGGAGAAGCTTGTCATGCTGGCTTCCTAGTATGTACTCAATTGTTTTCATTATTCGAGAAGCTCAAGACCTCCTTGTCATTGAGAATGGCTGTGGTACTTTTCAGGGCAGCCTTGGTTCTTTTTTTTTTTTTAGCATCATTTTTTGGCTCCAGTGTCATCTACTGGCACAGATCCTTCACCTACTGGCATAGACTTTCTAGCTTTTACCATTGACCTTTGGGCCTTCCAGTGCAGGTCTGTAAAACAGACTTGCATGAATCCTTTTTGTAGGTTCCAGGCCTCCAGTTGGATTTGTGGAAGGCATTGTCATGGGCTTTAGATCTTCAGCTTGACTCATGCAGGATATTTCCATGGGGTCCAGGCCCTTAGCTGAACTTTGTAGGTCTTTAGTGTTGGGGTCAGATTTCCTGCACTTTCTTTTTATTTAATTTTGGGTGACCATTGTAAGATAACATTATACATTCTATGTCCTGTATGTAATTGTCCTCCTTGCAACCCTTGACTACCACAGGGTCTACATGCTTTCCTAATTTAAACCAGAAGGCATAATCTCATAAGAATTAAAATGTCATAGTTTCCACCCAGGTGGAAAAACCGTGGTACAGAAAGTAAAGTATGATTTGTGGTTAGCACTTGTCTTTAGGAAATTGGTGAGTTATTATTTCTGGGGCAGAGAGACCTGGAATGCCTGACTGCTTTATCTGCAGAGAACTAGGGTTCTACCCATTTAATTTCCATAACTTAGAGTTGCTACAGGCTTTTTTATTTTTCACCAATCAGGAGACTGGTTGCAAACTTTGGGTTTATGCTATTTTTGTTTTTGTCTTCCAGGCAGATGGAGCCCCACTCCTTCACCACAGTCTGCACAGAGGTCTGGTGCCTGTGGATGTAGACCTATTGGATGCCTCATTTCATTTATAAGTTTAGGAAGATCACACACAGGTTTCATACTAAATTTGTGCTTTATCTGTGGAGTCACAAATAAACATACTCCAAATATTTGTGTATATGCATTTCTTTGTGATCATAAATTTTTATTTATCTGAACTAAATAACCAGAAATATAACTACTGGATTCTATGATAAATAGTTTTATATTTAATATTTTAAGAAAACAACAAGATGCTTTCCAGAGTAATCAAAATGTTGAGTAACCCCCTTTTCTCAACATCATTGCTAGCATTTGGTATTGTACGTATGTTTTGAAAGGTTTTTCACTGGTATATGCTTACAGCAAATAATGATTATATTCACTGCAGGGAGTTTAGTATAAATTCATAACACATCTCAATTAGTTTATGTCCCTTTCTCCTCCCCTTCCCTGCCACTTCCCTCTATCTCTTGGTCTCTTCCCTTTTGCAAGGCTCTCTTTTCTTATTTCTTATTGTTATGGTTTATGTCTAGATGTTCCCCAAAATTTCATACAGTCATGTGAGACAGGCATTTGGGAGGTGACTGAATGTAGAGATTGCTATTGATTCATGAACCAGTGCGGGGATTAAGGGTGTGTTTTGCACCCTCCCTAGGACAGATAGCCTGCACACACTCTAATGAACAGAAAAGCTTGCCCTCCTTTCTCATTGCTTCTGCCGTCTTCTGCCAACATGAAATGTTGTCTTTCCGCCATGTGCCACCCTGCCCAGGAGCCAGCTGGTTATGGCCTGAACCCTTTATAAACTGTGAGCCATAAAACCTTTCTTCCTTTTTTTCCATCCCTTCCAGGTGATCTGAAAGACAATGTATGGGTTTGATACTATTTGTTCTTTAAGTAATTAATAAAATTTAATACCAATATCATCTGTGCATAATATTATGGTGAGAATTTAAATTAAAAATTCAATTTTTTAGTAATTGTAGGCCTAGATAAAACTTCTAGTTTTATATACTGAGAGTTGTGTAGCAGTTAGTGCTATGTATTTTATACAAGTTATCAATTTAGGTGTGCAGAGATATTTATACTAGTTCCTCATTATCCTTTTGATGTCTTGCGGTTTTGTGTGTGGCATACAGTAATGTTCCCTTTTCCATTCTTGTGCAGATAATTTTTATTAGTGATTTTATTTTGCTTTGTCATTCCTTCTATATATTTCTCTATTCAATTGGTATTTTCCAACATTCGTCTTTTTACTTGAACTTTTTACATTTTTCTTCTTTGACTATGTTTCTGTTCTTTTCCACACCATTTTCATTTTGACACTGTGATACTGTTATATTTTTAAAAATCTCAACCTATTCAATGTATGTTTAATTTCCTTTGGGACATGTTCTTTGACTTGTGTTTGATTTATTTACACGTTGTGTCATTTCTAAGTATTTGGATATTTTCTTATGGTCTCTCTGTTGTTCATTTCTAGTTACAACTTGTCAGAGAATGTATTGTATGACTTCAATTGTTAAAATTTTTTACTCTTTATGATTCAAATTATGGTCTATCATGGCTTATGTTCTATGAGTGCTATAAAATTGCATTGTTTTGTGGTTGAGTGAAGCATTCTATAAATGTTAACTAGCTTCTGTTTCTAGATTATTCTCACACATGTGTATCCCTGTTTAGTCTCTCAGTTATTGAGAGGAGAGATTTGAATTCCCCAGTTGTAATTGTGAGTTTGTCTTTATCTCTTTTCAATTCTAGTACGTTTTGTTTCAGAAATTACTGCTCTGTTTAGTGCACACAAATTTAGAATTTCTATATGTTAGTTCATTACAATTATTACCTTCTGTTACATTAAGACAATTTAAATATTATGTACGTATCATATTAGTTCTTCAGAGTTTCATTCACAGTAAGTGGTGATGTCTTTCGCTATGGAAATGCACACACACGATGCTCATCTTGAGCAGGAGACATTGATAATTATGTATTTATTGCTTCTTTCATTATAATTATAACAAAGATTCATTAACAAGGAGTGAAGAAGCCCATTAAATTATCCAAAAAGGGGAGCCTGGGCTAAACCACTTATCCTAAATAAAAGGAAAGAATAAACATGTGATATAGCACTCAGTCTATTCATGCAATGTTGTTGAAGTTGACAGGCAATTGCCTTGAGAACGTAAAATGTTCCTTAAACTTTACACATTTCCCTTCAGTGGAAGAAAAATAGTATCCCTTCATATGAAGAAAGGCATAACTTCATCCTAAATTACATGCTAAAGGAGCTAAGACTGCTGCTGGGAGTTAGTTTCTACACTGAATGTTAGATAAGTAAATCCTTCAATGGAATGTGTTTGTCCACTGTAACCACCACAGTCCTGATATTTGAACAAGGGAACCAAAAGAAGACTGTCAGAGAGGAGCCTGAGAAAGGTGCTAGCAGCCATTGCTGAGTTTGACTGTGGAAGGAGAATACAAGCTCAGGATTACAGGCAACCTCTAGAGCTGGAAAAAGAAAAGAAGTGTTCTCCTCCCACACTTGCAAAGGGAGTGCAGCCTTGCCAATCCTCTGACATGAAGCCAGCAACAGTCATTTTAGACATCTGCCTTCCATAATTATAAAGTAATAATGTTCTTCATTTCAAGCCACTGAATTTGTGCTAATTTAGTTCAGCAATGATAAGGAACTAAGAGCATCTGTTAATTGTCTCCTTTTTTTTTTTTTTTCCAAATTGAGATTGACTTAGTTCTCGGCAACATGAGTTTCTTCCAGTTGAAATTTGGACATCTAGGATATCATCTAGGAATGCATTTGACTCATCTGCTTTCGTAAGCCTTTGATATTACCACATAAACAGGGGAAGTATGGATATCGCCCAGTGAGGTTGGAGGTCTGGTTCTCCTCATAGCCACTGGAGGGGGCTAGAGTGTGAAATGTACATTTCTTCTGGGATTTTGAATTTCCCTGAGTATTTCATTACTTTTTTTTTCTTATGTGTCTTTAATTTATAACCCAGAGTTTGTCATCTGCATCACCAGACTGTGGTGAAAATATTGACTTTCTAACAGGTCTTCTAAAATGAGACTCCAGCATGGGGGAGAGAAGTTGCTCTGATGGTGCACGATGTGGCAGCAAGTCCGTGGGTCTCCCGTGACCTCCTCTTGTAACAAAATGAAGAGGTGGCTTATTACCTAGCAGGGCTGGAAACCCATGGTGTCTGCATAGCCTTTGTAATCACTGTGGGAGGCTTCACACAGTTGGATGAGAGAGGAAATCAGGACTCACCCTTCAGTCTCTGTGGCATGGATGGCATGGGCCAATCACATGCTTATATGGTGTTTGGCAGCACAGAACAGTTAGTTCCTATAATTTCTTCTTAGAGACTTACTTTTCTGATTCTTTGTGTGTGGAAAAGATGCTATTTGTCTGTACATTGTGGTGTTTCTTGACTGTTAGCTTCTTCTATCTATTCTGGGATATATGAAACAAAAATAGTATTTAAGTAATTGACTGCTGTGCTGTCCCTTATATACTAAAATCTCCAGATAGCACTCATGTTCTCTACTTTTAAATATTCTCAGTTTATTCCAGGATATTTTTCCCATGAGGAAGAATATACTAATATGTTAAATTACTTTTCTTTATGTAGTTATAAATTAGAAATTTATTTGGCAGTCCGTTTTGGTAACTAGAGTCTCTAACCAGCGTGATACTGGCTGAGAAGGCCTTTTGGGATAAAGATTACAATTCGGCCGACAAACTGAAAGAAAACCAGCCACATACAGAACTGGTCAACATGGGAGATGTTCTCAGTTTCTACCAGCCCACTCTGATGAGATCTAAGTACTCTTGGAGACCCTACCGACTTGAAAAGTCCACCTGGGTTCATCCAGGATGGTTGAGCGCCACTACCTAACGCCTTTGCAGCAGGAGCCACATGGTAGATGCTCCACCATCTCAATACTAAGGGAGCAGAGCTTCAGGTTTCCGCATGTACGCCCAAGGGACAGACCAAGTACAAACCCCACCAAATAAATTCATCTGTCTTCCTGGGGTCAAAAATCTTCCTACAATCCTTTTACCGAGGAATAATGTGAGGAACAAAGAAGGTAAGTGATTCACTAAAACTTGCACACTTATTTATTCAGGGAGCATGACTCTGAACTCAGTGTCCCCCCCCCACCCCGTCTTCCCACCTCCAATAATTAGAATGATTTAGTCAAATAACTCAATGTTTATGTGCTAGCTTAAGAGTGTTAGACTTATTCTAAAGACAACCTTCAACATTCAGTAACCTTTAGGAGAGCCAAGAAAATGATATGACCAATCCATTTGAATGAGTATTTTTTTTTCTAAGTGAGACTTAAAACTACTTGTAAATCTAAGGCATTTTATCTTCAGTATGTGATCATATAATCCCTTCTGCAAACCAGCTATCTTCTGAGCTCAATAACTATTTTTGGTTTCTGCTTCTAATTCTCACTGGCATTTCTAAAATCTCAAAATAGACCTAGTGGAGGAAGAAGTCTGCACCTTGTCAGGTTACTGACGGTCTTAGGGAGACATTGGGTGAGGAGAGTGTCAAGGCATATTTTGACAACTACCAAATCAGAATAAGTTTAAAAATACATATTTACCCAGTCTACTTTCTCATAGCAGCTGTAGGTGCCTCTTGAAAGAGCCAGTATGCATCCATCACACAGAATCCAGCTTCCTTTTCCTTACTGATTTGAAGAGACTATATATGTATCCTTATATCTCAAAAAAAACTAAAATAACTACATATCAATAGATAATGATAAGCAGAAAATCGCAGGTTTAGTTTTCCTTTGTTTTCCATATTTTTCCCAAAGCTTATGTGAAATTCTTTCATTCAAGTAAGAGCATTAAATTAGCTTAAAGTACATAGATTTATTCTGAAGAGGCTCCACAAACATTGATGAATTTTTAGAAAAGCCAATAAAGGAATGTTACCAAGCCATTTGAAAATAATATAATAAAAAGTCTACTAATTTAAATCAGTAAGTAAGAATGTATTGGTAACCTACTTCATACTTGGCTGTATCACAAGGTATAAATTCTTCTTTTCTTTATGCCTTGAGATCTATTTCAGTCTTATCACTCCCTCTATTCAATCTTACCTACTGATGTTCAAGAGATAACATTCCTTCCTACTTTCTGGCCAAGTGGGCCAAATTACCTTAACTTCTTTTTTCTTTATTTGGAAGTGTGTAGTTCTCTTTGCCTCACCTAAGAACTTGTTTTCCCTTCCCATCCTCAACAAAGGATAGTCATGGCCTAAGTATATGGTGTAGGAGTCACTCCCGCTGTGTTCACACTGTGTCTCTCTATGTGTGTACTTTATTTAAGAATATTATGAAGATTGCATTCAAGTTGTCAATGTTTACACAAATTAAGTAACTTCAAACAATTCTAGAGATGTCCACACTACACAAATAAATGCTAGATATTTGTTTATATGTTAGTTATGCCTACATATGTGTCAAATATTAGATCCTTTATTTTGCTCACAAGAGCCAATGTATACTAGTTTACTACCACTATAAAAACAAAATATAAAAAACAGCAACAATAGCAGAAAGACCAAGGCATTTTCTTAATCTTACATATATTTTCCTCACTCTGTTTATGTTCTCAGAAGTACCACACACTCTTCTCTTCCCATCTTCCCATGTACCCTGTTATTTTGGTGGTTAGCATCAAGGTTTCTAGCTCCCGTCTCTGCAACACTCTGCCTTCCTTTTGGAAACACTGCTGTAATCTGTCTTTCCTGGCATTAAGGTTCCTTTATTTGGCAGTTAGTTCTGGTAGCTAGAATTTCTAACCAGCGTGATACTGGCTGATAAATCCCTTTGGGATAAAGATCACAATTTGGTGGACAAACTGAAAGAAAACCAGCCACATGCAGAACTGGTCACACATGGGGGTCGTTCTCAATTTCTATCAGCCTACTCTGATGAGATCTAACTACTCTTGGTCTTCTTTCTTTCTGACACCTAGCCAATCTATATCTTGCTTTGCTCTTCTCCACATTTTTAATGTTAATTATTAGTCAAAGTTCTTTCTCGGTAACTGCATAAGAATCATCTGTGCAGTTTGGTTTGAAGGACTGCTCTCCCCCTCTATAGACTCTGGTTAACGGAGTCTGATGTCAAGAACTTTACACCATAAACATGAGAATCCAAGCAGTATCACAAACCTAACTTCTTAAGAACTGAATATGATTTTAGTAGTGACTCTGTTTCAACACGGTAGGGTCACCATCTCTGATACTTTTGGCTTTCCATTTTTACTCTGAGAGTTAGCCTAGGATTGGGATGTTTACCTAAAACTCTGCTGACATCTGCTGAGACATGCACTCACCCATACAGGCTTAGGCACAGTGCTACAAATTGCTGCCCATAATCCCTGTGCCTGCCTACAAGCACCCAGTGTTCTGGTCACTTTGAAATCCATGTGCACTGCTGAAGTTGTAGAATCACAGTCAAAGTGCCATACGACAAGGGAGTGGTGGACAGAACATTGATGGCTTCTTTGTCTACAGTCATTCCTTCTGTGTTTCCCTGAAATCACAGAGAACCTGGGTGCAGGGGAAACGTGACGGTGCTGCTACTCTTCTGGTATTCAAGTGACTCTCTCTTCTCCTGCAACTCAAGAGAAACAGGCTTTCCTTCTCTGATTCTTGTCTTAAATCGTTTCCTTGAGTGAGTGATCACAGAATAGCTGCTCTAATTAAATGGGAGAAAAAGAGAATGTATCAAATAGGAAACTGAGATAATGAGATTTCTGAAAGTTAAATAGCTTTATAGCAGCAACTCAGAGAGCCAATGCTCTATATTTCCTCCCCTACTCATTTCATAAATTGCTATCATTTTCCAATTAGAATTATGACTATCACACTTTTGTCTCTGGTGCAACGTATCTTGCAAATGTTTGACTCTGATTTCCATTTCTCTGTTAGGTATCTACAGTTTTACATTTTCCTGTAGTATTTGATATTTATACCTCAAACTGTATGTATCCAATATGCAACTATTCACATGTGCCAAAATTTTTATTCTTCCTCCCTTTCCAGTCCTGAGAAGTAGTATTAATAAAAGCTCTCACTACCATTTGAGCTAGCAAAGTTCATGCTATCCTTTTCTCCCACAACTCTATGATCAGTTGCTAAATGTCATAGATTCTATGATTTTTAAAATTGATACTGCTTACTCTGTATATTACCTTCTAACTGCCATTTCACAGGCAGATAGCATCCCAACTAACTTAACAAACATAATCCCAATTGATCAGTATAAGGACTCTGTGAAGCAGGAAGAAGAAATACTGTTATCTCCACTAAACAGATTGGGAGCTCAAAGAATAGAAATGCCTAAGCTCATGAAAAATACACCAAATATTTCCACTCACTGCACTTTTTCTTGTGCTTTTTAGATTCCTTAATAATTACACAAGTAACTCAAAGGTAATTAGTCTTGAGAAATTTAGGACATTTACATTATGTTTCTTAAATTCTCTTGAATTTACCAAATTTCTCACTTCTCTAGATGTCTAAGTAGCCTGCAGGTAGGCCCCATGTGTAAAAGACCTTGTTGCTTTCCCTGTCTCCATAGCAAACTAGGCTTCTCCTTCTAGAATGTTAGCATGTCTAGCAAATTTATATTGTCATCTCATTTATCTTCCATTTAGATAATTTGAAATGAAAGCTTAATGAAAAATAAATCTATTTTATCTGAATTTGTTAAGCAAAAAGCATAAATCTTCTTCTCCTTTAGTCTGAGGCATTCTATCCTTGCTTCTGTGCATGGCGTATCTCTGCTCCTATTATTTTCTTAACTCCTGAGAAACTTCAACTGCAGGAAAAGCAGTGCACCCCGACAGACGCCCATGAGCAGTTGACTTTCCATCTCTTTTTGTGACCAGCTGCTGTTGATATTATATGGGCTGAAAATTTGTCCTGAGGAAACAGGCAAATGTATACCACATACTCTAGGGGCAAATAAGCAGCAGAAAAAAGGATATGGTTCTAATTTTCCATGCAATATCCTTTCTACATGCTTGACTTGCTTTATACTTTGATCCAGTTTGCAATAAGGTTAGTCCTGACCAAAATATTTTTAAAACATCTTCCAAAGTATGTTCTCTTCTGAAAATTTGAAGGAGTTTATCAATAATGAAACAATCAGCTTGGTATGTGATAATTTACCAACCAATTATTTCTTTCTTGTACAAGCTATAGAAGAAGAAAATCAATGGACCCTTTACACTCTTGGTAAATACGTCACAGGTAAGAAAGTTAAAGGTTATTCCAAATTGAATTGAACATTAAAAGCACAAGACCAAATAGAGCCCTGTTTAAATAATCTGCATGCTCAACTATGACAGATAAAGTTGTACTGCGTATCTTGACAGTAAGTTATTGCCTGAGGAATTTTCATTGCTTTTTTTTAGTAAGACTGTTTCATAAGTGAAAAGTATAACACATAGGAACTGTCCAAAATACCAGAACATACGAGTGTATCATCTCTTAGTCTTCATGGAGAATGTTATCTAAAAGGATATATTTTGGTTTCAGTTGAAAAATGTACTTACTTATACATGTTAAAGAAAAGATGTGGCCTAGAAGTACTCACTAAAAAGACAGTGGTAGAAATCTCAATTCTGTCATCAGTGTGGAGTCCAAAATAAATGATTCTGAGACTCAAAGTGAACTGAAAACCAAGTCGGATTTAGAGGTTGAAAATATTGGTATGTATTTGCAGCTCGGCCACTTATTCCAAGCTTGTCATTTGTAGGGGACTGACACTGTATATGAGAATATTATTTCGTGGTTCCATCAAGGGTCACAAATTTTTTTCCAAAACTTTCTCTCTCTCATCTGGTTTGCTAGATTGCTGTTTTGTATTGACTGATTTTATTTGAATCTATTATGATTGATAGTATCAAATCTGAGAGTATAGGCAACTACACTGAAAATGACAAGATTAACTAGGATACCCACTCTGGTTTTGATTATTACCTGCTTTTAAATTATTATAATATCTCCAATGTTTCACTTTTATTAATATTGTTATATACTGCTATTCAATTATTCTATGTTTGGTGATACAGATCATTATATTGAATATAGCAAGAGACATCACATAACCGTTGTAGATTTCCTTATATTGTGGTTTTATATGGCT
Source organism: Cavia porcellus (assembly GCF_034190915.1). Lineage (NCBI taxonomy): Eukaryota > Metazoa > Chordata > Mammalia > Rodentia > Caviidae > Cavia > Cavia porcellus. Next base: position 11,140,052 of record NW_026947495.1, read on the forward strand.
TTTTAATTTCATATTCTTGTAGGAATTTGTTTTCTTTTGTCTTGCTTTGTTTTGTTCTTCCCTCTAATATAGAAAGGACAGATATACATGTAGAGACTCATGCATGAGTAAAACTTATAAACAGTCTATGACATCTGATTATAATAACGCATGATGAAATGAACAACTACTTTGAAGAAAAAGAGACACTACAGTACCCAGTGCTGACTCCTTAGCAACATGATGTGATGCTATTATTATGGTATTATTCTTTGTTCAGAATGATTTTAGTCTGCTTTTTTTTTTAATTTTAACATACGTGAAGGTATGGACAACTATTTTGAAGAGAATGAGAGACACTATGAAAGCCATTGTTGATATCCTATTGTCTGGTCTTGAAGACTTAAAATGCCTTTGTCATCCTGTTCAGATCAGTTTTATACTGTGTTTTTTTTTTCATATGAATTCACTGTATGTGAAGATATGGACAACTATTTGGAAGAAAACACAATATGATAGTGAAAATCTCTGATTGTCTTTCTTTGAAATTTATGTGTCTTATGTTGCTTTCTTATGTCCTGTTTTGTTGTGTTTAATTTTACTCTCTTTAAAAAAAAAAAAACTGTTACGTGAGGCACGACTGTTGGGGGAAACCTGGTTCATATGCTGGCAGAAAGACCTCCACATGCTGCTGTGGTAACTTGCCATAGGTTCTCACCACTGCTGAAATCTTGACTTCTCACATAAAATACTTGATAGGTTCTCTTCAAGCACAGACCAGAATGCAAGAGGTTTGGTGATAGGTAGGTAAGACAGAGGCTCTGAGTATTGAAACAGATGTGCAGAGGCTACACATGTCAGAACTCCTGAACTTAGTTGAACAAAACAGATCCCATGTGGGGATGTTGTCATGTGTTTATGTTAATGTTCTCCCTCCAATAACACTGGAAGGAAAGTGATCACTGTCACATTATGCCAAGGAAGACTGCAGAAGGGGAAGTCATTTCTCACCAAGGGAACTAAATGAAGGATCTAGGAGCTACACTCTGGCTATCAGCATGTTATTAATTAAAATAAAGGGTGACACAGGAATTTTCACTTTACCCTTATAAACAATGAATTAGATTTGCTTCTGGTTAAAAAAAGAAACAAAAACAATATTGTGAAATTGTTTCAATAAACCAGTCAGTGCTGCACACCGACTGGTTTATTCAGGTTGATACCTACATAGATACAAAAGTATTTTCCTCTTAGACTTTCTCCATCTAAAAGATGTTTTCCTGTCATTTCCATCTCCAATATTGCATTCCCAGATCCTCAAAGACACAGAGACACATACAATTTGAAAGTTATTGAATATTAAAAATAATAGAAGCCTCAGATCTGTGGAGCTTTGATTCTGGGACTTTGAAGACTTTTTTGTCAGAAAATCATGGGGCTGTTGTCCAGGTATGGTAGTATTCACATGAAGCACTGTAACTAACTCGTTGTGCCTAAGCATTGCTCATTTGTACTGTTTCCTTAGTCGTAAAATAATTTGCTATTATGCTATATGAGTTCTCTTTGTTTTTCTACAATTCACATGTTTTCTTTTTTATTACTGAAAATGAAATTAAATGCTAAAATCTTTGTTTTTATTGTTGTTGTTTTTGTTATGGCTTATGTTTACATGTCCAACCAAAGCTCGCTGCTCTCATAGGCAGGGCTTTGTGGAGCTTGTTGGATTGGCATGTGACCCTGGGTTAAGGGAGTGTGGCACTAAATTAGTCCACTGATTGAAATTAGTACAGCTCTGAGTATGGTGGAGCGGATTTACTGAAGAAAGAAGCCCCACTCTGGGTATTGGTGATACCATCCAATAGGCAGGCAGGCAACCTGAATGAATCAAAGGGACAGGGATGCCTGCTGCCTGTTGCTTCCTGCCTTTTGCTTGCCATCCCAAGAGCTGATGGCATCTGTGATGCCCCTCTGACCTGCTATCTTACTTTTCAACCTGCTGACTACTGTCTGAAGCCTCTACAAACTGTGAGTTGAAATAAACTTTTCTTCTTTTAATTTGTGGGTGCCACTTATTTTGTCCCAGAATGAGGAAAGAATTGAGATGTTGGTCAAAAGCTTTTGATTTTTCAGAAGTTCAGGTTTTGATTTTCAGGAGTTCTAATGTGGTATATACAAAGAATGAAACATTACCTGTGAAGAATGGGTTGTTCATAAAAAAAAAAAAAAATAGAAGCAATAGAAACTTTGTGTTAAGTTAAGTAAGCCAGACATAGCTACATTCGCATAATTTCTCTTACATGAAGAATATACAACCAAAGCAAAAAGAGAGATGACAAAAAGAGAGATGAAAAAAGAAGGTGAACTACCAGAGATAAGGAAGAGAGCGGGTAGAGAAGGACAGGGAGGAGGAGGAAGTAATTGGGGTGAGAATAAGTAAAGGATGTTCCATCCATGTAGCCATATACCAAAAGAAACCCAGCATTTGTATTCCTAATATCCACTAAAAAATTCTGTAAAAGAATTTTAAAGACAGCTGTATATCCAGACATTGCTGCTTTCTCTTTTCTTAGCAGTTCTGTACCCCTTTCATGGTAACCAATGGTCTGCAGTGTCTTTTCCTAACAAGTTGCTCCTAGTGCACAGTTCATGTGCTTCAGCTGTCGCCGCCTCCCTTGAAGCTCAGTTGTATCCACAGATCTTATTTTTCCTTATTTCTTCTGATATAGACTGTATAGCTTACCCAGTGTTAGCACATGTAAGGAAATGATTATTCGTGTTATGAGAAGCAGTGTGTGTCAGGTGGAAAACCCCAGTGTTCAGGAGCACAGGCAAATCCTGAAGTCAATGATATGAATGTGCTGTCCTGCAGTATGCCTTCCAGGGTTCCAGGCAGTGAAGGAACAGATAAAAATTTGCTTGTTCTTGCAATGCACATTTCATTAAGGGAAGAAAACCAGCACCATATAAACAGGCTAAGTGTTATGGAGAAAAGAGAGCCACATAGAATCCAAACAGGGTGATTTACTATAAAGAATATGAAGAATTTGTTCAGATGGAAGATTTAAAAAGGCTTCACAGCAAATCTGAATTAATATCTAAGTCATGAAAAAGGAGATTGAGTAGAGAAGATAGTGAACTGTGGTCTAGAGGATGGTCTAGAGGATGATCTGTCTGTGTAGTGCATGTTAGACCAGACTCATTCTAGCTGCAAAGGAAAGTTGGAGAGTAGTACCTTCAGATATGGGACTTCCCCCTTATAATCTGTAAAAGTCCCTTAACTGACTTTGGAATGTTGTTATATTTCAGGACTGGTTTTCTCATCTTTGTTGTATACTAGAATCATTATTTTCTTCCACAGAATCTCATAACCATATTGTTTTCTTAGATGGCTCCTCTAAAGACTTTTAGGAGAAACAAAAGGAGAACTTATAATACTGTCATGCAGAAAAACGTCCAATCAGCTTCCTGTGTTAATTCTTAAAATATAGTTCAGTCTTTCCACTCTATCATATTCTCTGATTTTCATTCTTACCCTATTTAAATTTTTCATGGTTTTAGGTTTTTCATTTTAATTCCTTCTCTTTCTTCATAGTTTTAGAGGCACAAAACCTCTAAATTTCTCTGCATTTATCTCACTTAACAATTCTATGATACCCCTTAATTTCCTCTCCCAAAGTTAGGTTCACAAATCTGTAATACTTAGTGATTAAGAAGAAACTAATAATTACTGTGGTTCATTATCACTGAAAGCGAGATTTTTTTTACTACTATGAACACATTCTTTAGTCTGCACTACATTGCATGCTTCTAACAAACTGATTTTATGGTCTTTTTCTTCCATGTTTATTTGTTTATTGGAATATGCTTATAGTACCTTTAAGATCTCAGCTATCAATATTTCAGATTTTCATCTTTACTACACTTTTCATTTATGGATACCTCAAAAAATATAACAACAGAAAATTGAGTAAGTAGATCTTTTCAAAGTAGCTAAATGTAACATGAAATTGGGAAATAATCCAGGTGCTTCATCCACTCTCTCACATCACTCCAGGAGATAATGAATACCTCTTCTCTCCAGCTTTCCTCAGAAAACCGACTGCTCTGCTTCATTTTTATTTTAGGGCAAAAATAATCAGGAAAAGCACTGAAATTATGCTTTTAAAATAATAAAATATATCCCATGTGAATTCCAATAAGATGTACATCCATAGGTTACAGATTTTAACTAGCTAATCAACATTTATTTTGCTCATAAATTGGTACAAACTGAAGAAAAAAAAGTGTACATTTGGGAGCATTTTTAGATCGTACTATGTTTAATTCAATTTCACCAGAGCAGGGGAAATGAAAAGCATTTTATTATTTAATCAGCTATTTAATCCATTAGCTACACATAGACTACTTCAAAAATATGCAAAGGTGTATGAACTTACTGTTTTACTTGTTTGTTTATTTATTTATTTGCAACAATTTTGCACTATGTAGCCCAGGCAGGTCTTGAATCTGAGATCCTCCTGCTTCAACCTCTTGACTGCTACAATTACAAGCATTTCTCCTCTCAGGATGAACTTATTTTCTAGAGTACATTTTTATGTTTGAATATGATGTCTTCACACAAGTAGAAAAAGGCAGTAGAACTTTATGTATATGTTGCTCATCTCTCTTCCACTTGAATCAACTTTGGGGAATTTCTCTTTTCTAGAAAGTTACTCTGTGACTCCATTCTCTCCTGCAGCCTCTTGGTTTATTTATATCACACCGTACCATGCATGACATTCAGATGACTTCTTCTATGCATTTGTCTCTGTGAAATGGAGGAAACATATTTCTTTCAGAGATTAAAAGCACAAGAGTTCTCCAAAGACTCAAGAACTGTTCTATGCGAAAGGCGGTGACTATCTTTATTTTAGAAGTATTTTAGAGAATCCTCTACAGTCCCCCAAAGAGATGTCAGGAGAGCTAATATTTAGTAGAAAAGAAACTGAGGAAAGGGCATGATGACCTTCCCACAAGCATCAAGAAATGCATGAAGCCTGGAACTTGATTTTTACTGAGCCTTGGTACTTACAAAGCAAACCCACAAGACACACTGTTTCCAGTTTCGGTTCTTTGAGCAATCTCCATAGTGATTTTCATAATGGTCATACCAGTTTCCATTCCCGACAACAATGAAAGAGGTTCCCTTTTTGATTTCTCACTGATTGCCGTTCTTTCTGGAGTAAGATGGAACCTTAGCTTTGCTTCAGTCTGCATTTCTCTAATCACCATAAATGTTAGATATTTTTTCATATATTTGTTGAAGTTCTGTTTAGAAAATCCTATATCTATGTTTCCAAATGTTTTAACTATTGTATGCTTTAGTAGGTATAACATTCCTGCTTAAATGTTTGGACCTTTAATCCATTTTTATTTTAGTTTAATGTAAGGCATGAGACAAGGATCTAGCTTCAATCTTTTGCACAGAGATAACCAATTTTCCAGCACAATTTGACATGAAGACTATCACTCCACCAACATATGCTTTCAGCCCTTTTGCCAAAGATTAAATAGCTAAATGTCTCTAGTTATGTTTCTATATCCTTTCTTTTCTTGCATGGATGCGTTTTTGTTCCCTACCGTTCCATTTTTATCAAGACTGCTTTGGTGTATGGCTTGAAGTCAGGTACTACTATGCATCCTGTTTTGATTTATTGCCAAAAATTGCTTTTGTTGTTCTGGGTCTTTTTTGGTTTCACATGAATTTTAGAATTATTTTTTTTCTACAGCTGTAAGTGTGGTATTGGTGTTTTGACTGAAACTGCATTGAAACTGAGTTTTTTAAGTATGGCTAATTTGACTATATTATTTCTATCTGCCCAAGAATAGGGAATGTCTTTCCATTTTCTGATGTTGACTTCAATCTCCTTTTTCTGAGTACTGTGATTTTCTTTGTAGAGTTCTTTCACTTCCTTGATTAAGCTAATTCCTATATACATTTTTTAAAAATTATTATGAATAATATTATTTTCATAATTTCATCTGATCTCATTCATTCATTGTTGTACACAAATGATAATCATTTTTGTATTTTGACCTTGTGTCCTCCTACATGGATGAAGTTTGGTATTAATTCTGAGATTTTGGGTGGAATTCTTTGGATTTTCTGTGTAGAGTATCATGTCATCTGCAAATTGTGATGAGTTCTTTCGTTCATGTATATATTCATTTATTTCTTTCACTTGCCTAATTACTCTGCCTAATGTTTCAAGTACATGTTGAATAGAAAGGTGATAGTGAGCTTCCCTGACTTGTTCTTGATTTTAGAGGGGAAGCCTTTAATTTTCCCCCAGTTAGTACAATGCTGGTTTTTGGTTTCTCATAAATAATCTTTATCTTATTTAGGTGTAGTTCTGCTATACCCATTTTTTTCAGAGATTTATCATCACAAAGGATCTTAGATTTTGTCAAATACCTTTTATGTATCTATTCAAATAATCATATGGATGTTTGATCTTACTCGTGTTTGTGTGATGTGTTATGTTGATGGACTTACATTTTGAACTATCCTTGCATCTTTGGGAATAATCTAACTGTTTGCAAAACGTAATCCTTTACATAATGCACTGCATTCTAATTTTCTAATAACTTGTTGAAGATTTTTTCACCTAGATGCACTAAGAAGATTGGCATATAGTTTTCTTTTTTATTTGAGTTTTGGGATCAGGCTGATAATAGTTTTCAACAGTGAGTTAGGGAGTACTCAATCCCTAACAATTGCTTTGAAGAACTTGAGAAGAATTTATAATATGACATCCTTAAAAGTTTTGTAAGCTTGGCGTGTTGGTGTACTCTTGTTATCACAACACTCAGGAGGCTGAGGCAAGAAGATTACTGTGAGTTCCAGGCCAATCTGGGCTACCTAGTGAGTTTAGGACCAGCCTGATAGTTCTCAAAAAACAAAACAAAGCCAAACATTCTGTGGAATTCATCAGTGAACCCACCCAATCCCGGGCTTTTTTTTCAGTTAGTAGATTCTTTATTACTGTGTCAGTTTTATTGCTTGCTATTGAGTTGTTAAGCATATTTATGTCTTCTTGTGTTAGTTTTTTATAGTTTGTGTGTAAGAATCTGTACATTTTTTTCAAAATTTGCTGGTTTGCTGAAAGCTCATTTTTTGAAATGGTTATTGTCTTATGAATTTTCATAGTGTCTGTTGTGATTGTCCCTTTTCATTTCTAGTTGCACTGATGTCTTTTTACACTTTCTTTTGGTAAGTCTGGCAAGAGGGTTATCTGTTTCATTTACTCTTTCAAAGAATCAGTTTTCAATTCGTTGTTTTTATTTTTTTAAAGTAGTTTTGTCTACATTTTATTGATTTCCACTCTCAACTTTTTCATCTCTCCCTTAATTCCAGTTAGGGATGGTTTATTGTTGTTTCTCTAGTATCTTAAGATTTCCTCATAAGTTCATCCATTTGTGCGTGCTTTGTTTTCCCGATGTGAGCATTGATTGTGATGAATGTCCCCCCCTAGAACTGTTTTAAAAGTATTTTAGAAGTTCTGATTTGTTTTATCGTCATTGTCATTAACTTCCAAATAATTTTTAATTTCTTGAATTTCTCCTGGGACCCATTGGTTGCTTAGAAGTATATTGCTAATTTTCCTGGAACTTTGCTTTTTCCAAAGTTTCTTCTGTTGTTAATTTCTTTGCATATTGCTCAATGGTCTAATAGTATGCATGGGATAATTTCTATTATTTTATATTCACTTACGCAGACTTTGTGGACTAGTTTGTGATCTATTTTGGACAAGAAATATGTGTTGCTGAAAAGAATGTACACTCTGTTGAAGAGGAGTGGAATTCTCTATATATAACCATGAAGTCCATATGTTCAAGTGTGTGGTTCTTCTCTGAATTTTTTGTTTGTTTAGTTGATCTATCTCTTTGCAAAATGGGATGTTGAATTTCTTTATCATGATTATGTTTATTTGATCTTCTAAATTCAGCAGTTTTAATGAAGTTAAGCACTGAAGTATTCGGTGCATATATGTTTATCAATGTTAGCTCCTCTTGCTGAATTTTTCCTCCAACCTTTGGCTCTTCTAATCAGTTGTAGCTTCAAGTTTACCATGTTTGATATTAGAATTGCTATCCCTGCTTTTTCTTTTATTTCTAGTCTATGAATGTCTTTCTGGATTAGATGTGTTTCTTGAATGCAACAGACTGCTGGATTCTGTTTTTTGATCCAGGTTGGCAGTCTGCAACTTTTAATTATACAGTTGAGGCCATTAACATTGAGAATGTTACTAAATTGTGTTGGTTATTTACTAACCTTGTCTTTTTTTTTTTTTTTTTTTTTTTTTTTTTTTTTTTTAATTAGTACTGGAGATCGAACTCACGACCATCTGCTTGCAAGGCAGGGTCTTATGCCGTTGAGCTAAATCCCCAGCCCCTAACTTTGTCTCTTTATCTGTTCATGTATCCTTTGTTTTACCTTTCCTGAGTTTATGGTGCTGTTTATTCATTGCCCTAACTAGTTTCTTTCTGTGTTTTTAGCTCTGCAAAGTTTGTTGTTTCTGTTGAGAATATTCTTAAATACTTTCTCTCATGCATATATCTTCTGAGCTGGTCTTTTTCATGGGAATATCTTATTTCTCCATTTATTTGGAAAGATAGTTTTACTGGGTCAATCTAGACTGGAAGTTATTTGTTCCTATGGCTTGAAATACCTCACTCCATGCTCTTGTGGTTTTCACAGATTATTTTGAGAAGTCTGCTGTGGTTATAATTGGTTTGTGTTATATATGATTTCTTATATTTCTCTGGTTGTTTTTAAAAGTTCTAGTTTTGTTTTTCTAGATATCTCAGTAATTTAATAATAATATGGCTTAGTTGAATTGTTATTTCAACATAATTTTTAACATAATTGTTCAGTGTTTCATAAACATCATTTTCTGTGTTTCAAACTCTTTCTTATATTTGGCAAATTTTCTTCCATGATTCCTGTAAGCATGTTCATGAAACCATCTGTGGTACTTTCTACTTTTTGTCTAACCCTTTTTAGTCATAGATTGGTCTTCTTCTTGTCATGTACTAGCTTCTGGATAGACTTTTCATATTTTCTTTTTGGTAATCAGTATTTTGTCTTCAATATCAGACATTCTGTTTTTTCACTGGTTATTTCTGCAATGTATGAACTCTATAGATTTTTTTAATTCAGGTATTCCTGTCTGACATCTTTTCATATATTTCATATACTGCTGATTTATCATTCCAGGTGAACTGTTTGGGTTAATTCAGCCATTTTTTTTTACCAATTTTCCCCAAATCCACTGTAGATATACTGAGCAAAACTGATGTGAACTTTGGGTTCATTTTCTGTTTGAATTCATCTATTTTCTGAACCCCTTCTATGGACTTTTCAAAGATTTCTTCTACCTGATGTTTGTTTTCTTCCCTATTTGTGATAGCGTGCTCTGCCTTGAGATAGTTGGGAGAGTTTGGAGACCATCAGTTTCCTTGTTTTCCTGTTCTCCTATGGGTGTATGTGTTTACTTATTTATAGATAGATATTTTCATATCTCTACGTCTATAGCTGTATATAGATGCATCTTTTTGAAATTATATATGCCCCATTTACTCACTTCTTTTTGGAGGGTTTACTCTGGATTGGGAAATACAAAAGTGAGAAAAGTTTGTGCTTATATGGAAATTTTTAATAAATTTTGTGTCTGTGAATAATATTATTCTTTACATATCCAATGTTAGTATTTATTTTTCTCATTTACTTGAAATGATTTCACCTCAGTTTTTGTGGTATGTTGAAAAAATTACTTCTGGTTATAACAACATCCACAGATTCAATCTTACAATATTTCTATATGATGATGTTAGCAGTTATACTTTCCCATCTTGTCTATTGTCTAGGATTACTATGACAGTTTATTTTTTGTGGTTTTTTTGTAATGAGGAAGGTGAAATGGGATGGAGAGAATGAAAGGTGATTGTATGAAGAATGTTACACAGTAAAGGGAAATCTGAATGTGGGAATAGTAGCAAATGACAAGCAAAGTCTAATATGGTCTTTGATTTTATTGGTTTTGTCAGATTAATTTTAGTTGAGTTTGATTTGTAATGAGAGTTTTAAGAGGATATTTAGTGGGGGTGAGGGCGAGAGACTAGAGAAAGAGAGTTTATCTTGTGATTGAGGAAAGCTATGTGCTGTCAGAACTTGCATATAAGGAGGATGATCACCTAGATAAGAGTCAGAAAAGCCTTAGCATTCAGATGGGGAAGGTTAAATAATAACACTAGCGAAAGTAGGAGTGAAGATGAGGGAGCTAAATATAGAAAATTTTAAAATTGTGGAAAGTATTTCCATATTTGGAAAAAGAATTTAAAAATAGGTTAATAATATTCTCTGGGAAGTTTGAAGTGAACAATCTAGATAGGGAGCTAAAACAAGGGAGAGAAACCTGACACTAAATCAGAGCTCTGAAGGAACACATACACAAAAGTAATGACCTAATAAACACAGAAAAACCATAAAATAACATAGCACACACATGACAAACTAACGTAAGGAACACACAGTCTCTTAGGCCTGTAAGAGGTCTGATGGGAGCACAAATGAAATATTCCAATGAGACATTGCATGTGTGATTCCCAAAAACCTCTGAGCCAAAGAGTTGGAGTACTTGCACCCCACCAACTCGTCGATTCTTCCATCACAATACTGAAGCTAACCCAGACATGTAAACCCTTTCTGCCAGGTTTTGGGCATTCTGGCAGAGTCTGATCCAGCCTGAGTTCTCAGGCCAGGAGTTCTTGCTGTCCCTCTTTCTGGATGCTGTGGTGGATTCAACAGACAGATTCACTAGCACATTGTCCACTGATTCAGGATTATTCTTATGCAATCAAATCAACTACAACAGTAAAAGAATAAACCTTTACAGTGGCATCTATCAGGGCTGGCTGAGAAATAGCATGCACTGAGATCTTGTTCTGTGTTTTCCTTTACCCTAGAGAAGAAATCCACGGTTATAGTGTTAGCAATATAACAACTCAGTTCTCAACCCACAGTTAATGTGCACTAAATGCAATGGCAACATCTCCTCTGATGGTGAAAAATAGAATTCAGGAATAATTTTGTAGAATCAGTTATCTACAGCTAGGGTCTTGAAGAAAAAAGAGGGAAAAAAAGGGTGCTCTATCTCTTCTCTCCTTTCTTAAATTCTTTGCTATGTGGTAGGGAAGGAGGAAATAGGAGGGGAACAGAGGATCCCAGTAATGGTAAGAGTATACTATATACTTAGATAACAGGGATAACTCGGTACAAAGTTGGTACTGAAAAATGGGGACAAGAAAAATTCTATAGCGTATATAAAAACAAGGTGAAAGGGAAACAAATGAAAAGGGGAAGAAGAAAGAAATAAAAAATTAAAAATGCGTAGGACACAAAAGAACAGAGTGAGGCAGAGAGAGAGATAGCTAAAAGTAAGATGAAGGTAAAGGGACAAGGGAGAAGTCTCCCTACACAAACCCATGAACTATCCTGGGAAAAAACATGCAAGAAGAAGAGAAGCACACATAAAATTTTTATTCCTTGCTGTTTTCCTCCTTTTGAACATTTCCCCCACACTTTTATCCCTTTATTTTACTCTTTTTTTCCTTTATGAGTATATGCAGTCCTCCTGCCACAGCCCACTGCAGTGTCGGAATCACATGCATACACCGTCATGCAGGGCTTTATATCGGTTATTCTGAAGCAAGGGTATGTAGAGTAAAAACCAATTTTACACAAAGGTTAGCAAATGTGCATGCACACCACTTGACTAGGATAGTATGCTGATAATGCATAGATTTTTCTAAAAAAGAAAACGTTGATTGCAGATAAAATGTAAATCCATTTTAAACATCCACATTATATTTCACAGATTTTCATTATAGTGAAACATTTGAATATGAATTTTAAATGAGTATGAACTTAGTAAATGTCCCAGAATTGATAAAAGTCCCATGACTCTTAAAAATTATGAATGATTAATTTTTTAAATTTTGAATTCTCGGTTTCCCTAGTGTAAAGAATGGTAAGAATACATAAAAGTATGTGGTAAACATGATTCCATCGCTTTGAAGCCTTATAGTGTTTTCATTCATTAATTACAATGGTTTTATTCTGGGTTGTTTGATTTTATTGTCTGTGATGGTATAAGCAGTTATTCTGAAGAAAGCAAGACAATATAATAGCTAGTGCTGATTTAATATCATCTTGTTTTGAAGTCCCATGAAGCTTTGGTTCTTCTGTCTCCATCAGCTTATCTTGTTGTATCTTATTGGATTTTATTATATGTGCTAGTATAAACAAAATTTTTTATGGACCAGGAGATAATATAGAAACCATTATTCGTTTTCGGTTAGTTGGTTCTAAATACCCTGTAATACTTTCATTCTCTTGAATGGTTTTACACTGTCATGTTGTGTTTGATGCTAAAATATATGAAGTTATACTCAAATACTTCAAGGAAAGAGACATTATGGTAGCTACTGGTATGTTGGGTTATCTTGTGGTGAAACACTATGTTGCTTAAATTGTTCTATTCTGACCTGTGTTATTATGTTGTTTTGTCCTCTTTTATCTTAATCTCCTTTCTTTTAATTTTTTAATAAAAAATTAATTAATTTTATATTCTCAATTCTTTGTTGCTGTTAGTGTACACTGAACCATTGTAAATGCTAACAAAGCATTGTATGACTGAGATACTTCCACAACCCTTTTGGTTTTAAAATCTGAGACAAAATACCATTAAATTATCCAGGTGAGGTTGCAACCCTCCTGCCACAGCCTCCAGAGTGACTGGGATCACAGGAGTTTGCCACCACATCTTGCCATATTTTCAGCCCTCCATCCCTTGAAAAATAAAATACTAATTCTTAAAAATATTGAGTCACAATATACTATGTTTTAATAAAAAAATTACAAAGTATAATTAGATCTCTACAGCAAGTTTTTTTTGTTTGTTTGAAACATATGTATATTTGTTTCTGCTCTTGGAGTTATTGCATTTTGCCTGATTTTCTAACGAAATGATACATATTGTTAAGGAAAAATATATAATGATAAAGTAAATGGGAAAGGCCTTCCAAAAAATGAGTGACTTCAAGTTGGCAAGAGATAAACCACTTCTCTAGAAATATTATCTCAGACAGAGGCTACTGACATTTACGGCTGAGCTGTACCCCTGTGTTCAGGACCCACAGGAGTGGCTGTGGAAGGTCTCAGGGCAAGAAAGAAGAAAAGATCTGAAAATAAGGATTCATTCCAGCCTAATGTGAGGGGTGTCCTCTCACCGGGACAAAATATTCAACATCCACAATGTAAAAAGAGAGGTTTGCTTTGGCTAAGTTTCATCTGCTGTGTGGTGGCTATAAGGCTGGAGCCTCACATGTGGCAGAAAAATCCTGCTGGACCTGTGACACTAGAAAGCAGAAGAGAAACGGGATCTGTGGACTGACAAGAATAACCCTTCTGAGGGCGCATCCCCAAGGAATCACCTTCAGCCCGGCTCCACCTCCCACAGCATACTCAGCCAGTGGACTCATCAGTGAGAGACCTGATGAGCAAAGTGTCCCCATAATCCAAGCACCTTGTAGACACCTGTGACATTTTTAGATATAAACCATAATACACAGCGGAAAGGCCAGACGAGCTAGAGCATTGTAACTCTTATTGTTTATTTCTCTGGCCTTCAAAGGCCAGAAACAAGTTCCTCTTCCTGCCTATGAGTCTATATAGCTCTGGCCCATCTTTTTTTTTTTTCCCTAAGATTCTAGAGTTTATTGTGAATATTTCTTGTTTTCTCTAGGACACTGATTTATTTAAGACTGAAAACGCATTTCAAACTTTTTTTTTTTTTTGTCCTTTTCCTTTTTATCGGTACTGGGGATCGAACTCACGACTGCCTGCTTGCAAGGCAGGCGCTTATGCCGCTGAGCTAAATCCCCAGCCCCTCGTATCTAAAACTTAAACACATCAAAAATAATCTACTTATAATCTATTAAAGTTCTTTTGACATGAAGTACTTTTTCTTTCATTGTTAGTTAATGCACTACAATGTTTTGACACCATTCCCAATGTCCAGGTTATAGAAATGAAGCCCATAGGCCATGTCGCTATCTTATGAGATTGACAGTCCAAAGTGAGAAAGGCAGGCAATGGGCACATAGTTTGCTGAAATGCTACAGCGATAGAAACTGACAACCCTGAAATTGTCATTTCTACCTTTACACTTTCTTCAGATCTGACTATGAACATTTTAAACACCTCACAGGCCATTTTTATCCAGATGTTTTATCTAGTGTGCCTTATCTGAATTTTATAATTTCTTCTTAGTCTCCCACTTTTAGTTGTCTCAGTTGTGTTCATAGTGATACATAGAACTGACGATATTTTTAATTGTCCATATTCAAAAATCTGATCAAGGAAATAAATTCTTTTGAAAAACAATTTTGTATTTCGCTTTTACTTTTTATTTCCACAACTAACTCTGGCCCAATTTTATCCTGCCTCTATTTTCTCTCCTGATCAGCACAAATTTAACAAATCCAGTTTCATGCTCTTGGCTTTCTGACCTGACACTAACATACGGCATCAATGTTGATCCCTATAATCAGTCATTTCATTGTCAGAGGAAGTTACTGGAGGTTACATTCTAGCAGAATTTGAAAGACTAATCTGAACTACAAACTATATTTGACAGACATTACATAGCAGGTAGTGGGGGGAGGTAGAGTTTAGTGTGGGTGGTAGGGTTTCAGTACAAAAGCATATCTGAACACTCAGAAACAAATGGTATTTCCACTAAGCATGGTGCTAAGGGGATGGCAGTTGATGCTGGGCAGAAACAGAGGACAAGGGTGGGGCAGAATACACTCTACTAAGGATCCAGCTCTTATTTTTGAGGCACTGGGAAACCATAGATGTTTTTAGCCATGTAACTATATGACTTGATTGAGAACTTTTAATGAAAAATCCTCTGGTAGCTTTCTCTGAGTTTGGCAGTTCCAATTTTTTTTTTTCCTATTAGATTAAGGTCTGCTCAAGGATGAGGGCCGCATCTCATCAACTTGGAATCTCAGGTGAGAACCAAAGGGCTTGGCTGAGAGCAGGCATACACCTTTGTGGATGGATAAAGGATGATGTGTGGAATTCTCTTCTAGCTATTGGCTATTTAATCATCACTTTCTCTGTAACATGTCAACAGTGTGGATTTTATCCAGTTAAACAGACTCCCACATTTTTAAAGGACAATGTCTCTACTAAGCTTTGTTATTCAATTTAGAAACAATTGGAAGAAGCTTCTCTGTATCAGTGAGACTGATGAGATTCCCTCCTCTTAAAGCAGGTTGCATATGAAATCACTCATATATTGGAACCATTGATAGATTTTTTCATTCTTTTTTTAAAAAATCTGGTTCATCATTCTTTTCTTATAAAGTAGAGAAGATTTTTCTATATGAAAACTTCCTGAATATTTGTTTACAGTTTAGCCCAAATGATCTTTGCCTGGAGTATTTGTTCTTCTAGAGTCCAGAAATACATCTTTTTTTCCCAGTTCAGTCATGTCCTTTATATTACTTTGTCATTGCATGTGCTGATTTCAATATATTTTGAAATGGCATGATGGATCTGAAAAGGAATGCTCTGACTTGATTATGAAATTAAATTTGTGGCAGCTGTTTCTTCTACAAATATTGTACTAACCTAAAACTCAGAGAGGAAAGAAGAAAGAAAACAACTTCTGTTCAGTACTATTTTCCTTAAAAGCATCAATTAATAATTCATTTATTATAACAGAGTGAAACTTGTTCTGGTAAATTAATAATGAATAATCTTATTTTGCATTGATATGCAAAACCTGCCTTCCACAATTACAGAGTGTCACAATGCTGTTATAAGTTATAGTGAAAGGGCACATGTGAGTAAAGCTCTGATAGTAATACATATTTAGCTCTAACATAACTGGAAACTTTTACTAAGCAATTAATTCTGTATGGTAATGTACAAGGAAAACACCCAAGCCTGCCTTGCATTTGTGCTCTCAAGTATTATAACCTAAAATAGCCCCTGGATCCTTAGGAGGCCCAGTAAACATTTTCTAAACACCTTGATGATTGCTGTGCTAGAACTAAAGGAAAACAAAGAACTGTTATGATGTTGCACTCAACCTATATTTCCTAGAGTCTGGCTTTAAATAGCCCCCCAAAATCCATGTGTTGGAGGCTGGTGGTAGCAGTAGAGTGCCAGTTCCATAGCTTTTCTAGGCCTTCCCTGATCCCAAGGAGGAAAAGTGGTATTCAGGCGGGCCAAGCTGTGAAGACAGGTAGATCAACAGTGGTCATACAGTTCTGATGTCTGCTAATATTTTTCTTATTCCTTTCTCACTGTGAGAAAAGACCAGAGCCCCTACCAGGTAGTGGCTAGTGGGAGGAGCTTAGTCTTCTGAGGCTGTGACCTTGAGTAGGGTTATGGGATACTGGCCTCCTGCCAGTCTTCTTTCTTCCTGGCCACCATGAACTGAAGAGTATTGTTCTGCCACATGCTCCCTATCATGATTGTTATTGCTGTCCAGTAGTTCTTCTTTCAGCTCTGAAAGAATT
Source organism: Cavia porcellus (assembly GCF_034190915.1). NCBI lineage: Eukaryota > Metazoa > Chordata > Mammalia > Rodentia > Caviidae > Cavia > Cavia porcellus. The sequence goes on from NW_026947495.1 coordinate 11,156,672, forward strand.
TCAAGGTAGAGAATAAAAAAAGGACTGAGGAAAAGTATTTTATTGTACAGCAAAAGGAGAAAGTAGCATTTATTGCAAAGCAGAAGCAAATGAACCTTGGAAGGGACCCAAAATAGATTGCCAAAGAGATGCTACCATCTAGGAGTATTTATATCCCAACATGACTATATCTCAGCCAACTTGAGATCAACCTACGGGATTACAATTAAGAGAATCTGACATAGCAGTGGGCCTATAGGTGCTCTGGGTATGCATCATGTACAGTCTTAGAAGCACCAGTAAGTGTGACTTCACCAGCAAATCCATGAGGCCTTTGTTAGCTGAGCCTCCAGGCATCCTGGCCTTGGTCATCAGTGCATCCTTATTGAATCTTTCTGACTCCCTCTTTGGTTCAACCTCTTTCCTGGGCAGCTGGTCCCATCTGTGTGCTTCTTTTTGCCACAACACTTCCTACACTCCCCTCTCCTCATGGTCCAGTGTCATTTTGAGAGTTTACACCTTCACACAGGGCCTTGCTCAACACAGCTTGTTGTTAGCTTAGGAAATGCTACTTAAACTTTCCACAATGGAGCCTAAGCCAAGCACCCCTACAGAGAGGTCATCATTCAGCCTCCCTGTGCTTCTCATTATCTCCCTGCTACTGCAGTACTATCCCAGACTGCAGCTCCTCAATAATAGAACCAACTGACCATGACTTGAAGCTTTTGAAACCATAAAACTAAATGAATATTTACTCTTATAAATCTAAATGAATGTTTACTTTTCTAAGTTGTTTCTCTCTGGTATTTTCTCACAGTGAGAAAAAGCTCAATAATATCATTGTAAGAATACGAAGAATATTAGCAGACAGCAGAACTGTATGACTACAGTTGATCTACCTGTCTTCACAGCTTGGCTCATCTGAATACCACTTTTCCTCCTTGGGACCAGGGAAGGCCTAGAAAGGCTGCGGAACTGGCACCACTATAGACGGTATGCTGTGGAACCCTTCTGCTTCCAAGCTGAGACTTTCCATGAAGAGCAGTAATACCAGGTTGAAAAGAGTCAGCAATGAGATCATGCAGCTGACTGCTGCCATCTGACCCACACACCCACTGTGTCCGCAGGCACAATGAAAACCTTTCAAGATGTGCTGGGTCAACATGAGAATCTATTGACTCCACTCCACAACACTGAACTCTTGATCCTGTCCAACAAATATGCAAACTTCAGCCATGACTTCTTCACTCTTCTCACTATTTACTAGGGTTGCATGTGGCTTTCTATTCAGTAACCTCTTGTTCTTTGTTTTTGCTCACAAAAGAACTGAATAAAAATTATGTGATGTAGAAGATGATGAAACCCAATACTTTTTTTAAAAAAGAGCTCTAGACTTCCACATTTCTATCAGATGACATCTGAGAAAGAGTTGCAAAATCCTTCTGACGAATAGGACTCTGGTATGGACAGGAATGGTTCACATAATGAGAAAATATGTATTCTTAAAGATGTGTCCACAGGCAGTCCTTGGTTGGTTAAACAGGCACACAGAACACATGTAGAATAGAATTAGAATGTGAGATTCAAAGGTATTAGAGACTGTGAGAAAGATGCAAATCCACACACATAAATATTTAAACACACATATTTATGCATTTCACCTTTGCAGAAGTATAAATAGGATATCAGTAACAGAAGGTGCAGCTAGCCATCTAGAACAAAATTGCAATCATCAGATCTGTAGAGAAAGAAAATTCAGAACAATACGCAGAAGGGAGCACCTGGAAAGTTTGGAAGAAAGGGAGAGTATCTGGCCAGGAAAGAGTGAGAGGGTGAGGTGCTCTCCACTGTGTTGGAGGGTTGAGAGTAGTAGGGTAGAAAGCAACAAGAAGGAAAAGTTTCCATTTAGAAAGGAAGACAGACTGACACTGCTGATTTTTCCAATCCCTAAGATAGAACAAACATGATTAAATGTATCCCTCTGAAGCAGAATTAGGTGTATTAGTTTTCTGCTGCTGGAAAAAAAAATAGTGGACATACCCAACTTTAATGAACAAAAACATTATTTTTCCTTAACATTTTATTAGGTTTCAGTTCTTTTGCTGACTCTAAGATCATGTGGAAGGGCAGGACCTAGCAAAGCTGCTCAACTCATGGATTCTGAGGGGCAGAGAATAACAAAAGAATTGCAAAAGACAGGGTCTGGGGCCAGACATAGTCCCCACAGTCATGCCTAATGCCTCATGCAGAACATGCAGATGTGCTTTACCAGTCTACTAAGCGTGGCTCAAACCAACCAAATCAACAGTTATGCATAACCACCACACCACTTCATCAGTGTCTTGGTGGTTTTCAACTGAGAAATCAGGGGAAAATAGTTCAGTAATGCCTTAGGCTCTAGATGGTTCAGAGAAAGGTTTCGGCAATGTTTAGAATTCTCTGTCTTAAACTACTCTCTGGTCTGGTCTGGATAGAGTTATGCAAAGTTTTGGATAGGTGGATGTGAATAAAGGTAGCACTATATATATGGATGGGCAAGCTACTAGTCTTAGTTGTGACACAGCTTTATTTTTCAAGGTAAATATTTCTTGGTGGGTGAGCTGAGCAATCACACTCTTATTCTTGCATTAATTATTGTAGAATCAGAAAATATAGTAATCATTCCAAAACTGTTACAGAAGTAATGAACAATTGTTTCCCATTACCACTGAACTTCAAATGAGTTTTAGTGAAGACATTAGGATTACTCAGTGTAGTAGTCACTTCTCCATCACTGGTGTAAAATACTAAACACTCATAACCTAAAGGAAAAGGTATCTGTTTTGCTGGTGGTTTCAAAGGCTTCACTCTTTGGTTTGCTGGCTCCAAAGAAGAAATAACATGATGGAAGGATGTTGTTAGACCGGTGTCGCAAGGAAGACTCTAAGGGCCTCGCTCTCATGTAAAAAACAAAGGGGTTTTTATTATTCCGTGTACACGGGGTCCTCTAAACAGGTGGAAACGGAGAACCCCTTACTCGAGCAGGGCTGTGCCTTTTAAGGCCTAGCTTCTCGGTTTCTAGCATCCAAAAAGCAGAAGGAAGAAGGAACTGGTGCCAAGAGTCCATCCTACCAAGTTATTCCATATCTACCCCTTAGTTCCAACCAGGCCTTCCCATCAGGAAGTAATGTGGAGACCCTGAGCTGAAGGACCCAGGCATGTGACACTTTTGCTGATTTTATATCTATTCCCCATCAATTAGTTCTGGAAGCTCCATGTTTCTTTTTCCCTCTGAAGTGATACAAAGATGACTTCCAATGTGTTGGCTGTGGAAAAAGTTTCCCTTCTCATTGGGGAACCCTCTTTGCCTACTCTGTGAGGGAGAAAAGCTACAGGAACCAAAGGCCAAAGCTACTGTCTCCTCAGTATCAGCCTCAGGGCTCCCCCAAGCTCCAACCTTTACACATTTATCTTTTCCTGTTCTGTGTCAGTTTCAACAATGGGGAATACCCTGGGGCTAAAATAGACACAAGATCCAAATGAATCAATGTCCTATAAGCCAAGTGCTATGCCTTCAAGCAAGGCAGAGCAATTATTACCCAACACATCGCCCCTGCTGGTTCTCAAGGACAAGCAGGAGAAGCAAATCCATCACAGCGCTGCCATTTAGATGCACTTTAAATGGCAGCAGCTCTTCTGTGCAGACATCGTTTATTTGCACCTGGTGTCATTCTGAGACTGGCAACTTAGACAAAGAAAATGAAGAATACCAGGCATTAGGCAAGAGAGTTTAAACTGAGTTAGAGATGAAGCTGCCCTTCACAGAGGGGGAATGCCCCCAGTGGGAAGGAATGGCATTATCAGAGTAAATAACGTGTAAATTCTTCACTCCAGCCTGTTGGTGATGAGTAAAATGTGTGCACGTGTGTGTGTTTGTGTGTATACACATGAATTTGTACTGTACATACAGAGGAGTCAACATGGTGTCATGTGATGTATTTAATTCCACTGGTGAGGAACATGGAAGAAGTAGGTATATACTCAAGGGGTTCTTGTCCTGGTAGTGGAAATGGAAATGTACAAAAAAACATGGGACTGGGTGATCAAGTGAGCAGGAGTGATCAGCAAAGGGAGTGCCAGGGACATAATGACACTGAATTTCCCACATGTGGCAGGAATGCCCAGGGGAGATGTCCTGTTTGGCACCAGAGTTTAGAAAATTGAGACAACAGGGAAAGGCCAGAGGCAAGCATTCTACATACAAAGAGTCACATTAGAGAGAGAATGTTGTGTAAGGTAGTGTCTCACAGTGTGTTGACTATGAGGGTAGCGACATGCAGGAGACATGAATACGGGAGAGGAGACATGAATCTGGAGAGTAATACAGTGCAAAGAGCACTCCTCAGACCATGAATTGGATCTGTCTCCATAATGGTCCAGGAGGAGCACCATGCAGCAGCGACCTGCCCTCCGCTGACAGCTCCACCGAGTGGAGGTTCAGCCTCCTCCAAGTTTGCTTCAAGTATTCAGATTTTGTTTTCTTAAATGCTAAAGGGTATTTTATGGAATTATTTGTGAACCAGGTCATATACTTTATTTCTTGTTAAACAGTGATACATCTCTACCATAATTGTAACAAGTCTCAGCTGATACCTGTTTGATGTTGCCAGTGTGTTGTCCTGAGTTGTGACATTTGTAACTATCCTTCTTGCTGACTACACTTTGATGATACAAGCACTTTGATGTTTATTATTTATTTATTTATTTATTTATGCTTTTCTCATTATAACACTCAACTGGAAAGTTTCTTGTAGAAATTTCCACTTCCTGTTCTGCAAATAGCACTTGGAGAAATTAAAAAAAAAAAAAAAAAAAAAAAAAAAAAACTTTTAAGACATACTTTGTTGACCACTAAGCCAGTGTGAAGGAACTCAGTTTACCACAAAGGCAGGACAGGGATATTCTCAGGCTGTGGATAGCAGGGCAAGGAAGAGCGGGGGTGGTGGGAGTGCTAAAAGGAACTCTAAATTGGTGATCATTATGAATCCTGCATTTGGAAAAGCCAGGCAAGGAAAGTCAGAATAAACAAAGGAATAAACAGAATGGAAATAAATTGTAGAAAACATATATGTGAGATTCCAATCAGATCTTAGAGGACTTAGAATTTAAAAGCAGAGATCTTAATAATCTTAATATGGTGTGAATTGAATCAGGATTTAAGCTTCAAGGTTCTGAAGAGATTAAGAAATGAGGACCATAAATCTCATTAGAAAAGGATGGTACATATCTGCTACATTATGAAGGAGTGTTTGTAGGATGTTTGCTGATCAACGAGAGGAGAAAGAGCTGTCTATTTCAAAGTATTCGAGACCTAAGTACTTGGACAGGCAATAACTTCTATTTATCTAGTTAAAACCTAAAAAATTCCACCTGTTTCAAGTACATCTTAATATGGCCAGCATGAACAATCTTTGACCGAGATATTTAACTTGATCACAGTTTACATTGTTTTGGTTTTGCTCGATGGTCAGTGGTGTAAAACCATGCACTATGCTCGCCACCAAGTTTCCAGGATGCGAAGCGTTCTGATCAAAGCAGTGTTGTGGAAATGCCACTTGGTCATTTTCTATGATGGACATCAGGGACTTAGAGCCATGATATGTGGCAACAGGAGTTAATTAGTCATGAGAATAGTGCCAGGAAATTGTGACAGCAAACGGTCGCTCTGGCAGAACAGCTTAAGAATTTCCTTGCCCTGGAGTTGCAAAGCAGCAGTCAATCACCATGTTTGAGAGCAGCTACATGGCAATCATGGAGGAAGTAGAATGAAGTTGCTTCTACAGAATTATCATCCTTTTGCTAAAAGTTGTAAAAAAGACTCCAGTAGCAAGCTTATCTTTTCTATTGATAATTCTGAGTGTCTTTAATGTGAACTGCCTTCCCCGCCAGGGCATCTGTCATACAACGTAGAAATAACTCAACACCAAAATGACTCTAGATGGTGGCTAAGGTTTTGAACAAATGATAAGCTACACAAAAAGATTAGAGAAAAAAGCTACAATATGAAATGTTCGTATGAGGCTTTCAAAACATTGAAGGGCACAGTGTATACACGAATCTGCACAGGCCCAGGGTATGCACATGGTCAGAAACTATCTAAAAGGACTTTGTATGTGCTACTCCTTCACTCAGCTTGGAGATTCTTCACAAACAAAAAGGGAAGTCAGTGGCAAAATTTCCAACCATCTGATTCATAATCTCGCAGAGATTCCATAGCACAAACACATACAGAAAATACAACTTTCACAGAATTAACTCACAAAGGTCACTAACCAATGTATAATACTAATACAATGTATAATACTAATACAATAAAGATGAAAAGCACAATCAGAGACAGGAAATTTTGTTTTGGAATTTGTCACATTGTATTATTTATAATGCTCTGTTTCCAATCATAAACAATGAACAACAAAACAAAAACAAAGAGTGAATGGTCTTTGCAAAAAGGACAAAAAGTTATCAGTTAAAACTAGAAGCTATTCTTTTGGAAACTGAAAGATCAGAAAACACTGTGTGTGATCAAGGAAAGAAAGAAGAAACATTTGAGAAAAAGAAAGATGATTTTAGTATCCAAAGGATTTCTCAAGTGAAAAATACACACAAAGTGGAACTCCATGACAGACAGGGAGAGAGAGATGAAAAAGAAGAACTTGCAGAATCCATGAGGGCTCCTAAATGAAATTTAAAAAACAAAACAAAACAAAACAAAATAAACAAACAAAAAAACATGCTCCCATGTGGCTGTTTATTGAGGCCTACAAGACTAGAAGCAGAATAAATTGAGAGAGATCTGTAGTTGACATATAAAAATAAAATGTTTTAAAAGACCAAAAGAGAATCTAGAATGAAAAATGTGGTAAGTTCTTCTTCCCATTTATGGGATCATCAAAAAAGAAAAAAAGAAAGAAAAAACAAACAAACAAACAAAACCCTACCAGTTGATTGCTAATCAGAAAGCAGTAGAGGTAGGCTGAAATGTGGCTCAACGGACTCTTGCTTAGTGTGTACAGGATACAAAGCTTGGGATTCCATCCACAGGACAGGAAACAAAAAGTAACAAGAAGTGGTGAAAGCCAGAAGGCAGTAACCCAACTCTCAAAGAAATGAAAGGTAAAGGAATGTTCACTGAAATTCCTAGATCCATCAAAAATCAACTTTGAAAATTACAGACATCATTACATTCTCAGATACAAAGAACTGAGAACATTTGTTACTTGCAAATCTAATCTGTAAGAAATAATTGATAGAGTGTTTTAGGAAAAAATAGAGGGACACTAAATAGGAATTTAAAGAGATACAAAAAAAAAAAAAAAAACAGAAATAGTATTCTGGTAAAGTATTTAAAAGAAAGCTGTTTACTAAGAAATAGTTATAGCTGGGGATTTAGCTCATAAGTGCCTGCCTGGAAAGTACAAGGTCATGAGTTGAATCCCCAGTACCATGAAAAAAAAAAGATAAATGAAATAGTTATGAATCCTGATGGTTATGTTGTGTAAAATAGACTTAGCTGTGGCCCTCAGTTCTTGGGTCACATACTAATCGGAATGCTACTGTGAAGGAGTTTCGCACATGTGATTGATAGAGGAAGCATGTCCTCTTCAGTGTCCATGACTCTAATCTCATGAATTAAAAATTTAAGAGTAAATGCTGACATTTTTTTATGAAAAAACAATTCATCCTCAGGAACTACTGCCTTGGTTTCCAGTCTGTCTGGGAATACTATATACTTCAAATTTCTACCCTGCAGCCCTGCTCTACAAATTTTACAATTATATCTACATGATTTGACACCAATACATGGTTATAGAGTTAAATAATTCAGTGAATAAATACAAATTAAAAATACATACGACACATTACCATTGATCCTCCCTCAAGCCCTCCCCCTCATTTTGAACACACAATTTTCAGGGGCAGTTTGGGAAGTTCTTTTTCATAAGTACATTTTCATGGATGCCTAAATGTCCCAAATTCATTCAAACCGTTGTTGGGAATTTCTGTACCATGAAAACATCACGGTATATTCTCAACCACCTTATTCGCAGTGGCTGGCACCATGCGACTTCTGCTTATTCCTCAGTACCAAGATGACCATGAGAGCAAACATCGTGCACCACCTCAAGATGTCAGGCAGCCCAACATTTCAGCTTACTAACAGGAAAGTGAATTCAAGCTGAATTCAAACCCACTTGAGAAAGGTGCAGTGGTGATGGGGTCACTGTACTGAAATGAAGGGCTGAATCTTCAGGAGCATTCACTGCATCTTTTACCGTAACACATTTTTTTCAAATTTAATCACTCACCATTTGTTTTGCTTGCACCATGTGATCCTATTAATTCTGTTTCTTGGAGATCTCTGACTTATCATGTATGAAGATTTATAGCTAATTTTCATTATTCTCCAAGACACGTTATTCAAAATCATTGTCACTGATTAGTTCACACTAAACCACTGATCCTAGAATAGCTTTTATTATCACTCAAAATACATTATGTAGATTATAGTCATAAATCCTAAAAGCAGCACATTCTGGTAGATTCCATATTCTTCATCTTGAATAAGAAACAATGAGGTTTAGAAATACGTTGTGACCAGCCTGAGGCTGCCCCACTCAAGGGACCTACCAGAGTTGTGCACCTAATGCCATCCAGCCAGTCTTAGAGGTTTCTGTCACTGCACACAGTGCCCAGGGCTGTTTGCATCCACAGTCAGCTCACTTTCACCTGACAGCTAGAGAGAAGGCAGAACTCCATGTGGTCCAGCCTCTCCTGGGAAACATGCAGCTCAGATGATTCAGCTTCTCTGCTCTTTTTGCACAACTGCAAATGACCAGGAAGATTCAGTAGTATTGATTATCAGGTTACAAATATATTTTAGCAAGTAGAGGAATTTATGAATATTGATCCATTGGCAATTAGGACTGAGTATAATTTGTGAAAATAAACACTTTAGAATGTGGGAGAAATATCTGTAGTGAGGGAACAAAATATTCTTGTATCATTAAAACTAAGTTGATAGGTGAATTACATTTTACGAATTAAGATGCAATTGTAATCACCATGGCAAGCTTTAAAAAATAACTGAAAAACACACACAAAATGGGAAAGATGACAAGGTTATGAAAATGATTCAGGAGGCAATATCTTTAACACAAAATAAGATAGTTAGGGAAGAGAAGTGCAACAACAGGAATGGAAGACACAAAACAACCAAAAAACAAATAGTAAAACAGCAGAGGTAAGTCCTGTACTAAAAGTATTGTATTAAAGACAAAAACTTTAATTATTCTGTTTAAAATGCAGAGAATAGCAGGATAAAGTCAAAACATGGAGACCCCCCAAATCTGAGCTAACTCTGGATGCTACATAAAATAATCTAGATCCAAAAACACAAATAGATAGAAATTGGAAAAAAGCTGCATGCAAAAGTAACCAAATGGAACATTGAGATTGCTATAAGAAAAAGTACAGCTGAAGACAAAAGTATTCCTGGGATAAAAAAAAAAATTATAAAAATAAAACTTTCAGTATTCACCAAAAGCATAACAATACAAATATACATTTACTCAACAAAGAAGACACAAAATATATGAAATAAAAACTGACAGAATTATTGAAATGTAAAATACAGTGATAATTACTGGAGACTTCAATACCCCACTTCCAATAGTGATGTTTTAGGCAACAATTTTTGCAGGAACAGCTGGGCTATGCATGGTCCTTCCATTCTGTAAACATTGTACTTCCTTCCAGATCATGCTGTGGGCAGTTGTCCCACAAGGAAGCATTGGCCAGACCTTGGGGGTCTCCCTCCTCCTCCATGATCTCACACAACTTTGGACTAAACTCATACTTTGAGGCTTGCTCATAATTACATATTTTTTCTTTTGCCTCTGAGTCAAAAAGTTCAATTCTTTAAGTAAAGGTTGCTTTTATTTTTATTAATTTTTTATTAGCTCATGTCTGCAGTATGTAGCAATTATATTCATCATGGAAAGTTGGTGTATGAATGGTTATGCACTGATTAATAAATTGTAAGTGAATTTTTGTTCTCCATTAACTGGTGTCATTAATTTTAAGACACGTTTCCTCATGTAAGAGTATTTTAATAATTCTACACTTGCTTCTATTGTTATGAGATCAGGAATTAATAACTGAAGAAGAGCCAAACTATTTGTTCCTTTCTTCTCAGAGTGGGGATTTTAACAGCCTTGAGTTCAAAAGTTAACAAAGGCCTCAGTGTCAGGTGGATAGAGAAGAAATATAATAGGAAACTAAGTAGTTTTAGTTTCCAAATTTCCTCTGTGCACTGCCCAGACTCTCTGATGAGTGTGTGTGTGCATATGTGTACCCAGTGACAGATGGAAACAATTTTATGTGTGATGTGATTTAAAGAATAAAGGCTAAGGATCTGGAATGGCTGCAGAGATTAGGGACATTGTATTTTCTCAGGTAATAAAACAGGTCAAATATAGCTGAATAAAATTTCTTTATCTTTTTTCCATGGCTTATTTTCTCCTCTCTGCTAGTTATAAAGAAATACATTGCCTCAGTTACATCAGAAAAATTTTGAATGAAATCTAGTTAGTGGAAGAAAATTAAAGTAGCTTTTATGCCCATAAGAGTTTCAATTGCATCATAAATGGATCGAGGAGAGGGGAAAGTGAGGATGTCACAATTTTGCCAATCATATTTAATTACTGTGGTAAGGATGAGGTAACTGGAAATCAGAACTGTATTGCAGTGAAGACTACTAAGATATCATCTCCTTCGTCAAAGGCAGATGCAACCCTGTGTGTGTGTGTGTGTGTGTGTGTGTGTGTGTGTGTGTGTGTGTGTGAAGCATATACTGTATTATATTTCATGCCATGCTTTGCTTGACTTTTAGAATATTTGGGGCTACTTTTGGAAAGGGATATAGAATGAGCTTCCAAAGGCTTAAATATGGCAAGGTTTTAGAGTGCGAGTATATTTACTCACTTATTTCATAATAATTTATATTGCAATTATTTTTATGTCCTTTTATGCACTTGATTCTCAATTATCTCATATAATTCAGGAGACAATTTTGGTCCCAAGACTGATGAAAAGCAATAAACCACATTCATTTTTTTTTTTTTTTAACGCAAGCAGCTAAATAAACTACTTATTATAATGATCCACTCCCCTAGAGAGCTGCCAAGTAGTGCTGCTCCCTTGGGGATGGCGTCTGCATGGCAGGCAAACAACCTACCACTGAGCTATGCTCCCATACACTAAGTAGTCATCTTGAATTTAAAGTTTTAGACCAGATCAGAATGGTATGGAAACATGCAAGTTACCTGTACTATTGCTATCTCTCAGTACAATGAAAAGGAGGGTCCGCGTGCTAACATTAATTGGAGAAATGTTTATGCCTATATCTTGTACTCTGAGTACTACTTTGAAGATGACACTATGCAATGCATTAACTATTGTTATTCTCCTATTATTTTTTTTATTATTTACTTTGGTACTGGGGATCGAACCCACAACCTCGTGCTTACCAAGCAGGAACTTACAATGCTGAGCTAAACCACCAGCTATTCTCCTATTATTTTGTTAGGAATTCTGTTTAATCTTTTTTCAATGAAAAAAAAAAGGCTTAGAATCTTTTATTGTGATTTCATATTGCTGCGAGATCCAAGTGCTCAGTAATATTTTTCAGTATTTTAATGGTATATATTTTATAGTTAATTATTTGAACTAAAAACAAAAGCAAAGTGAAGAGAACATGTTATCCGAGACAGATAATTGAGAAGTCCTACATCAGTGATGGTGAACATTTCAGAGGTCAGTGACAAACTGTAACCCTGAACCCACTTACTTATTGCAAAGTGTCAATACTGCAGTTACACCTGAATACTGAGGTTTCAGTCTTGAAAAAGCAACATTAGTATCTTGTGTGTTTACAGAAAAGCACCACAGTCCTAGCACAGGGTTTTCCTAGACCTTTTCTCATGTCCTAAGAGATATTCCACTTGCTGAGGAGCACATCTTCGATAGTGCAGCAAATTTCCTCAGAAGAATCATTTTTATTAAAATTTATTAATTTTAGCTTCTTTGAACTTATCTATTAATGAAGGAATGTTTATAGTTTGCTTGGCATTTGAAAAATTAAAACAAATCTCATTTGTGTGATAGATAAATATACATCAAAAAGTGTATGGTATAGTAGAAACGTTTCATGTAAACTGCTTACGTTGAGGCCCTCAAAGCTGGAGGAGTGGGTTATAACTGACATCCCTCAAAGACAGGCAGTTTCCTCAATAATTTCCCTAGAAGAGAGATGAAACACTCAATTTAAAGCCCAGTGAGTTCATATTAACCCTCTGTCTTGTGCATTCTTTTAATAAACATACACTAATGAGTTTGGAATTTTTAAAAAATGATAGAAAATGAGTTCCTATTTTTGCAAAGTACAGAGAACAACTTAGTTTCATTCCTGAATAAAGGTATGACCTACTTAGGAAAAGTCTGTAGCACTTTCTTGTGTGTTTTCAAAATATTTGTTCATTATACCTCAGTAAGCAAAAGAGCTTTCTATGATTTGGGGAGCTCCAGTGCTGAATTCAGTTTACACAATGAATATGAAGACTGTCAGCAGAAACCCAGATAGAGTATTAATAAAACTAAGGAGAAAAAAAGTATTTGAGTAACCTCAGATTAAGAGAGAAAACGGGGGGCTGGGGATTTAGCTCAGCGGCGTAAGCGCCTGCCTTGCAAGCAGGCAGTCTTGAGTTCGATCCCAGGTACCGATAAAAAGGAAAAAGACAGACAGAGAGAGAGAGAGAGAGAGAGAGAGAGAGAGAGAGAGAAACGAATATGCACCAATCCAAAATACAGAGTGCGACTGTGCTGTCTTAATCAGCAGACTGGAATACAGAACACAATACCACCACATGACGAAAGAAGTGGTTAATAAACATTTCGAAGATGCTTATGCACAATTAGTCTCTACTGATTGGCTGTAAATCTAGTTTTAGATGTTGCATGAAAACTAAACACTTGGGCCTATTCATAGCCTCTTGGTAGATTTAGAGCTCAGCACTGCAAGGATAGAGACCCATGGTACTGGTATTTGGGATCAGCTTGGGGCTGCTGTGAAGCATGCTCAAGAACGTATTTATTATTTGGATGAATATTAAAACCTCATTTTCACTATGACCCAAATAAACATCTATTCAAATCTTCTATAGTAGGGATCCTGCACCTTGTACTACAATACCAGAGCCTTCAGCAAACATGGCTGTATAGAAGGCTTTTTATATACCTTTTTCAAAGATTCTGTAAAACTTGTGTTCATTTTCACATAATATATATCAAAGACGATTATGGCTAACTCTGGTTGCCAAATTTGCTACAGTGAGGGGTGCCTAGAAAATCAGTAAAGTGTAATTCTCCATGAGTCTGTGAAGGTGTCTCCAGAGCAGCTCATCACATTTGTCAGCAAACTAAGTAGAGAAGACCCACATTAAATGAGAGATGCACAGTCCACTAAGCTGGGGATGGATGGGTGGAAAATGGAAGAAGAGGGAAGCTGGTGAGCCCATAACTCTTCCTTGAATGGATACCTTTTCTGTTGTTACAATTGTCTGTGGTCAGAAGACACCAGATTCTTTTGTCTTTGAATCTGAAGTCACACCTGCAGTTCAACTGGGGACTTGCAAACATTCAGCATGGGACTGGAGCTGTAGTGTTATTCTCCATCCCATTGAAGCTTTCAATTTCTTAGACCAATCAAATACCAGATGCCTTATCTCTCTAGTCTGTAGAGAGATGTACCTTATGTACTTTGCTTTTGCTCCTCTGCATAACACTACAACACAAAGAGTGTGTCTTTGGAAATGTTTCAAGCGTGATGTGAAAGTCCAAGACAGGTGTCCAGAGTCAACTGTGTAGATCAGAAAAGCTGATGATGTGCCCTCTATGGGACAGAGGCCTCTGGAGCAAGGGCCAAAAGCAGAATGTACAAGTCAGCATCTATATGCGTCAGTGTCACCAAGAATCAGTATACCCAGTGTTAAAAACCAGAATCATTTTCAAGAGAAACCATGAAAACAATATCTAAATACATTTAAATTACATTTATAATTATTTATAATCAAATAATAGAATAAAGCAAACAAACAAAGGGAGAAAATGCAGGGAAAATCAATACCATTGAAGAGAAAACATAGGATCTGAAAATCTTTAGAGAAAAAGACAAATGATGGAAAAGAGCTGTGAACAAAAACTAAGATCTTTGGTCAGAGTTGCTGTTTAAATTGTGATGTGAATTTGGCCAAATTAGAAGCACCAAGAAAATAGACTTGTGGTGTTTCTACTTTATGGTCCATGGGTCTCCAGCAAGCTTTTCATAGTTCTAGTTATCGGTTCCTGGGTGCACCTAACATCTAGTACCATTGTTTGCTCTTTTTCCTGCATTCTTCACACCTTAACCCTACCCCAACTCTGCCTTGAGACATTCCACTCTATTCTAAGAGCTGAATAAAAGATTTTAATCATAGTAAATGACAGCTGTAAACACAGTGCCAAGGATGTAGAGAGACGGGCAGGAAGGAACAACAAATCTACTTAGGAAATTTGAGTTGAATTATAGAATGAAAAATAACTGCTACTAATGTATATGGGATATTTTTATTCACAAAGTACCATACATATGCAGTATGATATAAAGGAAGGAGAAAAGTCCACTCTGATGAGAGGTGAGCTGTACACTGATCCTTTTGGTGGTCATAACAAGGCTTCTCATATTCTCCTCTATTCAAGTCGTCTGGGCTCCATGACTGCACAGACTCTTCTGTAGTACATGTATGATGTACTCTGTGACTATTTTTAGGGCTCTACAAGGTGTCGACAGTGTTGGTTCTCTTCATGTGACACTCTAAGTCAGGTGGCTGTCTTATGCCCTGCACTGTGTGCTCCAGCAGAAGAAAGAGTTCGCAATTTCCTAGATTCCCCCTGAGCTCTGTCTTCAAGATACTCTTCACAGCTGTTTCCAGTCTATTCCCACCACCACCTGGCTAAGTTCCTGGCACACCATTGTGTCCAATTGTTTTCAAACTTATCAGCACACTTGAGTTTAGCATCATAGATCAGAGAAATAACAACAATTTCTTGGGCACTGGCTCTGTGTAGAATATTGTGTTAAATGTTTCAAATATTGATTCTCTCATCTTTTCCTCCTGAAGTATTTTTTCATAGAGTGCACATTGTTTTTCCTCTCTGCTTCTCCCCACAAGAAAATAAAGATCAGGGAAACAGGTCCTCAACTTTTTTTTCCACTTCAAAGTGGTCCAAGCATAGTAATGGCAATCATTTACATTTTCCAAAAGCAATAAAGGAATAAAGAGTTTTCAGTGTAAAAATCATGAGTATTCTCATGTTGCCAATGGGAAAAATAAGATTTAGTTACAGTGGTGTTACACCTTTAAAACAATGTCTAATGGCTTTCCTCTACACGCATTTTTCATCGATAAGTTAACTCATCAGAAAATTAATGATTCCAACAAGCTTGCCTGTTGTTGATAAAGTAGTAGTACACAAATTCCTTTGGCTCTGCTGAATACTCCTTTCATGTTCTTTCTGTTGGACAACATTCACCCTAGTGATGAGGAAGCCACCTCTGGGCAGTGACTCCAGAAATTGATCAAAAGCTCACTAGATATTAGACAAGGCACGTGTGCCACTCATCAGACATTTTCAGCTACATTGACCATGACTGGACGTTCACTCACTAGAATAACAAAAGCTAGTACCAAGGCCAGAAACACAAAATAATAAACAAGAAGGAAACGGTCAGTTATGTGAAGTTAGGTTTCCATGGTAATTGCCTATTAGTATTTATATTAGTGTTACCAGGGTTAAGACGATATAGTCTGCAGCACCTCTCTTCTTTTTAGAACTAAATCCTATTCTTTTCATGTACATAACAGGCAATCATGAAGAGCATTCAACTGTCTCCAGCTTGTGGAAGGCAGGGACTATGATTCTATCATTTCTGTTTTCCAAATGCCCCACTTAGTGCCTATGATGTGGTTGGTACTCCATGAATATAGTTGAATGATATTTTCTTGGTTTATCTGAAATACTTCTTTTTATTTTAAAGAGAATAAACAAAACAAAATTAAACAGAATAAAGCCAATCAAAACAAACCAAAGTAACTGATACAGGACTTGAAAACAATAGGAAATCAACATTGGTTACCATAATGTTTCTTGTCTTCAAAATAACTGTGGCCACCTTCAGACATAGGAAAAATCAAACAAAACAGAATAGAATCCATGAAAGCAAAACAATGAATAAAATAAAGGACTTAAAAACAAGATAAAAGTAAATCCAAAATGGCTACCAGAGTATTACTTGATATCTTTGAAATAGCTGCTCATATCATCAGCTATAATAAAATCAAATAAAACAAAATGGAATAAAACCCAACCCAAAAAACAATGAAAATGATACAGGGCTTCAAAACAAAATGATAGGGAATTAACAATGGCTACCACCTTCAGAAGGAGAGCCTTCATAGATGCTACAGTACATATTACTATCCTCTGAATTGATGATCAGACTACCAGATTTAGACCTGCAAATTTGGTGAAACGCTAAACACTACAAGCATTAAATTGTACCTCAATAGCTATCATCACAACCTGTGTTTCCATGGATCTTTTATGACAAGGGGCGAGTTGGCGCTTATTGTTTCCCAGCCTGCACATGAGAAGGAGCTGACAGACCTATGCAGGGGGCTAGTTTGCAGGGACGGCTTTCTTCTTAGCAACTTCTTATTTTTTTCTTCTGCAGACCATAATTGGTGCTGATTCATTGTAAAAGGCTGGCATCTGGCTGTCCTACAAGCGACCCACACATAACACTGATTCCCAGGAGGGTTTGCTTCTTGGTGACTTTTATTCTCTATACCCACAGTCTGTGAATGACGCTCATTGGAAAAGAATGGCATCTGGCTCTACCTGAAATAATTTTAATGTAATTTAAAAATAAAGTTGGCGTTATGAATGAGATTTAAAATGTTCCTCCCACCCTCCTAAACTGTGTGTGGAAGGTGATTGGATCATGGGGTCACTAAACTCATCAGGAGAAACTTTTGTTGAGGTCAATGCCTGAGTTTGCTCTCAGCAGCTGAGGCCTCCCTGGAGGTGGTCACCGGGAATGTGACCTCTGAGAGAGTGTCCTTGTCCCTGGCTTCTCCCTGCTGTCTGCCTCCTGGCTGACAGGAGTTGAGCACCTTTTCCACCATGCTGCTCTGCCATGTTCCTCCATCCTGTCCCTCTGCCTGTCTGTTTCTCTTTTACAGTCTACAGAGGACAAACTAAAACTGTTGCCAAAATAAGTCATCCTTTACATGGTGGGTGTACCCTGGCGATAGAAAGGTGATGAAGACCATTGCAAAAGGAGTGCAGTGATGAAAGAAGGAAAAAAAATGAGAAACAAGCTGCAAAGGAGAAAAAATAGCTGAGACAAGTAAAGATAAGCCTATACAAATTGTGGAAATGTTGTTATCCAAGTTGGAAAAAAGGAAAACATGAGGGCCAGAATAGGAGCTCAAAGACAAACACAGACAGAGTTAGCAGACATAGGAGAAGACGGCAAAAGGAGAGAAGGCAGCATCTTCAAAGCAGCTGGAGGGTGGAGAGACACAAGAAAGAAGCAAGGAGGTGAACTAAAGGGGAAAACACTCCAGGCAGAAAGTATAGATGATGTTTCCGAAGCCTTCCTGAAGAGAGGGCATGCCTGGGCTATCTCTGGAAGGACAGCCATGTGCTGGCCTTTAGATGAGATGAAAAGAGAGGTAAATACCAGCAGGAAGAGAAACGTGGGCATCTGAGTCCCCAACCTTTAAAGAAACGCAAAGTGCTTAGGATTGGTAGGAAACCATTTGGATTCTCTGCTTCATCTATCCTCTTATTCCCTAAAAACCCAAGTGGCAGAGGTAAGCCCTACTTGTGGTGCATGGTAAGAAACCTACTGATATATTCAGGAAAGGAAGAAATGGGAGTAGACAAAGGCAGCAGGACTACAAAAGAATTCCTCTGTGCATTATTCAGTATCTCATGCTAAAACCCCCAGCAGAACTGAGGATTGAGGAGATGTAATAGACTAAAACAAGCTTAGCCATCTGTTTAAAAATAATAATGGAGATTTATAGAGCATACTGACTTCCAAGGCACCTTCCAATCTATTTCCCTCTGTTCTGCACCTGGCTGAGGGGAGAGCCATGGGGCCTCTTAAGGAAAGAATCTCACAGAGTCTGCAGTGGCCTAATCCTCACTCCCTAAATCCAAGGCCCCTCATTATCACTGCAAAGGAGGATGCTGTGCTGCAGGTGAGAGTTTGGAAGCTTAGCACAGTGATGGAAGACAGAAGCTCACCTTCACCACAACTTCTTGAAATTTTCATCCTACCCTTTGTTACTATGACCTGAAACCTGAATCTCAAGAAGTATTAAATAACACCCTCTTAGCCACACAGCCAGTAAACACAGGGATTGAATCTGATACTCAGACCCAGCTAAATACTTTGCACTCTTTTATGCTACTTCCAAAAGGCAAAGCCTGAGTTTCTGATGATGACCACTAAGTTTTCAAAAGAGATAAATGAGGAGTGTAATAATTTAGGACAATTAAGTGTTTTGTCCTGAAAATATATGAATTTTTTTTCAGAATCAAGGAGTCTTCAGGAAAATTATATGTGTATGTATAATATATAGACACTATATATAATGTAAAATTAATGAACATAGTTTGCATATACTAACTATATACATATAGCAACATAAAAAATAACACTATATATATATATATATATATATATATATATATATATACACATGTGCATGTGTACACTCACACAACTATGTCCACAGTCATTGTGGATACCCTGGCCAGTCCTCCTGCCGATCGGTCAATCTAAAATGCCTAAAAGCAGGCTTGGTTTGAAGGTTTGGAATAACACAATCAGTGGGTAGTATTACCCTTGTAGGACCTAAACTGCAGACTTCTTTGTATCTTGCTGTGTCAGAAGTAATGGTGATGCATACAGTGGGAGCCTTAGGAAGTAGATTAAGGAGATTCCAAAATCCTCTAGTCATGTGGATGATAATCCTGAGGGTTGCATTGTTAGGATGCCTGCATTTTGAATGCATTAAATTAGAAAGAGGACTACAGAGATGAAGCACCAGACTTAATATTACATGTGGTATGTATGAGAGTTAAATCAGCAGTTTTCTCACCTTCAACATATATTTCATAGATATTTATGTCCTTTTGGAACAATCCAGTAAATTTAAGTTACAAAGCAAAAGTATCCCATAGGAGGATATAACATTGAAAGAAAAAAAAAAAAAAAAACCATCAACCATAAATCAATGCATGTTGACTGAAATAAACAGGTTCATTGACCTCTGGTAAACCCAGCTCAGAGATCTCCACAGAAGTTTCCCTTTCTAAGAAGCACACTGGCTTTGCATTTCTGGCAGAAACTTAGAGAGGGATTTCTTCCAAGACATCAATTACCTTCAATTTCTTGTATGTCATGCACATTCAAAGCCATGCTAGACAGAGACTTTGGGCTATGATGGAATAGAGCTATGCTGGGAGCCTCCAATTGTTGTCATGCACTGAAAAGTGGCATTAGTGAAGTTACTTCATAAGGAGGGCCCAAGACAGCTGCCCCCAAAAAATATATACCAGGGCACATTTGCGTTCCATAGCCAATGCCACCTTTATTCCCAGTGTGGTTCAAACACTGTGATAGGGAATTTGCCATAACAATAATTAACTTAAGCTTCATGATGACAACAAATAATGTAGGTATTATTTCCTTTTAAACACTTTTCATTCTTTTTTTTTTTTTATAGACTTTTCAGGCTACCACTGTCAAAGCAATATGTTGTGACGCATGGATTCCATATCCACAACATGAAGAAGAGTCCTACTGCTTACAACCAAGGAAGCTGCAGTGTATGAGCTGGGTTCTGCAAATCTAAGTAATAGTTCTCACCATGGTATTCCTGTCTACCCTAATTATTTACTGTTACTTGGCAAGTCCAGTTTCACTTCTGGACCATAGTTTTTGCTTGTTTTTTTTTTTTTGTTTTGTTTTGTTTTGTTTTGTTTAGTTCAAAAATAAGAAATTGGATTTTATGGCTCAAGAGTTCCAAGTAGGCCATTTTTCTTTGATTTGGGATAAAAAACAAAATTTATTGTAAGAGGAAGGTTTTGTGTTTTATAATTAGATTTTTAAATAATTTCCTATTCAGTTTTCTTTCTTCATGTGTTATTGTAGGTAATGTGGTCCAGAATGGGTTTCTAGGTTCTTGTAAACAAGGAAATAAGAATTGGACATTAAATTTATTTATTTTATAGCATTATTTTAGAAATCATGCTCTTGGACACATACCCTCCCATTAGCCTCAGTTTAGGCACTCTAAGAATAGTGTTTAGTTTCTGGGGAGAGACTGGACTAAAATTGTTACTAGTTATACAGAAAAGTGGATTCATATTGGTTGGACAATGACATTTGCTTTTAGTTATGTTTTCTTGATAAGACCCACCTCATCCCCAGCCTCCACCCTAATTCATGTCAGCAGGAAAGTTTGCTAAAATTGAATACATGCGTGCAAAAATTAAAGTGCATCCAAATACAAGTATCATACATTGATATAATCCTATGTTCAAATACAGGTATTATCCCTAGGAAGTTAATTACTCCAGGCTCTTTTGGCTATAAAACAGAGACCAAACTACAAAGGAGAAGCAAAGGTGAATTTGTTGTATTTTGTAATTCGAAAATATAGAATCTCCTAGTTGAGCCAGGCATGGCAGCATATATCTGTCATCCCAGCACTCAGGACAGGAACATCACTGATAGTTTAAGGACAGCCTGGGCTACAAAATGAGTTCAAGGCCAGCTTGAACTGCATAATGAAATTCTGCCACAAAAAATAGACAAATAAATAAATCTGCTTAATGGCATAACTGAGTACAGGAAAGCAGTGATAACTTTCATCCCTCTTTTTGTATGTCTATTTGAGTCCTAGTTAGTTGGGGGAAAGATTATTTATGATACTTCTCTACTGGTACTTTTCAAAAATATAATCTAAAAGTTATGGGTCCTTTCCTTAACACCAGTAAAACACTGAAATTATAATGTTCATATTTTGCAGATGAGAAATGGAGAGGTGTGCAACATACTTAGCTAGTTAAATTCATTGAACTGGTAAGGCAATATATTTTGCATCTACGTAGTGGGACACCCCAATGAACTGCTTTTCCACTATCACAAGGTGACATGAATGGACTGAGTTGACTCACTCTGGCAAAAAGAAATTTTCACAAGCACCAAGGGAATTGGCATAGGGCACAAAGGCTGAAAATGGTGCCCTAGCTCTAGGAGGCCTCCCACTGGGTCTTCCAGACTGTGATTGACAGCATGATGACAGCATGCAGAATCATGTCAGCTGGAAGTGTTGCGCAAGTCCTTTCCCATAATTCAATCTGCTGTAAGTGAATGTGTGAGATACAGACTATATGTGTAAAACTTCAGTGAGCTCCAGGTGAAGAAAGGTTATAGGCAGGCCATGAAAAGAGAGGATTGGTGCTCAGACACCCAGGTTTGGAATTTTGTAATTTCCAGTGCAGGATCAGGGTACTTTGTTTTCCTTATGTATGGTAAATCTTAAGACAAGGAGTGTGTGTGTGTGTGTGTGTGTGTGTGTGTGTGTGTGTGTAGGGGTACTTCCTGGATTCAGGTGGGAGGAGGGGATTGGCCCTGCAGTGATTAGAGGAGAGAGGCTCTATAATCCCCAATCCTACTGTCTCTATTATGTAGATGCAAAAATCCTCAAGTTGCCCTCTGAGATCCTGCATTTAGAGATGAGAGTGGATAATGTAGTTGACAAATCAGGTTGATAGCGTACTTGCTTCTAAAATGAGCTAAAATTCCATCACAAAATGGAATCAGATCTTTATACAAGGGAAATTTGAGTGCAACTTCCTAAACTCTGCCAAAAGCACATACATATGAAGTTTTATACCATTGTGGCCCTTTCTTCTAAGGAGATTTTTTTGAACACTTTGACCACAGAAAAACCCTCTAATGACCACTTGTTCTAATGAGTGACCAGTCACAGGGAACCCTCTGCATCTTCTTTTTAAAGTCTTTCCTAAAACACCTTACCTGCTGGTGTTTCCACACAGTCAATCAGGGACTGCCAATGAACAGGAAGATACTTTGAAACTCTCCTAGCTTGCAAAAAACCCACCTTAATAAATCAGTGCCAATCAGAGTTTCTTCTTTTTACTCTATGTATCTCAGCTTTCCTTCAAATACCTTTGAGAACCTGTGAAATAAAAGAGACATTAGGAACAACTCACAAAGTTTATGAATAAATATTCTTGTGTTTATAAATAAATAGCCATGTTTATGTATAAATAACATATGCTAAATTTGGCCCTGATTTATGTTTTATTTCCATCAGAAAGAGTTTAGAAGACCCAATAAGTGTAGTAGATACATGTGACCTTTCCTAGGCTAAATAGATACACAAATCTACAACTGTGTATCCCATTGCAATATCACACATTCAGGGTTTTTTCATACTATAATTGATTAGTACATTATTTCAGTGTAGACTTTGTAGGTCCTTGTCTTGGTAGAGTTTTCAATGAGATCAGGATATTTTGGTTTGTGAACGGACCAATGCAGGATCTTTTAATCCTGGTCTCTAACAATATGATCTCAAGGCTGTATGAAAGGCTGAACTAAATATGTGAACTAGTTAATGCACTAAATCCTTCATCTCCCAGTTTGATGACAGCAAGTAAATACTATTTCCTTTTACAGACAGTACAGCTGAGAATTAGAGGCTGAAGTCCTTGTGTACAGTGGTATGACTCAGAAATAGTGAAACCAGAATTTCAAAGGCAATTCCACGGATCAGATTTTCTAGGGCATCAGTCTTTACCTAACTTAGACCCCAGACCTCTTTTTTTTTTTTTAAATCATACAAATTAACTTATCAGTGTTTACAAATTTTCTCAAGCTTTCTTAGTGTCTTTGTTTAGCAGAAAACACCTCTTTCATGCAAATCCTGTTCTGTAATGAATTCCACCCATTCTTTTTTATAGACATTTTTATACAAACATACTGCAAAGGTGTTTCAGATTGTTCCCTATAAATCAAAATGGTGGGCTGATGTTTTTTTCGACACTTTGTCTTTTTTCATATGTTTTCCTTTGTTATTAAATCAAACAAATGTTTACACATTTTGATGAAAATAACACAAAATGCCAGTATTCCTTCGTATATGCTGGGAGCTGCCTAAATGAATTATTAAGATCCAGCAGTGGAGACACATTCACAGTGCAGAAAGATACTAGAGGAAGATAAAGTTCAGAATATACATATGTGGATTATGCAAATAAACCTCCATTGTTGAAATAAAACTGCTGAAGTCATAAAAGGTTAAGTACTACTTGTTTAATTTGATTTTCAAAATGAAGATTTCATTGGTTTTGTAGAAAGTTTCTACCTATTATATAATTTCTGAACTTTATAGGCTGAATTCATGAAGAGGGCACATAATGGTAAGATAAAACAAAATCAGCAAATTAGACTAGCACTTTTAAAAATGATGAGGTCAATTAAGTTTGCTCTTAAAATATTTTAACCCATGTTTTCTTGGTTCTTTTCTCTCCTCCATTCTGGCTGTCACTGTGGTTTGAACAGTTCAGCTTCGTAGAGCTGAAAGCACAATGTGGGAAGGTAAAGCTTTAATAGGACTGGGGGAGGGATGTAGTGTAAATAAAGATTAATGACAGGGATTTTGTGGGAGCTTCAAAGGAAAAAGTGTCTTGGACATAAAGGAATGTCTCACCTAAGTTGAACAATGACTTATAAATAAAGTAAAATTTTGCTTGGAACACACAGAATCTAAGAGATATCAGAATATCTACATGAGTCCAGTTGAGAAACGTCTGACATCAAAACATTTTTAACAGGATATTGTGGATTGATAACTTGTGGTCCACTTACCCACCAGCTGAACTGAATCAGCATAGTGCTGAGCATGGATGGCTCACCTGAGGACTGGTGCTAGTGTAAAAAGGAGCCCTGGAGAGGAAGAGTAGTGTTGTGAGCTCTCCTAAGTGTTGTTCTTTCTTGGAGCCATTGGTTCTCTTGGAGGAGCTTGTCATGCTGGCCTCCCTGATATGAACTCATCTGTTATCATCAGAGGAGCTCTGGACCTTGTCGCTGAGAATGACTGCAGTTCATTTTAGGGGAACTCTGGTTCTTAATGTGAGCATCACTTCCTGGCTCACAAGGGGAAGATGTGTGCTGTTTAATCTCCAGGAAAAGATTTTCACGTTGGCTTCCTGATATGTACTCTAGCTGTTCTCATGGTCTGAGGATCTCAGAGCCTTATTGTGACTGAGGATGGCTGTGGTGCTTTTTGGGGGAGCTCTGCTCATTTTAAGCTTAGCCTTTTGGCTCCAGTACAGAACCTTTGGCCTACTGGCACAGATCCTTCACTTGCTGGCATAGACTTTCTAGCTTCCATCACTGACCTTTGGCCTTCTCAGCACAGATCTGTGGACTAGACTTGCATATGTCATTGTCATGGGCTCTGAGTTTTCTGCTAAACTCATGCAAATTATTGCCACAGGATGCAGGCCCTCGGCTAGATTCTCTAAGTCTTTGGTTATTGTGAACAGATTTCTTGCATCTTCTTTATATTTGACTTCTTGGGTGACCATTATCAATAATACTATAAATTATGTGTCCTGTATTTAATTTTTCTCCTAACAACTCCTGACTAAAACACTGGGTTAAAAAATATCCTCAACAAAATTTCATTAATGATAATCTTAGAATATAGTAAAGGACCCAAAACCCTCAGGTTTCTCACTTAGCCTGACTACAGAGCATGCACTCATTTCATCCCCCCGACTTTAAATTATTTGGTCTGTTTCTGAAATGGAGGTTTGTTAGATCCCCTCAACACTTCAATGGTTTCATGTCCCCAGCAGATGACTTTGATGCAGCGTCTGGCTAGACACATGTAGTATCTGCTGTGTGAGTCTCATTAATATGTATGATTAGACTCCATTGTAGGCTCTTGTAACGCTGAAATTTTTATAGCTTTTGCAATGTTTACTTCTTTGTGTTTCATTTTTTTCCTGATAAGTGGGAATAATGACATTATTTAAGTAGTTTTTATAAGTATCTAAGGTAAAGCATATGATAGTGAATATGGGTAGACATCCATAAAAGTTAGCTATGATTAGGGCCTTGCTCAGTGATAAGAA
Source organism: Cavia porcellus (assembly GCF_034190915.1). Lineage (NCBI taxonomy): Eukaryota > Metazoa > Chordata > Mammalia > Rodentia > Caviidae > Cavia > Cavia porcellus. Next base: position 11,182,043 of record NW_026947495.1, read on the forward strand.
ATAAAAAATAAGTAGAAAGGTGATGAGATCCTCTAAATTACCATTGGCAGTGTTTTTAATGATATGTTTTCTGAATGAAAGAGAAACAAAAAAAAATGGTGTTGATGTCATGAAATCAATGACTGGAAACTTCAGAATATATTAAACAGTGCATAAAATGGTCAACAAGATGCTTGCCCACACTTGCTCCACTGTAAGACACTGTCCCTCATAGCCTAAGGAATCCTTTCTGTAGTAGCTTGACTAAAGTGGAGAGATTGCTGCAGAGGCTGTGTAAGTATGTGCGTGTGTTCTTCATAGTTTCTTTTGTTGGACCCATGGTTCTCACTGAGATCGTAGACTTTAAAGAGATGCTGACCACTGGGAGACGCATAGGTCACTGGAGTGACATCCGCAGGAGACTGTGGGACATCGGTTTCTTCTCAGCCACGTCTTTGGCAATGGGACCTTTCCTCCCCACACAGACTGGATCCCACACAGGAGGTCCTCATGACTGTTGAGCTGATGCAGGCACCATGTAAATCTCTTCTATGTATAATGTTAGACTATGTAAGATAATTCATTATAATAATGAAAAACTTACAGTTTAGTAATCCTTATTAGTAATAATATTGTGATAAGGTACAAGAAGACTTAAAAGCATACTGGAATAAATCAATGAGCCAATTTACGAAGTCTAAACTCTGTTATACACTGAAGTCTAAAAGTCAGCCTGCTGTTGTTTCTGACCTGTGGAACAACAGGTTACAGAATGAGCTATCACTTTGAAATTTTTAGAAATGGCAACTCCAGAGAGTCAAGAATAAGATCTATTTACTACACTTACATGGGGGAAATATTGAAAATAGTGGAAAAATTATCTATAGAGATAAAAGATAAGGATTAGGGCAAACTTCTTGTTAGAAGCCATGCAAAGAAAGATTTAACAGCTTAAAACACTGAAATTGCTTAAATATAAAACTAATGGCAGGACTGTATGCACAGTGACAGGATTTGTCTAAGTGGAAGGAAAATGAAGACTTTCTCAAACAAATACTTAGGAAATGTATCACTGTCAAATCCACTGTGCAATAATTTTAAAAACCCTCAGAGAAAATAAACTCATGCAGATTCATGTAAACAATCATAAATTAAGCAAAGTCACAAGTTAAAATGTGGTTAGTGCTATCAATTTAATTCCATGTTCATTAAAATGATACATAAAAAATACAAAGATGAACAGTCAATACCAAGCTGGTAAACAGAATAATATGGATTTATTACATAAAACCAAAATTCCTACAGGAGAAACAAATAAATCTGAATATATTAATAATCTATTACATAAAATTACTAATTTGAAATCCAGACACAGATCTTTTCATTAATGAATTCTATCATGAATCTAACCAAAAAATGATACCAATTCTATTCACTATCTTCCAAAAAATTGAAGTAGAAGGAACACATTCCAATTACATGAAGTTTGCATAATTCTAACAATAATTAGATTAGAAAATTATACATAAGACAATTACTTTTGATTACTTTTGATCAACATAGATGCAGAAATCCACAACAAAATGTTGGCAGATAAACTAAACACTGCTGAAAAAAAAAATAAAAAACTAACTAGTATAACCAGGTAAGATTCATTTAAACCATAGAAGGTTTACATTTGAATATCATTAATTTTAAATTAAATTAACTAATTCACAAGAAAATAGGTTAAGTAATTAGATGGTCATAGCAATTGATGCAGAAATGGCATTGTGACAAAGTTGAATTCCTATTTGTGATTTTTTTTTTAGTGGTCTGCAGTCTAGTAATTGGGAGGAATTTCCTTAACGCATAATGAATACTTAAGAAAAACAAAAGCACTTTAGCTTACATTATTTGGCCTGAAACATATACATAGTAATGTACTGGACACATTTGCCCCTGGATGGTGCACAAGTACTTTTTCATATATGTGTTACTTTAATATAAATTTTTCTTGACTCTTAATTAAACATTGAAAGCCAATTTATTTTTTGTAAATTAAACTTTATTCTGTGACTTTATTATAGTCTTCTATTAGTTCCAAGAGTGTTCTGTCATTTGTTTTTGGCAATGATTTTTTATAGACAATGTGTGACTTATAAACAAAGACATAGTTTTCCTCCTCAATGTTATAGTTTCTTTACTTTTCTTTCTTGTTGTGCTAGTGAGGTTTCCCTGTACAGTCTGAAGGATAAATGGTAAAAGCAGGCATTTGATGAATGGAAGATTATCTTTTGGACACTTATTTTTAAAAATCTTGAAATATAATTTGCCTCTTTTAAAAAATATTATTATTCGTATAGGCCATATATGTAAAAGAATAAAAATCTAGAAAAAAAGGGAGAAAATCTAGACTGCCTTAAGTTTTATGATGAGATATTAAACACAAAGTGAAAATCATTATCCATGAAAGTCAAAACAAAATAATAGGTAGGTTATTCTTGAAATTAAAACTTCTGCTCTTTGAGTGTAAATGTAAAGAGCTGTGAAAGAAAAAAATAACTTCAGCAAGACATGCTGAGCTAGCACATATATGGGCTCATCTTCTCTAGAAAAAATTTTAGGAATTCCAGCAGAAACTATCAGAGCCAATATGTTCAAAACTTTGGGATATAGTCAAATACTTACAGCAACCATGCACAGACTGATCTAAAAAAAGCCAATTCTAACTGGCAGGAAGGTTTTGTAGCACCTGTCCCTATACTATCCACGTCACAGCAAAACAATGGTCTCAAAACAATAAATAAAAATAATTTTCATTTTTAATAATACTGTTCGCAGTATATGATAATTACATTTATTGATTGTACACATACATAGCTTAATTATTTTCAAGTCTTCTTTGCTTCCCCTTCCTCTACCTCCTCTCTGTTTCTTTGTGGTTTTCCATTTTAAAAGCATCCATCCTCAGGTTTGCTTTTATTTTTCTATTAATTTACTTATGATTTGAGTTTTTTCATATAAGAGAAACCATGCGATATTTAAGCTTATGCATCTATTTCATTTAATACTATAATCTTGAATTGCATGTATTTTCCTATGATTGACCCAAATTTATTCTTTTTAATAGCAAATTAGGCTCATTGTATATAAATATCATATTTTTTCCTTTATCTCTTGATAGTCATATAGGCCAGTTTGAAATTTAGCTTTCATGAATTGTGCTATTATAGACATATCATAAATGTCAGAATATGCTAACATTAAAAGACAGGTAAAGATAGAAAAAGTCATATATATATATATATATATATATATATATATATATATATCTGCTTAAAGTACCAGAAAACATAAATTTTAAGACAAAAAAACACTGTTGTATATGAAAATAATATTTTACAATAATAAAAGTACAACAATGAAATGATCAAAGTTTTAAAATTGTTTTTTCCTAGTAACTGAGTCTTGAATTTAGTAAAGGAAGAAAGCAAACAAGCAGAAATATGAAGAGTAGAGAATTAAACCACTACCAGAAAGGGGTGATTTCAACACATCTAGCTTAGTATAAGGATAACAAGCAGTTAAAATTAATAAAATCATAGCATTTTATACAACATGATTAATACTGAAGAAGGAACATTCTTCGTAGTACTGATGAGTATTCAAATAATTGAATTAAATTTTGAAATGTTATATAAATCGTACAATTCAAAGGCATTAATAGACTTAAACTGGAAATTCATTACGAAATATAATACTTTACTTGTTCCTGTGTTTGGAAGTTATTTAACACATCTCTACTATGTTATTGATCAGCAATTAAAATTAGAGAGTAATTAAAAGTGCATAATAGTGAAAATACAAAACAATATCAAAACATGTGAGCATCAGATAAAATTATTCTTAGATGGAAATTTATAGACTTGAATTTCTAAACTAAAACTAGAATTGAAAAGAAATTAATTAAATATCTATTCTAAGAAATAAATAGTTGCAAATTAAATACAGAAAGGCAATGATAGAAAAGATTGATAATAGTAATAATAATAATAAATATAAATATAAACACAATATGGAGTACTTACAAGCCAAAAAGCATTATTCTTTAAAGGAGTAATGTGCAAGCTCTTATAAATTTCCTCAAGGAACAAAGAACAAAACGAATTTTAAAAATGCTAGGGAAAAAAGACAATAGCATTATAGATCCTATAGATAATTTAAAATATTGATCCTATTATAAGAATTTTATGGGAGAAAACCCCAAAATGTCAATAGAAAACAGCTTTTATTACACTTTTCTTATCTTTTCCATATTTTTTAAAAGTCAACCTTACATTCAATATTTCAGACTCTAGATAGCACAAGAGGAAAAATTCTCCATTTAATTTGTGAATTCATACAATCATGATCACACAATGTAATTAATGATGGAGAATAAAATGTCTTTTGCTCGTATAATCCAAAAGAAAAATGGTATTAATTTCATCTCAGTGTTATTTAAAATAGTAACAGAAAACAGCCAACTTTGGTTTATCTCTGGACTAAAACACTGGCTTACCTTTGAAAACAGAACAGTGTGATTACATTAAATAATGAAAAAATTCACACATCATCTCAAAATATGCAGAAACCTAATCTCACAAAATTTAATACCTATTTATCTTTAAAACACTTTTGTCAAAATAGGAAACAACAGCAATTATTTGATAAGGAATTTCTGCAAAGAAACTGATATATAGCAAACTTCAAAATTTATGATAAACTACTATTGAGAAGCAAAATAACATACACTTAATTTTATCAATAGTTTTATGAAACACCGTATGGAAAGTCTTAAGTGATGAAGTAAAACTAGAAAAAGAGATCAGGTTGGTAAAGTTTAGAACATATCATGGTTTATTTCTCTGATTTATTACTTGGAGTTCTCTTCAGAAACAGACTCAATGGAAAACGTGCCTAACTGCACATGAAGATTTACTGGGTGGGCCTATAGGACCATGAGCACAAAGTTCATAGTGGCTGTGTGCTCTCTGGGGAGTCAGCGGCTGAAGAACCCACCAAGGCCTTTTGCAGTCTGGAAAGCTTGTTCATTCAGGAATGTTCAGCCCAAGAAGATGCAAGCCACAGAGCCAGTCCATGGTCAAAGGCCTAGGAGCTCCCTGGAGAGTCTTTGGTGCAAATGTGCATTGGAAGGCTAAAGAAGTGGACCTGGTGGTGCTGATCTGCAGGGAGTTCTTGCTTCTTGTTGGCATCTTGTTCTTTTCCCCCCACAGTCTGCGAATGGGAAAAGGCTGGCATCTGGCTGTCCTCGCAGCGGTTCATAAAGGCCACTGATGTTTAAAATCCTATATTGTTTTCGTTGTTTTGATGCTTTGGGTTTTATTCTGTTTTGTTTTATTTGATTTTGTTATATCTGATTGCATGGGCAGCTTTTTCAAAGATAAGATACATTATGTTAGCCACTTGGAATTTACTATTGTCTTGTTTTGAAGTCCTTTATTGCACTCAATGTTTTGTTTTTACTGTTTCTATTCTGTTCTATTTTGTTTGGTTTTTACTATGTCTGAAGGTATTCACCGCTATTTTGATGACAACAAAAGGCATTATGGCAACCATGGTTGGTTTCCTATTGTTTTAAAGTCCCGTGTGAGTGGCACAGTTTAGATAAGCTTTATTCTGTTTCATGTTGCTTGGTTTTATTTTCTTTGAAATAAAAATTTTTAAAAAGAAAAAAAAAATGGTACTGATGTCCAAAGGCACCAGCAAAGACCGGAGCTCTTCCAAAGTGAAGTCACCACCTTCTACTTCTGCTTTTTGTCCCATCCAGGTTATAAACAATTTACTTGGTGCATGTCACATTCAGGATGTGTCTTCCCTTATCAGTTTGTTAGCTTACACATCGTTCACAGACAATGCTAGAAAATGTGCTCTGCATGTCTGTTAGGCTTTTCTTAACAATTCATAAAATTCATATTCCATGATTAAAGGTCACATCTGGGATAGAAAAAAATGTGACAAGAAAGAAAGTCATTTGACAGATATACCAATGTCAACTGGATGTCCTGAGATCTCCTGTCCACTATTGTTTGTCAAAGAATTTATTGCTCCAGGAGGTGACAGTTGTCACAGGCAACTTTAGCAAACTTTACTAAAGGTGACCGTTCCTTCTCTCAGACAATTCAATAGCTCAGCTTCATCAATATATGTATAAAATCTGGATATCCACACACAACATGCTCAAGAATTATAAAAGTATGATAAAGATTACCAAAGTGCTGGGAGGTGTGTCCTTACTGAGTTTCAGTCTTTTTGCATGTTAGTCCATGTTTTCATCTATCTTTTTCTTGGCTTGTAACTCTGACACAAATTGTGCATGATATCAAAGAGGTGGAGGCCACAAAACCAAATTTACTATATTTAAGTCAGTGTACATAATTAAAAGGGCAAATACATTAGAATTAATTGTCTTATATATTTATCTACTCAAGCATGTAGAAGAAACAGATTCATTACTTTTTTCCAAAAGACCATTGTATTTTCTTTTCTTTTCTTTTTTTTTTTTTTTTTTTTGTCTTTTTCCTTTTTATCGGTACCAGGGATCGAACTCATGACTGCCTGCTTGCTGAGCTAAACCCCCAGCCTCAAGACCATTGTATTTTCTAAACTTACACATTTTTACTTAGCATATTGTTGCTAACACTACCATTGCATTCAATTTTCTACACATTTATTCATTTCTGGCATGAGCTAATTAAATCTAGAATAATTAATCAGACTATGCAGCTCATTTTGTTGTAAACATTGCAACATCTACAATTATAAATTCACCTAAAATTTAGAGTTCATGTGGTCTAAACTTTCTTTTTTTTGTTAATAAATTTTCACTCAGATTTGTCCTGTGTTAGCTTGTTTATTTCTTTTATTTATGGGCACATCAATTGATTTTAAAGATTCCATCTTGATGAAAGATCTATTTAATTTAAAATTTTCTATTTATTTTAAATATCTATAGCAAATTTACAGTATCATATTGTAATCAACATATACTACTAGCAATTGTAATGACAAAATTATTTAAAGGAAAAAAAACAATGCTTAAATTCTGTGGCCATAAGAAAGGCAAACATCTAAATTTTAAAATATACTTGCATTTTTGATACAAAGATGCAAAAAGAGATGTTAAATGACTTTCAAAGGTAAAATCATGTTGCACACAAATTAAATTCTGAGAAAATAATAAAGGACAATCCAAGTTTAAGGAGAAATTAAAATAATGTAAATTTGTGGCTTTGGGGCAAGGTATTTCAGTCATAAAATGAGTAGTTATAGGTTTTTAATTATTACGATTACAGTAGTCCACTGTATACATTTTAAAGTTGTATGTCACCTTTACTTCAAATGTCAGTGGTCCAAGACATCAATCTATACATGATTTATAATGGCCGTATTCAGAAAGCAAGAAGAAAATGTTTTATGTCAATTTAAAATATATCAAGATATTTATGTGTTCCACACATTTCTTAGAGTTTCCTGGTGGAGGTATTGATGTGGAGCACATATCTGCTATATTGAACATTATCTGGTCCTTCTGCAAACCTTATACAAGCTAAAACCCAGAAAGCCTCTGAAGCCCAGGAAGAAGGGATAATGGAGCCGCTGGCGGAGTCTAAATGTGAGCTTCCAAGCATCTGACCACTCTGGAAGTAAAAGCCACCTGCTTCTGATTCAGAAAAGTCACAATGGTAACTTTCTCCTTTTTATTTTATTTTATTTTATTTTATTTTATTTTTTTACATTTCACATTATGTATTTGTTTAACTAATGAATTATATATTTGCAGTTTATAGCACACTGATTTTAAATGTGTTTACATTATTAATATCTCTCTTTTGTGGTGAGAACACTTAAAATCTAATTCCTTAGCAATTTTAAGTACACTATATAATGTTACTCACTATAGTTTCCATTTTCTACAACAATAGGTCTCTTGAATTTTATCCCTCTCATTTAACAAAAATGTTGGTATTTCTCCCGACACATCCCCAGTAACATTCCCCACACACACACCTCACCCCCACCCAAACTTCCACTCCCTGGTAACTACCATTCTATTCTCTGATTTATAAATTTAACTTTTAAAAATTCCACATATAAGTGAGGTCATGCAGTATTTGTTTTTATTGTTAGGTTTTGTTTCACTTTTGTCTTTGTCTTTGTGTAGCTTATTTTACCCAGTGTCCTCAAGTTTCACCCATACCATTATACATCTCCTTTTCAAAGGCTGAATACTCTCCACAGTATGTTTAGTCACATTTTCTTTATCACTTTCTCCATTCATTAGATTTCTTATTAACTACTATGAATAATGCTGCAGTTAACACGGGCAGTCTACTGCTTACATTATCCCTTTCTGACAAAGGCCCCGGCACAAAGGGAGCATGTATCTTGGTGTAAAGTGGCCCAGTCTGTTGGTCCCACACATGCTCTGCAAAGGTCACATTCCCTGCTGACTTTCTCATTCTCTACCAATCCCTTTGCTTTCAGGAATTCATTTCTATTCCTCCATGTGGAGATTCTTCTTCTCATGGTGCTCTCACCAAACCTAAATGGTGAGAATTACTCTTTCATTAGTCACAAATTTTGTGGATAGAGTGCATTATGCAAGGTGAGGCTTTCCTGGCCACAGGTATAACAAATGATTCCCAATGAGCGAGCTCTGTCACAGAGTATTTTTTTTTTTAATCTTGATTCAAAACTAAATTCTTCCTGCCTGCAAGGATGCTGGAAACAGACAGAGCACCTATCACAGCATTTTCTCCCAAACTACCCAGATGACCAGGGACAGTTTGTGAGAGCTTCCATCTGAGAAATTTAGTCCTATAGTACCCCAATTAGTACTCCCACTTACCTAGTGTATACAACAATTTTTGACATTATTTTGTCATACGTTGGAATCTTCGTGTTGCACCATCTCCTTTGTCTTGGATTCTTTATCTTTAAGCACAGTAGGATAGCAAAAGAAAGCCACTTCCAAACACTCCCAAAGTTGTTTAGCCGCCCTCTGTTTTCCTCAACTTGCTGAATCTTCTTGAATGCCTCTTAAAATACAAATGTCATCAAGTATTTGAAGAACATGGAGTTAGTGCATGTGCAGTCCTCAATGTACAATCTAACTGAATGACTAGTTCAAAGTTTTGAATCCAAATAAAAAAAGGATTTGGCCAACCAATCCATAAATCTTTTCCTTTTAACCTTCATAACAATGTGTCTATTAAAAATGCTATTGACATCATTCGATAGATTTGTGTAACTGAAGTTCAGAAGCATTCAACATTTAGCGCCATGGCATAAATATAAATATAAATATAAATATAAATATAAATATAAATATAAAGTGTGCCTGAGGACTTGATATGAGGGCTTGATCCCTAATGAAGCAGTATTCTGAGGGAGGGCTTAGAAGTGTGTGGATCATAAAGTGCTGACTTCTTCATTGGCTGAAGTCCTTGAGCAATGGCATTATAGGGAGGTGGTGGAAACTGGCCATGGGTCTACCTGAAGTGATGAGAGTGTGGTGGCATGCAGTTGGGGACCATGCCTCATCCTGGGCCCCTTTTCCTCTAGCACTAAGCTCTCCCTCTTCTTCTGCATACTATGACTAAGCAGCCATCCTCTGCCTTACCCTCTCTGCCATGATATTCTGTCTCATCCTGGACATTAAAGCATTGGAACTTCCCAGATGTAGACTGAAACCTCAGAAATGAGGGACCAAAATGTATGTATTTTCTCTAAGTTGCTTTTCCTCAGGTATTCAATCATGACAATAAAAAGCTGACTAAAACATTCAACACTATTACTCAAAACGTAGACAACTAACACAACTCTTCTCGTGACATGAGAGGAATGTGAAATTCATTAGTTAAAATGAGAAGTGATTGTGAAAGTTCAGATATGCTGAGTATCCAGGCATGCAAACTGAAATAAGTCTAGTGGATGATGAAAGGGTTGTTGGCCCAGACCGGACACTATAGCAAAAGCCTCAGCCGGAATCAGGGAGCTCTTGTCTCCCCTGCCCCTAGACATTTACCTGTAACTCCATCTCCCCCCACCCTTCGGAATCTGCCGCTTCAAGAACAAGCTGGCCCAGAGGGGCTGGTCAATATCCACCTGCCATTTCCCTTTCTGATCTGTCTCAGATTACCCATAAATTAGGTAGCTTCTCTGTTGACCCACAGAATTATATCAGGCAATTTGAATTTATTACTAATTGTTATGATTTACATTTTAAAGATGTTTATGTGATTTTAAATACCACTCTTAGCTCACAAGAGTGAAATCAGCAGTGGCAAGCAGCTCAAGAAGAAGCTGACCCTGACCACAGGCATAGGGCAAATACCACTGACAATGACCCTGGGCCTGTAGCTCTGCCAGACAAAGATCCTAACTGGAACTATCAGAATGGACAAGGTTCAACAAAATTACATAAGATGATTGAGTGTCTGATTGTGGGCCTTAATAAGATTGCTCACAAACACACTAATTATAACAAGCTTTTAGAACAGGTCCACTAGGCTAACGAAAACCCGGCTGTGTTTTTAAATCGGCTTCGGGAAACCTTAATTAAATACACTAACGTAAACCCAGACTCTCATGAAGAGATGATTGTTGTTAACTCTTATTTTATTTCACAGTCTGCTCCTGATATTCGTACAAAATTACAAAAGGTTGAACATGGCCCTCAAACTCCACAAGGGGATCTACTTAAATTAGCCTTCTGTATCTTCAACAATAGAGATAAGATTCAAAGAGGAAAAGCAAGCTCAAAAATTAAAGTTTGCTAAATATCAGTCTGACCGCTTAGCAGTGGCACTCAGAGCTCCCAAGACAAAGAATCCACAAGGTGTGGCTGCCTGAGTCCCGCCCAGACCATGCTTCAAATGCAGCAAACAAGGACATTGGGCAAAAGACTGCCCTAACCCTGGCATTCCTCTTGGGCCCTGCCCATACTGCAACCTTAAAGGGCATTGGAAGAGCAATTGTCCTAAACGCCAGCAAGCGGCTAGGCCATCCTCTAATCTCTCACCCTCACAGGAGACTTCGTCAATGCCATATTCCTCACTGACTGACCTGCTTGGACTTGCTGCAGAAGATTGATGGGTCTTGGGGCTCACAGCCCCCACTCCAGTAACCTTTTCAGAGCCCTGAGTCTCACTGGATGTTTCAGGCAAAATAAAGTCTCTGCTTGTGGATACACGGGCGACTTATAGTGTACTTCCTGAATTTTCAGGACCCTGTAGTAAGTCTTTGATTTCTGTTGTGGGCGTTGACGGCCAGCCGAATCAACCTGTGCAGACTGGGCCTAGCCCATGTAGATTCCAGACTCTTTTCTTTACCCATAGCTTCCTAGTAATCCCAACATGTCCCACAACACTTTTAGGTAGAGACCTTCTTCAAAAGCTTAATTTTTCCTTCACTTTCTCTCTCCCCACAGCCCTAATCCTTCAAACAGCCTCACAATGCATTGCAAAGCCATTCCCCACTCTTCCTCCTTCTGTGGTTGACCCCATAGTTTGGGACACATCCAATCCCACACTGGCTACACATGCCACACCTGTTTTAATCCATCTCAAGGATCCCTTAATTTTTCCTTGTGTTCCCCAATACCCCATAACTCCCCAACATTTAAGGGGACTTAAACCCATCATTAAGCGGCTTTTAGACAATGGTTTTCTTAAACCTACCCATTCACCCCACAATACTGCCATTCTCCCAGTATTCAAGCCGGATGGGTCCTATCGCCTGGTACAGGACCTTAGGGTAATTAACAGTGCTGTTATCCCAACTTACCCAGTAGTGCCAAATCCTTATACCATGCTCTCTCATATCCCTCCCTCCACTACTCACTTTACAGTTATAGATCTTAAAGATGCCTTCTTCACTATCCCCCTACACCCTGATTGCCAGAACCTCTTTGCGTTTACATGGACTGACCCAGACACTCTCAGGTCTCAACGACTTACTTGGACAGTGCTCCCCCAAGGGTTCAGAGATAGTCCCCACTTCTTTAGTCAGGCTCTCACTACTGACCTCACAGAATTTGATCTCAAACCTAGTGTTCTTCAATACATAAATGACCTCCTATTATGTCCTCCATCCCATAAGTTAGCCATACACCACTCAGCCAGTCTTCTTAATTTCCTTGCTAGTCGTGGATACAGGGTGTCTCTTGCTAAAGCCCAGATAGCCTCCCCAAAAGTCAAATACCTCGGTCTCGCTCTCACCCCTACCACTCTCTCCATCACCTCAGATCGTAAGGCAATTCTTTGTGATCTCCAAGTGCCCACAACTAAACAGCAGGTTACATCTTTCCTAGGTTTAGCTAATTTCTTTCGTCTCTGGATTCCTAACTTTGCAGCTCTAGCTCAACCCCTCTACAAGGCCGCTAAGGGTCCCTTATCAGAAACCCTGGACCCTACTAGGCCCATACATGCCTCCTTTCAAAAATTAAAAGAGGCTCTCCTAAAAGTTCCAGCTCTTACCCTTCCTTATCCCACCCAACCTTTCATCCTATACACTACTTGTTAGGGCCACAACGCTATAGGTGTACTAGGACACAAAAAGGGACCTTCTTTTCAAGCAGTAGCTTACTTGTCAAAACAGTTAGAACACACAGTAAAGTAAAAGGATGGGCTCCTTGTCTCCGAGCTCTTGCAGCTGCAGCCCTCCTGACACAGGAAGCTAAACAATTTACACTAGGGCAATCTATTACAGTACACTCACCTCATCACCTACGTGACCTTATCTCACATAAGGTGCTCCCTGCCCTGATGACCCTTTCTTGCCTTCAACAGGTATACTTGGCTCTCTCTCAAGACCCTTGCATCTCTATTGCAACTAGTGGTCCTCTTAATATAGCCACCTTACTTCCCACCTCAGAGGGCCATCCTCACCATGATTGTATTGAGTTTTTACAGATGACTCCCACCCCTTTCCTTCACATCAGTAGCACACCTCTCTCCTTTGCCTTTGACACATGGTTCATAGATGGCAGTTCAACAAACACAGACAACCAAAAGAAGGCAGGATATGCAATAGTTTTAACCAGTCAAAAGTTATAAAGGCAAATCCACTGCCACCTGGGAACTCTTCCCAGGGGGTGGAACTTATTGCCCTTACAAGGGCTCTTACACTAGCAAAAGACAAGATTATAAATATATACACTGACTCAATGTACATATTTAGCATTTTACACTCTCTTGCCTCTATCTGGCAAAAACGGGGTTTTATTTCCACTCAGGGAACCCCCATCATTAATGCTCCCCTTATCCTTAAACTTCTAAAGGCAGCCCAACTTCCAAATCAGGCAGCAGTTATTCATTGCAGAGGACACCAAAACTCTACAGATCCTATTGTTCAATGCAATGCCTTTGCAGATTCACAAGCCAAGTTAGCTGCACAAGGGCCCTGCCATTCTCATCTTCTCCCATTAGTCCCAAACAGTCTACCTCAGCCCAATTATTCACCAGAGTAGTTACAGCTACTTCATAAAGCAGGTTACACACAAAACACTCAGGGATGGATTTTTCAGAGATCTAAACTTGTTCTCCCACATCAACAGGCCTCAGACATCATCACTGACTTACACAACTGTTTTCATATAGGATCACAGGCCCTATACAAACTCTTAACCCCAATAGTCACACATCCTTCTCTAAAAGCTATCATTCTTAAGATTACTTACACCTGTGATCTCTGTGCCAGGACCTCTCCTCAGGGGTGCATGGCACCCCGTTCCTTTCCTACCCATCAGTTTTGGGGACACACCCTTGGTCAAGACTGGCAGATAGATTTTACACACATGCCCTGCCACAAGACTCTCAAATATCTTCTCACCTTTGTTAATATCTTTTCAGGTTGGATAGAAGCCTTTCCCACAATCAGGGAAACTGCTGATGTAGTTACCAAAGTCATATTACAAGAAATCATTCCAAGGTTTGGTTTACCTCAGAGTATTCAGTCAGATAATGGTCCAGCCTTTCTTTCTCAGATCACTCAACAGGTATCCTCAAGCTTACACATCACCTGGCACCTACACCTCTCATACCATCCATAATCCTCAGGAAAAGTAGAAAAGGCAAATGGCCTCATAAAGACACACCTTACCAAACTCACTTTAGAAATACACAAACCTTGGCCTCAACTTTTGCCTTCAGCCTTAGCCAAGCTCAGGGCACTTCCCTGGGCTCCTACTTTCTTACATCCTTTTGAACTTATGTATGGCAGGCCATTCTTACTCCACAAAATTACTCTTACTTCCTACTCCCCAAAATCTCTCTCGCCTGACTGACTATGTCCCAGTCCTCTCCTTCCTCTGACACCTGTTGTGACAACATGCTGATCTCTGCCTTCCACAACCCTCTGGAGAGGCCAAACCAGATCCTCCCATATCCCCAGGAGATCTAATTTATCTCAAATGTTCTAAATCCACAGGACTACAACCAAGGTGGAGTGGCCCCTACCTGGTCTACTTGGCTACCCCTACAGTGGTCAAAGTTGCTGGACTTCCATCCTGGTTTCACATAACTCAGGCTAAGAGGTGCCCACCCAGCCCTAAATCTGATCATTCTGAGTGGTCATCTCATCTTCTGTCACCCACCGTCTCCATTTCACGAAGGCCTCACAGCCACAGTTAACAGGCTACGTCATGTTTTGTTATCCAATTTGATTCCTAATCTCTTATATTCTATTAATGATCATTTTTATAGCAGGACTCTTGACAGTCTTTCCTAGAGACTCCCACATTATGTGTAAGATCATCTTCATAATGTTCTATGTGATAACTGTTGTGATTCTTTCTACCCTCAGTTGTCTGGTTAAATGTGACACCCCTGAAAGCCTAAGCCCTTACCCTATACTGGTCAGCCACCACCTCCCCTACTCCCCCTATTATTTCCAGCTCAACTCCTGGACCAGAGACAAGTTTTACACACCTACCCTCCTAACTTTTATGCTTTCAGATGGGGGAATAATCACCTCTCATAATTTCACTCCTTCTAACCTCACACTTATTTTTCAGAATTCTACCTCACCATGATAATGATCCTACCACAACGTCATCCTAATAGAATAACATGTCTAAATCAAAGACACTTTTCCCTCTACCTCACTGGATCCTTAAATATGACAGTGCCATGTCTCCTCATAACATCTTGTCTCCTTGTTTTTCCACTCTGACATACGTGCATTCACCAGTGAAGTTGTCCTGACTAAAACACCTGGCGTCAGCATCTACCTGGGCATCAACCGTCATGTCGTCGACTCCCCTAGGCTCCAGTAGCACCCCATGCCAAAGGAAATAGTTAAAGAGAGAAATCTTCCCGCCTTTTCATAATAATCATAAGACGGGATATGAAAGGGTTGTTGGCCCAGACCGGACACTGTAGTCAGAAAAAGTCTCAGCCGGAATCAGGGAGCTCCTGTCTCCCCTGCCCCTAGAGATTTACCTGTAACTCTGTCTCCCCCACCCTTTGGAATCTGCCCCTGGCGCCAAAGGTGTGCCAGTGAAATACCTGTGCATTTTTAATGGCCTTAGGGCACTGCCCTAAGCTTAGGCTACTTATATCCCCCCATGTCACGTGTCCGCGAGAGAGATCACCAGACTTCAGTGGCCGGGGTGCCAGTCATCTCTCTCCGTGTTCTCAGAATAAAGGCCTCTTTTTGTTTTTACTGTTCATCTTTTAAAAATAATCCTATCAGATAAAATGCTACATTTGCTTTAACCTTTCACCAAGCCTTTAGTTATTTTGAAAGAAAATAATCTTATCACAGGGAAAAAAATCCAGAAAATTGAAATGTAAATACTATTTCCTCAGGTAATTTTCATTTTAATAAATGAAAGAGCTGTAATATAATTTAAAACTATTTTTGCTTTTTTAAAACTTTTTCTGTTACTTCAATATTTGCCCTTTTTCTGTAAAACCATTGCCAATAATTTAGCATATTTGCTTTTTCTCCATTCTTAAATTATAAACAATTTAGCATGCATTGAAAGCTCTCATAGAAGATAGTTAAAAAGCAAAGCTTTTATTTCAAGGTGTCACATAATCCCTTTTAGCGTTTCAACAGACTTTAACTACTTAAACTCATCCCTATTCTTTATATAGCAACACCCATCCAAGAATGTCTTAAGGTGTAACAATCCAAATAAAGTCATTCTCATGTGTGAAGAGACAGTCTCAAAGAGTGCTTTATACACAGTAAGGCAGAGATACCTTGATTTGTCACATTTCTGTTTGTTAAATTTTGTGGTTGATGCAAGAGAATAAGGGATACCTTTTTTGTTGCCTCTTTCTCCCAGTAAATCATCACAAGAAACACTCAGCTCTAAGTTTTCTCTTGTTTAAATAACAGCTACCCCAGTTTTTTGTTTACACTCTATTACAGTATTTAGACCACTGTAATATAACTCATCCCATTGCATATATATATATATATATATATATATATATATATATCTCCTTCATGAAACAAAAACTCTGAGAAAAAACTGTCTGATCCATTTGACTATTCTAGTATAGCAAATGGTGGCAGGTGCTTCAGCGAATCACATTAAATATTAAAAGATAAATGCAATGTGATCTCAGTGTTTTCTTTCACATTCCACAGCCTCCTTTCCCAATCATTCTTGGTGACAATAACAAGTTTCAATTTAATGACCTTTTGAATTTAAGCTATGAGAAGCAATGAACATTGGCAAATATAAAGCTGGTCTCATGGAGAATATCTACTGGTCAATCTAAAGTAACTAATATTTCATTTGCAGGGCTGAAGGAACCGTCAGCAGTGTCACTGCACTATACTTTGTTTTATAAAAAAGTAAAATCGAGGACCACTAATCCAACAACTACCCACTTCACTATGTTTCCACCTGTATCTTCACTGTCTGAAAACAAGTATGTGTTTTCTCCCTGTGTATTTTCCCATTTGAATGGCCTATGAACCACTTATCTTTACCCATTGTACCCCCCAGATTCCATGTCTCATTAATCACAAGCACTGCCCAGAAATAATTGGCTCCAAATATGGTGAAAATGATCAGGTATACATGTGAAATATAATCCAAGAGTGCATTTATTTTGTATCAGATCTGTAATGGTGTTTGTTTTACTTTTACTTTTAGATCTAAATATAATGCATTCTTTACACTCTGCAACATTCTTATGTGTGAAATACATAGAGGATTAATTTAATGTGAGGTACATAGAGTTAACACAAACAGAATGGAAACCATTGTAAAAGACAAAGAGTTGGAAAAAAGGGTTTTCAGCAGAATTACAAAATTGATTTCATCAAGTATCACCTAAATTAAAATCCACTCAACAAATTAGTGTGCAAAAGCTAGTATATCAAATGGAGGAATAACACACAAAATTACAATTTTCAAAAAGTGGGTGCATACACAGCTATGTATTTCTATCTAAATAAACAGTGGGCTCCAGTTCATATGCTGTCTTACAAAGAAAAGAGAATAATGGGTACCTAAAAGGAGATGAAATGTAGCAGATAATCTAAACACACCACAGATGGGAAGAATAAAAGGTAGGGTTCATTTCCTCATTCAGAAGATATAACACAACAAAGGTAATCATTATTGAGGTGTTGGAAGAAAGATGAATTACACAGAAATCATTGTTTAACTGATTGATTGACTGAGGTACTGGGGATTGTACCCAGGGCCTTACACTGAACTTCATCCAGAGCCCTTTTTTAACTTTTTTGTCTTAAGATAGGTTCACTGTAAGTTGTCAGGCTGAGATGCAACATGTTATCCTGCCTCTCCCTCCAAGAGTATGGGGTTATAGGCCTACACTACCACACTGGTTCAAAAGCTATTTCTTTGGATTTTTCATCCAGACAAGATTGATACCATCTGTCTTTTTTTCTTTCTGCTTTTGTTCTTAACATAAAGACACATCAAGTGGGTAGGGGGCCTGGAATCATACTGGTGCCTTAGTCAAAGGTGGTTGTTTTGCTTAAAGAAGTATTAGAGTACAGTGATCCTCAAGAAAGAGGCTACTAGCTTTCTCCAAAGGGTGAGATACTTAGAGATCCACCTGTACAACACACAAAGCAGCATTCACAGTGATGTTCAAACCAGTGTGTGTGTGCAACACTTGGTAGTGATAGTACTGTTTGTGGAAATGCACCATGAAGAATTTTGTCTCCAAGAAAAAAATTGAAGAGCACAAAAGATGAATTTTAAAAATTCATTTATTTAATCAATATGCATTGCGAGCTACATGTGTGTCCGACTCTCTAGGAGACTTTTGGGTATCTGTAGAATCACTCATGCAATCTGATACTTTCGACAGATGTCAATGTATACTGTTTTACAGAAATTACCAAGAATTACTCTAGAAGACATTTTTAAATATTTTTCAATGCAATTATTTTGGTCTATCTTAGAATTACTTTAACATTATATTTCTAACCAAAGAAAAATATTAGCCAGAAATAGTAATTTTTAGAAACAAATTACATGGATAAAATTTAAGTTACTTTAAGAAAATGTCTTCTATTGAATATTTTCCCTTTTGTGAATTAGAAAATGACCATCCTTACTGGAATTGAAAGCTTTATTCTTGCTTTGAGAAGCATCATTTAAACACAACTGATTTAGAAAAACTAAAGGTCAGCTGCGATTTGATGACAAAATGTATCATGTTTAAAAGTCAGTGATTCAATGTTTGGAAACAAAGTCTGAAAGTACAGGCACAAACCCACAGCTATAGTGTTTCCTGCAGGCAACGGGGGCTCTTTCAAATCCAAGAAAGTAGCACAGAAAGGTCATGGTTAGAACAGTGAGACCAGGAAGATAATTTGCTGTGGGTCCCTAAATCAGTGTCTCAGAGACAGATGTGGGAGGGGGGCCACAAAGTGAATTTCTAGAGGGGCAGAAAGAGCAGTCGCAATGTGGAGGGTCCAGGCCAAATCACCTGGGAGAGGTGCTCACCTTTGCATGGTTTCTCGAGCTAACCTGACTGGGAAAGCAGCTGCTTGCTACTGCATAGGTGCTGAGTGCTTAGAATGAGGCCAGAGCAAATAGAGATTGCTCTAAGTGTAAAGCAGACACCAAATTTCCAAGATTAATAAAATAAAAATATATCATTAATAAACAAATTGTTTATTTGTTAAGTGACTTTTTATGATTTTAATTTATTTCCTTTATTAGAGTAATCAGGAAAGTTAGATTACAGATGCAGCTTACATTTCTGCTGGCAACACAGGTGAACAGTGAGGATTTCTAACTTCCTTGAATATCACGTGCAATTTAAAGGTATTCTCAACATTTATTTTTGAATATGTGTAAAACTCTATAAAGGCATGATATATTTTATAAATGGATGGAAAATTTTACACTGCAAAGAGCACAATAAAATAAAGATATACATTGGAATACTCCCTTTGAGATCTTTAATACATGTGACACCATCCTCTGGAAGCTAAACACTTGTAGTTTGTTTTATAGGTCAAATAAAGTGTTGTATGTGGATAGGGCTAGAGAAATCTGAGAAAAATGTATATTTGTAAAGACACATTTAAATATTAATTACATTAGTTCATTAGAAATTGTGTTGGGTTGAAATACAATGCCACATTAAATTTATTGGGTATATATGTATAATTACTAAAGCATAATAAAATAGCAAATTAAAAATACAATTTCACAGAACAAATCTTTTGAAAATCAAAGTGGTGTAATGGGTAAAATCACAAATATGATACTGATGCCCATCCATTTGCTGATTGCGCTAACTCCAAAGGCAAATACAAACACAAAATACACACACACACACACACACACACACACACACACACACACAAAACAAACAAACAAAAAACCCCGGGCGTAATAGAAATTACTTTTGTTTGTATTATGCCTCCGAATTTCAAGCTGAGGTGCAACTACCCAGGGCCCTCTGCTGGGAGGGGCCTAGAGGAAGTTAAGGTCTGCCGGATGAAGCCCCATGGACAGCTCAGTGTCCTCTGTGAGTGGTTTCTTATGATGGTTGGGTTCAGCCAGCAGGTGGTTATAAAGTGACTGTGGCCCTGTCTCTCTGCCGCGGTGCCTGCCTACCCTTCCAGTCTAAGACTCTAGCTGTAAGCCTAAGAGAAGCCAGGGGGAATTCCCAGCCTCTGGAATCACGCCTTACAATCAGCCTCTTTTCTTCTACGTCACCCAGTCTTAGGATCCTCTTAGAGCTGTAGCAAGAGTAAATGGCCAGTTGTCTCAGTTGCATAGTAATGAATCCTAAGCCAGATAGTATTTAGAATCTTAGATACCAAAAAGCATGGCAAAAATAACGATTATTCCTTTCTCCTTTTAGTTTTAAAGATGAGGAAGCAGAAATCCAGGGTATCCACTGATGGAAAGACGGCACAAGGTGGAGAGAACTCGGGGTTCGGACCAGCCCCCACGTGTCCTCTGTGCTCCTTCCTTTAGCTGTCCTCCAATCCAGGGCCGTGGCACACTTTACAGGCTCACGTTGCCTGTTTGGTTTGTGATCCTTATTTTGATAATTCCATGTTCTTTCTCATGAGAAAAATGGTTTTATGCCTCACAAATAAATACCTTTCCAACCCAGAGTCCGAGGTATCATTACTGGCTAACTTTAGTTTCCTAAGGTCTGCGTGAAGAAGGTCTCTCTGAATGTCACAGCAAAGGGAACGGCTCCCAGCTCAGCTGGTCGGCTCCCCACACACTTCAGGCCTCTGTCTCTGCTGTGATTAAATGAAACATTACAAATCCCCTAAATACTCTCAATATGCTTTTATGATAAAGTACGCCATTATGTTCAAATATTTATCTTATTCATTGTAACTGTAATGATGTGGGCAACACTTAATATTCTCCTGCATTTTCCCTGTTGCTGGTCTGAAGAGAGTAGAGCAGATGTTCATATATTATAAACCATTTTTTAAAGTGCACATGAGAGAACATAAACTTTAAAAAGTAGCACATGTTTTTTTAGTAAAAGATTTTTTTTAAAAAGGAGAAGCTAATCATTTGACTATGCTTTTCCTAGTGTTAGGCAATACAGTACCATGACTTTTAGCTACATTTTTCTTGCATCATAACCTCAAAGATGGGCAACACTGATATACATTCATAGTATCTTCAAGCTTCAAAAATTATGATAAGAATTAACATTCAATCTATAAATGATTTGTATATATGTACATATATGTGTGTATACTGTATATGCAGTTTCTAATCTAAAAATGCTACGTGCTTCAGTATTTCTAGACATTTGCTTTTTAACCTTTGATAAAACTTGACCTAGCACTCGTATGGTATTTGGTATTGTAAGTGTTCTGAGTATGTATTACAGATTGCATTCTGAAGATGTCATGTTAATAAAGTAGAACATCTCAGTAGTAGTTTATGTTAAATTCATTTTGAATAATTCTTTTGACATTTTTGGTTAGAAAATATTAACATTAGTTTTGACTGCTCACTCTGTGTGCTGGAATGCGGCTATTAAAGTATTTGAATGTAGAGGTTTTCCCTGCATGCTGCTGACTTGGAAGTCTTCTTCCTTTGTGTGGCTGTGGTACTGAGGATTGAACCCAGTGCCTTCACATTCCCAGGACTTTTTATGTTTTGGTTGTACAAAGGTTCTTAAACTGCTAAACTCCCAGGTTGGATTTTGACTTTCCATCTTTCTTCCTCAGGCTCCAAGAATGTTGGGGTCACAGACATGAGTCACCACATCCAAGTGGTTCTGGAAATGTCACATGCACATAGTGTAAAGGAGCCTAAACTCTGCAGTCGACATCCAGTGAAGAACGTTAATTCATGGTAGTGTTTGACTCTGAGTCATCTTTTAATTCTTATGGGAATAAAGGTTTTCAAAGTCGTTGCTGATGGCCTTCTGTATTTCCACAAGTTCTGTAGTAATTTTACCTTTCTAATTCCTTATTACATGAATTTGAGATTTTCTTAATAACGTTGGCTAGGGGTTTATCAATTTCATTTATTCTTTTAAAGAAGCAACATTTTGATTCATTAATTCTTTGAACTGTACTCTTAGTCTCCACTGTGTTAATTTATGCTCTGACTTTTACATTTTCCTCTCTTCTTTGGCTTTAGGTTTGATTGTTATTTTTCCAAAAGTGTGAGGTGCAACATTAGGTATTTGTGCTCATTCTGTTTTTCTGACATGAGAATTCATTGCTATAAATTTTCCTCCGAGGACTGCTTTCATTGTGGCCAACAGGCTTTGCTAAGTTGCATTTGCATTTTTGTTTGATTGTAGATATTGTTTAATATCTTCTTTAATTTCCTGTGACTCACTGGTTGTTCAGTAGGGTACTATTTAATTTCCATGTGTTTATGGAGCTTTTCTAATTTCTTTTGTTATTGGGAACAGAATCTCAATCCCCATGAGTCTCATCAAGGATTCCTAAATGACCATGGGCTGCTGGGTGCAGACACCAGGTTTCTGTAGGCTCAAAGCTGGTTCCCAGACATGAGCAGGTCACTGAGTGAAGGCTTCCAATCACTGTGGGCCTCACTAAAGGTTCCAGGATGATTGTAGGTGCTGGGCACAGCTTCCTGGTCCCTGTGGGCCTCAGAGATACTTCCCAAGTGTGTGTGTATGGCGGGGGGAGGGTTGCTGGGCACAGTCTCCCAAACTCCACTGGGCTCAATGGGTGCAGCTTCCCAGTCCCCAGGAATCTCATCTGTGGTTCCTGGTTGTGCACAGGTAACTGTGTGTAGCTTCCCAGTTCCTGTGGGCCTCACTGTGAGTTCCTGGATGACGGAAAGTCTCTGGGTGCATACTCTCAACTTCAGAAAGCCCTGCAGCTGGCCCACATGACCAAGAAGTCATACAAGGAAGCAGAGCTGTGTCTAGGCAGAGGAAAGATACAGGATAATAGACACTTTATGTTTTAAGAGGGCAGGAATGACCCACCTGACCATCAAGACTATCATAATTTCTAAAAGCAGGTGAAGCTCTTAACTCAAATGTATGAGCTAAAAATGTGCCATTCCTTGGGAAAAAATACTCAGCA
Organism: Cavia porcellus; assembly: GCF_034190915.1. Lineage (NCBI taxonomy): Eukaryota > Metazoa > Chordata > Mammalia > Rodentia > Caviidae > Cavia > Cavia porcellus. Next base: position 11,205,086 of record NW_026947495.1, read on the forward strand.
GAAGAAGGTGGCATCAGCTGCACTAATTAGGACTGCTGTGATCTAAGACCAAGCCACTAACTGCCTGATGCTTCTCCTTTATTAGTAATAATAGATCTCATAATGCCTAACTCTCAGAATTCATGCAATTAAAACTCACACAACCAATAAGCCATAACAATTGCTATTAGTATATTAATTAAATGTTGGTATATTTTCAGGTTACAGGTTCAGGAACACTGAACCCTGGGAGAGGGACTGACACAAACTAGAAGTGTTTAAGTGTACTAGCAATAAACTACTGATTTTAGATTTTGTCTCTCTCTTCCTGTGAATGAACCACCAGCGTTTCCTTGGCATCTAAAATTTCCTTGGAAGGAAGAGAGGCAATTTAATAACTGCCTAAGGTGTTTAATACTCAGAATATGAAGTTCACTATTTAATATCTAGACATTTTAAAATCTGTACTCTCAAATCTACAATGTTAACTCTCCAGATCATCAAGTCTCCTCCATTAAAATCACTGTTGCTATTTTGTTTATATTACAGAGTTAGAAGGATGTCCTTTCACAGAATCTAAATAGCCAAAATTTCTTGGTTTGCAACAAACAAACAAACCAAAACTATGAGAGTTTTAGCACCCAGATCTGTAGCTATTACAAGTTGTGTCAAGATGCTGGACCCTGGACTTCGGTAACAGTGACACAAAGGCATAGGATAATAAATGATGGATTGAAATGAAAATGTATTGAGAAGCTCTGCGATTAGTTTGTCATTCTGAAGGAAAGCAAGCCAGCAGAAATGATAAGGAGCACCACAGCTTCAGTTAATGAGCTGGGCAGAGCCAGGCTGGAACTTCGAGACAGCTCTCTGCTGTCATGGAAATGAGAGAAAAAGATTTATTGCAGAAAAGTTATGGAAAAACTCATTCACAGGTTGCCTTTAACATTTGCATGCATGACTCTTTCTCTTTTATTGGCTTGGCTGGTGAACAAAAATATATGAATTAACTATATATTATACAATGATTGTGAATGTTACAGTTCCATCATAGATGGAGATGTTTAGAAGTCAATTACCCTGTTTTCATTACTTCCTGGCAGATGTTTAATATACTCACTTCTTCGTTCATTTATTAACTCAATAAACTTTTTAAAAAAATGCATGTACCAGTTTCACTGAAGGGAATAATATGCTGCAGGATAATGATCAGGATAATGATCATTTTTTTTTCACAGAATTTAAGAATACAACAGTAAAGCCTCCCTCTGTACTATAAATAATATAAAAAATGAAAAGAAACAGGAAGCATAACAACTGGTAATCAGTTTTGATTTATAAACTCCAATTACACTTTAAAGATAAAAAGGAGCACTGGGCTTCAGGAATAAACTACACTTTAAAAGCAAAAAGAAAGAAAGAAAGAAAGAAAATTCATTCTCATTTTCTGCTGAACTTGAATTATAAGACTGGTCCCTTGACTGGTTTTGAGCCACCGCTCCTCTGCGTAAGGAATGCCACTGTTTGTAGAGCCACCGGTACCATCACAATACATTGGTAGGCACTGGGTTATCACCTCAGAGAAACCGTCTTGAATAATTATCTAGCAGTCTTTCCCAAAAGTAGAGACAGAAAGTGCCCCCCAATTTTTTTTTCCTGTTTGACAAAGAATCAGAGAACAATAGTGTATAAAGGTCATTAATAATGATCATTAATAATTATACACACAATAGTGTATAAAGGTCATTAATAATTTAGATGAACCTAGGGATAGTTGAAACTTTTCACTCATCTTAACTAATACTTTTACATAACCCAAAAAGTTCACATCATTCAACTCATTGGACAAGAAACACTATGGGCTTTGAGAAACACTAACTAAAAACACATAGGCAGACTTTAACTATCTTCACTAATATCCTTAATCTAATGCAAATATTTGTGCCTTGTGAACAAAAATCAACTATTTGAACCATAAGTGGACTGTCCACAAAACACAAACACTTAGCCCAAATATCAGCAATGCCAAAAAGCAGAGCTCAATTCCACCATCAGTATATTAATATAAGAAATGAAAAATAGTAAAATTACACGAACCATGTTCAAATTAATTTTTGGCTTAATGGAGAAACGGGAACTAAAATTATAAGGCACTTTAAACCCACAAAAGTGAGAAATACTTAATCTGAATGTTTTTATTTATAACCAAAATGTAAATGAAGAAAATTTATGGCCCCAAATATTTTTTTAAAAAAATCCAAGATAGACAAGAAACAAACTGAAATTCAATACAAGATATTTTGTTTTTAAATAATGAAGAACTAACAAATAGAAATAAAATCTTAAAAGTTAAGGAAATGTTATGTCTAGTTAATACACCATGGTTTTATATGTTACTAATTTGAACAAAGACAAAAAAGCAAAATTTTTGTGCTTTTCGGAACAAATATTTTCTTAAAGCATTGAAACGGTTAAACTATAATTTTTTAAAAACTTGCGACAATTGTTTTTCTAACACTGACAAATTCTTACAAATATTTTGTGTTTTGTTTTTATGGCGGTGTGGAGGTGCACATAGCAGACTGTCCAACAAATAGGTTTGGTTTTCTGTCTTTGTAATTATGTGTGGAATTCGATGAGTTTACTTTGGTCGCTCTACCTTGGCATTGAAAAATACAAGCACACTGTTTCAGAACCTGGAGCCAAATGTGCAGCTACCACATCATGGTATAAGGCTAACAGTTCAGATTCCCTGTGAAAAGTGAAAACAGATGAAAACTTGGAAAAATATCACTATGACTAGAAGCAAAAACACCCCATGAAAACCTTGTAAATTGAAACGTGTATTTAAAATAAACAAGTCTTGGGATAACTTATTCTATTTTTTAGAATCACATGCATGTTAATAATATTAGAGAACAAGTTAATGTAAACAAAATGTTAATATGTTGTAAAATATTAGATTCAAATTAAGTAAAATTAAACCAAACACAAATGACCAGAGTACTTAATTATAAACTAAGACCCTGTGTTCAATAATTCATAGCAATTAAGGAATTGTTTCTTAGTTTTATTAATGCTTGACCAAAAAGAAAACATTTGCTGGAGATGAAATATTGTAATACAGCATTCTAATTAAATAAGGAAAAGAATAATGATGTCGGTTGTTACTTCTATGTTGCAACATGTTTTTGGAAATCCTAAACAGAATAACAACATAAGTCAAACTGTGTGTATGTAGTGCTGTAGTGATGGTGGTGGTGGTGGTATGTATTTGTGTGTGTGTGTGTGTGTGTGTGTGTGTGTGTGTGTGTATGCATAACCAACATACTGAAAATTACATGCTATGGTGCAACCTTCTATAGTTGTCTACTGACTATCCAAGAGAATAACTGAGCAGAACATGGGAAAAAGAAATATAAAGTCAAGATGTCTAAAAGAAAAGCAATCAAAATACCAATGTGAAAGTTTTCTCATGTTTTAACTACTAATTTATATAAGTAGACACAATTCAAGGTGACACAGAATACATGGTCAGTTATGCTCCCTTGTTCTTGGTGATCCCTGGAAACATGCTTTGCTGCTGTGAGGATTTTATGTTTTATTTTATAATTTGCATGTGCTTTCTCGATGAGATTTGTATTTGCTCTTGATGGCTGCCTAGATGTGGTTTTCATTTCTACTTTTTCTTTCTCCACAAGATTTTCATAAATCACCTTTGTTTCTCTTTCTTTATTTAATCCAATCTTAGAATGTATACAAACTATTAGGAGATGGTGCCATGCATAGAATATTAAAATGGAGTAAAGAGGACACCTTTCATCACTTTACAGACATTTCATTTCTGTCCACCACATCCCCACCCCCACCAGCATTTGCACAGCCCTTTCAGTAGTAGAAATGAATTTAAAATTCAGTTGCATCATAGGAAAAGTGGGTTCATTCTGCTGAATCTTTAAGGAGACAGTTTGGAATTTAAGTAAGTATATATTCAGTGTGTTCATGTGTGTGTGTGTGTGTGTGTGTGTGTGTGTGTGTGTGTAAGAGAGAGACTGAGTAAGAGACAGAGTTAGAGACAGAGATTATGAGCTGAGCTGTCACATTTTCAAAATAGAAAAGTATTTAAAATGAATTCCTGTGTTTTACCTCAGTTTCTTTAACTTTTTATTTTCTAGTACCATTCGTATGCACAAATAAAAGATATATAGGATTGATTTTTTAAATTCTTAATTCAAAATGAAATATTGTTTCCTAGTATTCTGCTGACTTAATATTTTTTTCAGAAAAAATAGAAAATGGCACTTTTTCTCTCCCTATTTAGCCATGTATTTGGTTTCTCTTAAAATTGCTCACGTTAAATGATTATGCTAATTCGAAGGCATCCATTCATTGCAACCTTGTGACCACTGCAGCCCTGAGTGGAGCAGGTCAGGGTGTATTCTCAACCAACACAACAGATACAGCTTATTGCTTGGATTTTTGGATTTTCTGCTCCTTGATTTAAGGTATCAAAATATGAGAGCAGTGTAAGCATTCCTTTAAGCCTGATTTTCTGTATGAGTCAGCATTGCCTCCTATTCCATCTGACATGAATAGTGTCCACTCCTGACTCATAAAGAGCCCTCTGCAGTGATTTCACAGTTTCCATTATCTCTGATCTTCTCAGCTCCAGCTTTTCAACTATTTGTGTAAACAAATATATCACCTCACAAAGAAGCACGTATCATGGTTTGTTGTGATCTTTAGAATACTATTTAATGGTGTCGATCTGTTGGACTAGTTAGGACTGTCAATAAAAAGCAGAATAGAAAGTACGCTAACAGACACACTTCCCTCAGGATTATCACTTTGTTTTTGTTCTCTATTATGTTAGTATGTTAAATTAATGAATTGCATATTGAATGAATTACCATCCAACTTATATTCCTGGAATACAAATAAATTAGGCATGAGATATAACAATATGATGACTTTTAGCATGTGTTAAAATTGATTTGGAAGTAATTTACTCTGGACTTTTGCTTCTATGTTCATATAAGCTATTGTGTTGCTATTAATGTTGTTGTTGTTGTTCTTGTAATGTGTTTTCCAGATATAGGAACCAAAGTTATTCTGGGCTAAGTGAATGGAAGGTATAGTCATTGTTTCTCTGCTTCTTTATAAGAAATCGCCACAAATTTGGTGACATTCCCCTCTGCAGTCTGGCAGAGAGTGGTCATTCAGTCAGTTGGAGGATGCAGGGTTCATTCCCCAATTTTTCCTGCCCATCAGTCCTGGGTACCTGTGTGTTTCTCTTACCCTTATCCTTCCTCACTCTCCCCTCCTTCCAAACCCTTCTCATGTCTCCCTTCTCTCTGTGACTTCCAAGTCTGCTTTCTCCAATAATATTCTTGCTCCCAATCAGAAAAAGAGAAAGTTGTCTGCTTTGATGAGCACAGAAATTAGAGAAGCTTGTCTGAATATTCTCTTCTTTCTGATATAATTGCTTCATATAATATTATGTAACCAGAATGACACATCATCTTACTTTCTGGAAATAAGTGGTCATAAGATCTTTTGATGTAGGGATCCACTTCTAGATTATATTTCTTACCAGAGATGATAGTCTCTTTTTTGGTAGCAGTTACCTGGAAATATTTATGCAAATTTTGTGTTATAACTTGCATACATGTCCATATAGAGTATTTTTGATATGTCCATGAATATTTTAATTAGAATTTAATTTATTTAATAACTTCAAAATTGTTGCTTCTTCAAGATTTAGTTTCTTTCAAGAAATGTATTCATATTATGCAAATTTCCAATTTTATTGGAAGAACATTTTTGAAATTATGCTTTTGTGTTTTTAGCTTTCCAGATCAGATATGATATTTGATTTATAAATTTTAATTTGTGAGTTCTCTCAACAATTGTTTATGGTCATTGCATCATGTTTATTGTTACATTAGGTCTTTTAAAGGATGACCTTTTGAGATTATTTTTTTTGACTGTTTTCTATTTCATATATTCCACTTAGTTATTATATTTTTAGGAATAAATTTATTGTTTGCCTTTTTTCAGATTGATTCTTGACTCATCAACTTTTAGAATGTTTTTGTGTATATGCATTTAGAGTTAGACATTTTCACTTTATGAGTTTATGTTCATCAAAACTTAGTTTATTTTGTTTTATTATTCAGTAAGATAGTTGCTGATTTTCAATTAACATATTTTACAAAATATAGACCATATTTCAGGTTTGTTTTCTGGCACACATACTTAAACTTTCCCTGTTCTGCACGACTTGCGAGTACTGAGAGTCACTGGTGATGAGCACTGCAGGATGACCCTCCACGGGGAAACTTTATAATATTTTCTGACAAATAAAGAACAGATAGTAGTTGGGGGAGGAAGCATGGAGATGAAGTGCCATTTTCAGTATATCTTGTCCAAAGTGTGCGCCATCAGCGTGACTGCTAACTGCTGACCGTAACTTGGAGAACCTGACCAGAGTGGTTTGTCAGGCTTTTCCAGGGCACAGGTTTTGCCCTGGTCTTTCCAGATTACCTCTGGGAAAGTCACTATGCCCAGCCCTTTCTCAGTAGCAGATGCTTTCTTTTTAAATAAACGTTTATTTAGAAAAGCTTTTTCTTAATTTCCAAGTGATTTATACGTGTTCTTATTATCTTTCTTTTTAAATTCCCAGTTTAATATCATATTATGATCAGAAAAAATGCCCTAGGTGGCTTTAGTTTCTTTTTTTTTTTTTTTTTTTTTTTTTTGTCTTTTTCATTTTTATTGGTACCGGGGATCGAACTCAAGACCACCTGCTTGCAAGGCAGGTGCTTATGCCGCTGAGCTAAATCCCCAGCCCTGGCTTTAGTTTCTTGAAAGTGTTAACCCTTCTGTGCAAAAATTTATCTTGAAAATGATTGTTGGGCACATGGTTCAGCATATGCTTATTAGGCCAATCTGTTAATCATGTTCGAATCTTTGGTTTCTGTCGCAATTCACTGTTTTTACCTTTCATCAAGAAGAGTCCATGGGGGGGTGGATCTCTGAGAAAACTTGAGAAGAAAACAATATAACATTAGCATTTAACTAGAAAATGTAAATCTCCTTCATCCATAATGACATAGATAAATCCTTAAACAAAAAAATGGGAGGGATGCACACCCCTTCCCTGGCAGAGTTGTCAGTAATTTATGCAGACCCCGTCCCTTTCAGGAAGTAGGACATCCTGACAAGTACACACTTTGGTGGCATTAGCTCAGCCAGGGACCAAGGTGACAAATCATGACGACAAGTTTTACCTTCAAAATGGTGTCCTGGTATAGGATTCCCATCTCTGTGTTGTTTCTCTCAAAGGTCATAATCCCCATGTAATTATGAAGAAAACATCAGTCAAATCCAATTTGAGAACAATCTACAAAACAGAAAGGTCCAGCAAGTAGTAGCCAGCTGAGTCACCCAAAACAGGGGAGACACAACAAGCTGGCCGGCCAAGATATCCCCCAAAAAACACAAGGAGAGAGTAATGGGAAGTGTCCCCATGCAACCCTTGGAGGGAAGCAGGAGGTGGAGGAAAGGCTGTGGATGGCAGGAGCCTGCAGGTTCGTTAATTCTCACCTGCATGACTTTCTAACAAATATAAGAAGCTAGCACGGGGAAATTGGGCAAAAGGTGTTAGAAAAATTTCTGTATTATCTTTACTGCTTTTCTGTAAATCAAATACTCTTTTAAAACATTATTTGCAGACCACTTCCACTTGCCTAGTTCTCATGGCCAATATTCATCTCCCAGTAGGTACTATTCCATTCCAAGAAGCAGAAATCATTTTCCTTTGTCTTTTATTTCATTTCATGTTTTCTATTTTGTGGCCGTGGGGATTGAATCAAGCCCTTTTTTTTTTTTTTTTTTTTTTTACTTTCTTTTTCTTTTAGTTTGGAGACAGGGTCTTGCCAAATTGTTAAATTGCCTTGGAGGAACTTAAATTTGCAATGTCCCAGAGTGCAGGGATCACAGGTCAATGCCCCCTAAATTTAGCTTCATTTGTATTTTAAATGGAAAATTAGGCCTTTATTAGCTGTCTTGTAATTGAGAAATATAGCCTAAGAATATGCTGGACCAGCAGACCGAGCTGTTACAGGGAAGGATTCTGGGTTTCCTAACACTTTCTAGTGTTGGCTTATCTATTACAACCAAATGAAGTCTTAATAGTTACAAATATGTAGTAATTATTTGTTGTATGTTTATTGACTAATGCTTTTAATGTTATTGGACAGAAATAACCAAATTGCAGGTTGTACATAAAATTTTGGAATTATTTTTCTCTCCAGTATTTTTGAATAATAGAAAATAAATAATAAATAATATCTCTACAGTTAAGAAAATATATGAGAGATATTTTAAATAGCATTTTAAATTGATGTTAAGTTGATGTTAAAGTTGATGTTAAAGAGATCTGTGTTATACTCTTTACCCTTATGTTTGGCAGCTTTGTATCTATGAATAGAGTAATTAATCTCTTCAAGTGTTAACTTTTTCATATGTAAAATAAGTCATTGTTTAAGGATTTTTATACGGAACACAGGAATGAAATAATATATTTAAAACAAATACGATCAGGATGAAGGTAAATCATCAAATAAATGTTGATTTCCTTTTATTTTTATTGAAAAACTTTCTAGCAAATCTTTTTGCCTTAATCAGGTGCAAATAATACCTCACATAAGCAACTGAGAGATGAGAGTTATGTAGCCTTCTTTTCCTTAGCAACACTAACAATTTTTTAGCCAGATTACATGTACTTGTTTCCTTACTAATATCTATAATTGTTATAGATTATAATTAACTCACAAAACAGTTCTATACATGTTACTGTTCTCATTGTACACTGAAAAATTGGACCTTACAGTTTTGATAACTTTGCTGAGCCCTAGGAGCAGTAAATGAGGAGCATGAGATTCAAATGCAAGGCTCTAATTTGCAAGAAACTTTTAGCTTCTTTTCTGTGTCACTCTAAATTACACCAGCTAGAATAAATATTGAATGTAAGCAAATTCAGAATTAGAAGCTGAGCAGTTAGATGTCTAAAAATAACTTCCATTTGATTAACATTACCAATTCCAAAGCACTTTTGTACACATCTGTGACCTCTACAAAGCTCTAAGACACCACTGTGGCAGTCAGGGCAGTGGCTCTGAGTGGAACATAGAGATGCGGCCGGGAGTCTAGGAGCACTCCCTCCTTCTTCTCTGTACCATTTCCCTGCTTTGTGTCCCTGCTCTTCCACGGACTTTCTGCGTGATGTTCCTGCTTTAGAGCCTGTAGATCACACACTGAATTACCTGAAATTTGATCTAAATGAAATCTTTCCTCCTTTAATTTGTGGATGTCAGGTGTTACATCTCGGCAAGGAGAAAGCCAACTAATTCACCCTTCTGAGTGTAGCGAGCTGGGGTTGAAAATGTCCAGTATCTTACTTCCAAGTCATACAGGCTTGGTCACGGAGTGGAAATCTGGTGCAGGTGGTTGGCTCACTTCGTGCTGTGTCTGACTTAGTTATCAGAATGGTGAATATTTCTTCCAAATGATTTCACATGATTTCACATGCCCTTCACCAAGAGGCTCTTATATGTTTTGCTATCTTCATAATGTGTGTGTGTTTTTAATAAGTTAGTCATTACTCTAAGAAGTTACGTATTCCACTTTAAATCTAGACATATCTCCTTATTTTGCATACACTTTTTGCTATTGCATATATCAAAATATATTGAAATTGCTATTTCTATTTACAGTTTCAGTATTCACACTTACTGTTCATTTTTTCAACTCAGCATAGTCTGACTTCTACCACTCTACTGATGTTACTTGAATGAAGGGCACCAATAACACTCACATCAGTAAATCCAAAGAATATGGTTGTGCCTTCATTACTTAACATGGTTTTCCTATTGTTTCTTCCCCCAAACTTATGCAGAATGTACTCATTTATCATCAAGACTGTGACCACTACCTCTAAACCAAGTAAGTATCTTCTCTTTCTGGAACAATTCAATAACTGACTAGTTTATGAAACAAGTCACGTGACACTTCTACCACCCAACTGTAAACAAATCCCCTTACCTTTCTGTATCTCACCAACACTCTCACAGTTTATAACGTTCTGTCACAACCAACCTGTTCTGCTACACTTTAGGTACTTTCTTCCTTGTTCCTTGTATGTTAACCAGCACTGCCTTAAATGCTCATCCCCCACCACACCCCGGACTCTTGTCTCTGAGTTTTCCTTGTATGGCATGGTAATGTGTTCACATCACACCCTACCAGGAGCTGGACAACTGCTTCTGGCACAATGCTTAACAGCTTCCTGCTCTCTACTTGTAGCTCCCACTAGATTAAAAGAATTTTTACGAGCACGATCTCAAATCTCTATAAATATTCAGCATCTATTTTAGAGGCTAGCATACTACTGTACTAGATATCTGAGGGTTTTTTTTTTTTTTTCCAACATGTGCTGTTCAAATTCTAGAGATCCCCAAAGTGAATTAAATAACTCTTGTTTTAAGGGGAAATAAGTCATAAAAAGAGTTGAGAAAGGAGGAATATCTGGCATGATGTTCATGTCCAGACACTACACTGGTGTTTGCTTTTTCTTTTAAGACCATGTATCCTCCCTGCCCCACTCATCAGTAACAAGGAACTTACACTCGTTAATGTATTTGCATGTGTATAACTAATACTTCAGTAAGAATTAGTTATAAATTATGAAAGCCTGTGCTGAGGACAGGTGCGCCAACGAGACTGAGAACATCAACCCCGTCTTCCCCAAGGACCTGTTAACAGGAGTGAGGAAGGACCAAAAGCAAGTCACACGAACTCTCCAAGTTCTTGACTACATTTCCTAGCAACCTCAGGTAGGGCCTGGCTGAACTTCAGAGGGTTGTCTTTGAAGCTTGAGAATGTGACAGATATGAAGGACTGAAATATAAGACAGCTGATAAGATCCTACCTTAAAAACATCTCAGAATGCTTTGTTTTGCCAAACTCAGTGGCTAAATTTGCTGACTTATTGGAAATTGGTCGCTGAGTCCTGGGAGGAAGGTGAGTGTGCTCCTCCAGCTCACTGGTTTCTGTCAAACTGAGAACAGTACTTCCAGATTTGCTGCTGCTCCTTCCTGGAAGACAATCTATTCAAATACAAATGGAAGGTTAAAATGTAGTTTTAATTTCTCCATCGTCCTCATGCTGAGAGAAGAAACACCCCTTGCCCTATTCCTGTGACAAGGAAGATTCAGTATTTTCTGGGTTCTTGTCTTGACTAACTATAAAGATGCATATTTCTTGGCTTTTCATCTGTCTCTTCAGTAAATTGGAATCCTTTGTGGTGGGGGATGAATGATATCACTTTTGTCAGTTTGGTGAAATATTAAATAAACTAATTTTTTCACTTTTATGGGCTTTTCACATTCTCTTGATAGTGAACAGGTGCAGAAATCCAGATATTGGAGGCTCAGATTCAGTCCTTTGAGCAGCATTCAGTACCCTGGCCTGTGCCTCTAACACAAGTTAGTGGTAGCATTGTGATGAGAATTACCCATCATGTTAACAAGGAACTTACACTCGTTAATGTATTTGCATGTGTATAACTAATACTTCAGTAAGAATTAGTTATAAATTATGAAAGCCTGTGCTGAGGATGATTAAGTATAACAGACCATGAAATCTGAGCTGCCCGATGCTGGGCCACACTAACACTACGGGACCCAGTGTAGCTCAGCCTTGTAGCCAGCAGTACTTGAAGCTCTGTCTGTATGGGTTCCTTTAGCATCCACTCCAGCGCACTGCTCTCTGTCCTATGACCTGGGAATGGTCAGAGCAAACTGCTGAAGGTAACCGTAGTGTAAATCAATCTTTCTTTCTTTCTTTCTTTCTTTCTTTCTTTCTTTCTTTCTTTCTTTCTTTCTTTCTTTCTTTCTTTTATTTTCTTTCTTTCTTTCTTTCTTTCTTTCTTTCTTTCTTTCTTTCTTCTTTCTTTCTTACAGAGAAACCCTCATACATCTTGTGCAAAACAAACCTCACAATCCACAATACCTGTAGATATCTCTGATTTCAGAATTTTCTTTGGTCACACTAGTGAATCAGCATCCAATCTGTGCAAACAAGAGTGAACTGGAGATGGGGGATATGTTTCAAGCACAGTGCCTGCCTGGCAAGTGTGAGGTCCTGAGTTTGATTCCCAGTAACTACAAAACAGAACAAAACAACAACAACAACAACAAAAAGTGAACTGGCCTCATCCTACACTGCCTGTGACTCACTGAAACAATCATCCTTGTGGACTTACTGAATTTCCCCTGCCTTTTCTCTCGTTCTATCTCCCATTTAAGCTTCTTTGGTTAGTAAAAGGCATCTGGGATGTCCTGTGCTCACAACCTCACTTTTTATCATTTCTTTGTCTTTGCTTCTTAATTTTCTTTGATTTCTGGGTTTACTGAGTGCTTCTCGGCATGGCATAGGACTCCCTGGGAACTGAATTGAAATACAGATTCCAAATCTTATTGATCCTTGAGGCACTGGCTCTGGCTTCTAGAAACCCCTGGGACTCCTATGTTCTTTGGAGATCAGAGTGCTGTTCTTCCTAACTGATGCCTGCTGGGACACAGTGCACATCATTGCAAGCAAAGCCTTTAAACAATGTGTCTTCAGGTTCAATATTTTTTTACAAAATAATGCTAGTTATTTAGTAGATGAAGCCAGTATTATTTATAGTTTGTCTGTACCATTTGTTAAAATATATTTAAGATTTGCTCTTGAGTTAGACCATATATAAATGATATAGGGCTGGGGATTTAGCTCAGGGCATAAGTGCCTGCCTTACAAGAGTGCAGTTGTGAGTTCGATCCCTGGTACCATTAAAAAAATAAAATAAATCAGCAAATTTTTATGGTTCCAGCATTTCTCTAATGTAATGATTTATGTATGTTATGTCCTAAAAACACAAAAGGGCACACACACATGCACACGCACACGCACACACACACACACAAATGTGATGTGCTACCATTACTCCCATATACATGCTGCATACCTTAGGTTTAATAACATGGGCAGTGACTCAGAACTGATGAGAATTTGGGAAGAAATTAAACTCAACTCTATAGCTCACACTTTAGACATCAGGCTGCATTGTGTTTGAAATTTTGAGTAGTGTGAGGATCGGGCTTCATTCTTTCTGCATGTTCGATTAAGCTTCCTTGAGTTCTTTCAGCCATGCGATGAGTACTAAGTTGAACTAGGGCTGACTGGGGCTGTTGCAGCCATGTGGCAAAGTCTTTCCAGCAGAGCAGGGTCCTGCAGCTCACTGTCCCTCCTACGGAGAGCAGGGAGGCAGTGTGCAGGCCCATGTCATTCTAGATGATAATATGCCTTTGGCTTTAGCAAGTGGGACTTTGAAAAAGCCTGCCAATTTCACTTTGATTCTTTCAATTTAATTGGCAGCAATAAATTGAAGTCTCATTTTATAGGCATATTGAGGTTTAAGTGTTTTATGTTTGAAATATTAAGCATTCCTAGAAATTGGGTGGAGGCAGATTGCCTTCCAATAAGATCTTTGAAATTGGAAACTCTATAGTTTCTAACAATTCTTATATTCAAGATTTTAGAATTTTTTTCATTTTTTTGGTCTTCCTCCAATCTGTTTTCACTACCCAGATCTTATTTTGACTGTAAGTTTTAATTTATTAGTGAAAACAAGTGTATAAATTTTAATTGAAGTTGGCAAGTTCTATAATTTTAAGTTTCAGCAAAACTTGATAAATCCTTGTTTCACAATATGATCAGAAGTTGTCAGAGAAATTATGTTTTACACACACACACACACACACATATATATATCACATCCTGAATACATACCTATAAAACTATATTTACTGATTTGTTGTGTCTTATGCTCTGTTGTAAATATGTGTCTACTTAGGAAGAGAAAGAGAGAAAGACAGGAAAAAAAGGTAAAGATATCTTCTGAGTATGCGGATTTACTTTTCATTTTCACAAGTTTGGTGTGTACTTTGTGACAAGCACAATGCAAACTTAGCACTCCACCCCACATAACCAGCCTGTGTGTGTAACTGAGAATCTGCATATGGACTGTCTGGAAATTTCCCTTTGTTTATTTATTTTTTTAGTTGCACTGGGAACTGAACCCAGGACCTTGCGCATTTTAGAAAAGTGTTCTACCCCTGAAGCATGTCTTTTCAGTTTTTATTTTGATACAGGGTCTCACACGGTTGTCTAGGAAGGCCTCAAATTTTTAGTCCTCCTGCCTCAGACTCAGAAGGTGGTTTATCGTTATCAGAGAGATGTGTTAACAAAACGTTTATACAAGGACATAGCAAATTCTCTTTTCTGTATAGAAATCAGTGAAAGCAACAATTTTAGAGACTGAGGTTTGCAATGGAATGTTCAGAAAATTCAAGATAAATTCAGTAAAACACTAGTTTGTCATTGAAATACTTAAAACATTTCAAGTAAGGAGAAACAATTTCTTTTTCTCCCTAGAATTAAAGTCATTGTATTCAATTTGAGATATCCATTCAGACACTGAGAAACTTAATTATCATTTTGTATTAGTTACAACACCAATGTTTTAGTTCTACAGATCAGAATACATCAAATTTTAGGGCAGCAGAGCTTTATTTCGGCATTAAACATGCAGAAGAGCTTACTAAGCAAATATGTAAAGTAAGGGAAGCAAGGAAAGGAATATTTATCCAACTTAGGAAAACAAAGTAAAAATACAAGATGACTGTAAAGCAATTTGCATATGAATTTTTGCTAATTAAAGAAAATGTTTATTCATTGAAGCAATGCTTATGAAGACTTCTGCTTACTGAATTCTCTTGAAAAACTGACAAAGTAATATGCCTAAAAATAATAAACCAATTTATTTGTCAACATGTAATGATTAGAAATGAGATTATGTTTTCATACTTCTTAAATAATTGTAAATTTAATTATATAAATATATTCCTTCAAGTATATACTTCCTTGTCCATACTGTAAGGCAAGTGGGTTTTAAAAATGGAATGGCTCACATGATTTTGAAATATAAGCAAGATGCTTAAATTCACTTTTGTGAAAAAACATGTATGTCTAATTAGGTTAAACATTCTTATTTTTTGTGTTTCTATCATATAAGATCTAACAGAATTCTGCTAATTCCAAGCCTCGTTAGGTTCAATGTAGGTTCTGTTGGAGATCAGTTAGCCCAGTATCAAAGATTCCCAGCTTCAGATTGCAGCTGGAGGTAAACAGAAATGGTGAGCAGCGCAGGCCACAAATGGATGTGCAAACCACTGAAAGCTAGGGAAAGGCAGAGTCATAGGTGCCAGGAAATGTGTCAGCTAAAGGAAGCAGGGAAGCAGCAGTGCTGCAGGAACGCCCATGCTCAGTCTCCCTCCTGGGGTAGGGCGGTACAAACCCCGGAACTCTGGGAGGTTACCACAAGGCTCCTGTCACTGGGTTTCTTGTAAGAACCGTAGAAAGACTAGAAAGTCTATGAAAGACTTTTTCTTTCACATAGAGGGTATCACCAGGGCCACCATGCCTGTGACATGGAGGAATATTAGGTAGACAAGTCACTGTCATTTTCTTAATTATGTAGAGCAAATGGAATCTGCAAGGTATCAACTCTGGCACCTATAAGACCCTGAAGACATTAGATAAAGCAGGACCGCAGGAATATAGTCTACAGCATTATTTGAATACTATAAATGCTACTAGGTATGCTAAGGAAGGAGAGAGTGCTAGTCAAATCAGTCTGGAAATCACAGCAGATGATACTTTCTGGAAGCTTCACAGTGCCAGTAATCAGATTCAAGATCCAGCAGCCCAGCAGAAAATAGAAGTGCTTAAATTTATCTAAAGCATGGTGCCTCTTATACAGGATACCCAAATATAAAGAAAGAGCAAAATAAAGAATAGATAACAGCATGTGGGGAGTTTTTTTTCAATTAGGAAGCAGAATAAGATTTGGAGGGTGCAGGGCAGGGTAAGAAGGGAAGGGAATAAAAAAGAATTAAGGAGTCTTATGTACATGAACAAATTCCCTGCAATAAATGTAATCATTATACACTGTAGACATGTACTAATATGACCCATACTTATAAAAGGTTGTACTATATACATGTATATACTCCCCATAATAAATATAATATTATGTACTACAAACATATACTAATAAAAAGGTTTTTAATTTAAAAACTAAATTTATTTATTAGGTGTATCAGAGACTAATTTACTGTAATTAGTAACAGCCTAAAATCTTACATTCCTGGGAATCACAGTTTGGGAACTTACAAGTTTGCAGGTATGTGTCAGTCTAAAAATTGGCCCTGTGTTACTAAACCATGAGGTTCAAAGATTAAAGAGCAATGAAAAACTGTTACTTCTGCTTAGAGATTTCATTACTTTAAAAGTTGTATGTTAACCTGGGCAACATAGAGAGTTCCCATAGTCCCAGCACTGTGGAGGCTGAGGCAGAAGGATTGCCACGTGTTCGAGGCCAGTCTGGGCTACAAAGTGAGTTCAAAGCCAGCCTGAACTACATAGTGAGACTCTGTGTCAAAAACAACAACAAAAAATATGTTAAATTATTACATATTTTAATATATAAACATAAAAATAAATATATTTGTGCACATGAGCATAAACACACATACATAATAATATATCACTTAATGAAGGAAATATGCTGAGAAATTCAGTTAGCTGATTTATCATTGCAAGAACATCATGGAGTATGTTTACATTGCAGTTACTATGGGATCAATAGACAATACAGTTTTATATATATATATATATATATATATATATATATATATATATATATTATATATATATATTGAGAGCCAGAAAGAGAGAGAGAGAGAGAGAGAGAGAGAGAGAGAGATAGTCTAACTGCAGTTAAGGCATCTGATGACATGAATTATGTAGGACATACCTAGAAAAGACATTTTTAAATGCTAGCCTTACCCAAAACAACACAGATGATTAGATTTTTCACAAATCATAATGACTTTTGTATATGAGAAGTTCCTTCTGAACAGTATGCCCAGCCAAGCTCTTATTGGACCCGCATGCTCAACTGAAGCAAGAAAACAAGCTACTACTATTCCTCAGAATTTAGCATATATTAGGAGACTGCAAAGAAAGGAGGACCTCAGAGTAGGGGCAGCTTCTCTGCCTCATACCTTGGTGATCTAGGACAACCTTCTTCACCATCGGGGGCTCCCCTGTCTTGGGTGCGGAAAGGATGAGGTGATAGCTGAGAGACTTTGTACTTACTGAGGTAAGCACCCCATCTTCTGCCCTTTCTATTTCAGCATTCTTTCAGGATGGGAAAGGGACAAGAACAGGCTGTATTATAAATAGAGAAACAAAGGACAAAAGATACTGGATTTCTTGAAATAAACGTAGGCAATGAAATTTGTTGATATTTTGTTCAAAGAAACTCCTCATAATAGTTTTCACTCACTCTTTACAAGATGTGACCCAAACATATGGTGAATTTAAGAGTTTAAATTTTAAAATTTTAGTACAATAAAACATGCATCGACATTACTCTCCCTAAAAATGTACCTTTCTCGGTTCAAACACACTTATTCTGTCATTCCCGCCACTTTGCGGTGCAGATCTCCTTTGTAACAGTCTTTTCAGCGGGAAGGCCAGTTGAGGAACCGTTTTGGTATGCCCTCACCCTCTTCATGCGGCAGGTCTGGCACCTGGCTTGGGTCTTCCGCAAAGTCATATGACCACAAAGGGAAACCACTGGGGATTGATTCAGGACACTGAGGCAGCCTAGCGGACAACACAACTAATACCATCCACGAAAGAGCGCTTCAATAACTGCTTCTGAAGGGTGAACAAGGCCGAAGTGTGGCTGAAGCGAAGTGGAATATTTTGAAGCAGATTTTAAAAGTAGTGTATTTTTACTACAATAGTTTTTTAAAAATTTTAAACATTCACCATATTTTATGATTACATCTTGCATCAACCTATTTATTTATTTATATTTTACTCCAGTTAGACACGAGACTTTGGAACAAAGCTCAAACAGTAGGAACACTTAAGTCTTTCACCATGACAAAACCTTTGCTCTTGATTGCTTTTGTTATCTGTGCTAGCAAGGAGATTTGGGAGGAAATTGCCATGTGGGAAGCAGCTTGGTGAATCAATACGTTTGTTATCATTTATTCCCAGCCACAATGCTGCTGTTGCCCTGGCTGCCAAGCACTCTAACCTTGAGGGAATCACCTAGAGAGGTTAATTAGCTTACAGCTGGCCATAATTAGGAGCAAAAAGCAGCAAGAAAGGAACTCCTAAGATTCTGACAGAGAGCACTTGCAGAAGTGAAGCTGCAGCACTGAGCAAACTGCAATGTTTTGGCTGGTAATTAGGCAACTAAAAGTTTAGAACGTGCTAAGACAGGAGCACAGGAGAAGGCATAATTACAGCAGATGAGACAAACCGGATGCTATCGCTGCAAGCAGGACACAGATAGTTAGGTCTCAGTCAGGTGTGCCACTGCTGGGGCCCAGTTTACTCAAAAGAAAAATAAAGTGGTTCCGCTGGACAGGTTCACATTTCACATCCTGCTATCCACCCTGACAGAAAAAGGGTCTCAGAAGGTGTTCCACTGAGAACATGCAGACTTCAGTTACCTTATTCACAGTGACACTAACAAAGGACTTACCATGTGTTCAACATTTCATGTCCTACTTCATTTTTACACCAATGAGGAAAGTAGGTGTAATGGATACAATTCCCAAAGGAGAGCCTGAATGCTGTCCTCATCATTCAGCAAAGCCCAGTCCAGGTGCAGGAGCTTCAAGTTCCCTATGGCCTCTTCCTCCAGGGGCTGCCCTCCATCCAAGTGCAAGGAGCCCTGCTTTATCCTGTACCCCCAAAGGGAGGAAGGTGGCTTCTCAGTGCCTGTCTCCAATTATCTAATATTTTTTTCCAGAAATGTAAAATACAGCAAAGAAGGGAAAAGGAGTTGGAGTGTTTTATAAAGGTCAACGTATAAATGAGTGTCATTTTGCTCTAAAGAGCTTCTTCTACAGGTAACCAGTTGAAGGCAAAACAGAACTCCAGAAGTGCAAAAAGGACCGTGGATAGCTTTGGGTTTTCTTTACCCAGGCAGAGTCCTGGAAGTCAGCGTCCTGCTGAGAACAGCCTTCCTTCACAGCAGCATCATAAAAGCTTCCCCCTGACCTATTTCCACCTTCTCAAAATTTTCTCTAGATTTCTCTTTTTTTTTCCAACTATTTAGATTTGTCTTTCCAGTCTCTCCTACTATGACGTAAGCTCCATGAAGTCAAAGCCTCTGAACTGTGTAATTCACCACTAAATCCCAAGCACCCCCACCACAGAGACATAGGAACAACTCAATTTATGTTTTTTGGATAAATAACTGTGTACGTGAAGGAAGAAGAAATGAGTACCTATTTTATAAACAGGGAATTGAAATCCCCAAAGGTCAAGTAACCTGCATGTCATAGCCTTTGCAAATATTAGACCTATTATGAGGACCAGAGTCTTAGTTCATTTTTCACCCTGGCCCTATATAGCGCATCCGAGTCTCCCAAGCAGGAAGTGACCCTGTTCGAACGAGGTGCAGCCCAGGGAAATCCTCAGCAGCTTCCTTGTATCCTGCAAGTTGACAAAAGTCAATGAGTAAAGAGTGGGTCATGAGTTTTTTTTAATTGAATGTATCATGTTCCTCAGAAACTAAGTCTAGGTCATACAAGAATTGATTTATAGACTCACAGTCAAGTAGTCATGCCACAGGCACTCTGCATTCTCAAAATCCATTTGCAAAGATGAATGAGAAGTCTTTAATATGTTCATAGTATCTGAGGGACTGACTTCCACACATCTGGGATTATGTTCTAAAGCATTGCTATTAACAAGATAAACATACACAATTATGTAGAAGTATAAATACTTGTACAGTGAACACAAAGTAATAAAATATAGCTAATATAGTTAATTTCACACAGGTATGCTTTGAATATAAAATAAATTGAATAAAAATAGTTAAATATATAATACACAAATATAAATTAGTCTATAATATAACATTAATAATGATTGTTCTAGTTTTATATTTTACAGAAATATTTTTCTAATTTCCAAGTTTTAATGGTCATAGTGTTTTATATAAAAGTATAAATAAGTCAATTTAAGGCATATGTGAAACAAGAGGAAAAAAGTAACAAAACCTACCTCTTGCTTAAAACTATGTGTTATTTTCAGTTGATAATTCAACAGTTGGATGAGGGCAACCAATTAGGAAGCACAATGTCAATGATCAGTTTTCATACATCTGAGTCTGAAATCACACAGAAACAGACTTTACCTTCATGTTTCTTCATAATCACTTTTGATCTTCATCTGAATTGATTTTCAACAGCAAATTCTGCTGGGGAATTCAGGGAAAAACTACATGAACAAGAAAATAAAATCAGGACAAGTACACCATAAAATGGAGCTTTAAGTAAGCATATCTCACTTATTTTGTGAAGTGAGTTCATTTTTCCTGGATTTGACTCTGATAGGGCAAAGTAATTTGATACTGGGATGGCAATTAATATTGGATTAGATAGCTTAACAACACGCATGCATATATACACCATGTACACTGGGAACACCTATTAAATAATCCTGAAAGATATTTCGATATTAGCAATTACAGATTAAATTGGGCCTTATAGACTTCATCAGAGGGAATAAAGATTTTAGACAGTATAATTTTAGAAAGATGTCCAACTGGGGTATTTGAAATGTGATACAATATTCAAAATTTCGGTGCTTTTGTAATAGATATAATTATATACTTGAACATCACAATTGGAAGTGATAGATCCCTGGGCTATATAAGATTGCATAACAGGCTCATCCTGAGATAATAAAGAAATCAATGGCACAATAAAAACAAAAGCCCCAAAATTATATCTGCTCCTTATTAGACATCTAAATTATAAATACATATAAATTGAATTGTAGGGTGACACTGATAATCTCACAAGTGAGAAGATGTTTTCTTCAGACATATACCTTTTGGGAGTGGTAATGATCTCACTCTAGAATGCTCTATCTCTGAACAGAGCATTAAGGATCTCATTAATGCATGAATTAGGATTAGAATATTAGTCCTCTTAGGAAGGCTTTTACAATTGTACTCAAGACATAAAATTGTCTTCCTTCATGCTTTCACTGTATTTCAGTAATACAGGGTTGGTGCTGGAAAGGGAATATAAAGGAAAGAAGACTCTGTCTGCCCTGAAGGACTGTGTGAGAGTCTTGTCTTCTGAGAACAAGTGACAGCAACAGATGAGTTAGGCACTGAGATCACAGAGCACTGCTGCTCTGTGAGTGTGAAGGAGCACTCAGCCCAATCTAACAGAGTCAAGACAAAAGTTTCACAGAACAGTAGGTACCACACGGAGGGTGTAAAGACAGCTTGACACTGCACGGGAGAAAGGTAGTTCGGAGTGAGGGAATTTCTGTAAAGAAACCACACAAATCAGGCATCCTGGTATGTGCCTGTAATCCTGGCATGCAGGAAGCTGAATTAGGACGATTGAAGGAAATTTGAGGCCAGCCTGGACTACATAGGGAGTTTGAGGTCAGCTTGAACCACATAGCAAATATCTCAAAAAAAAAAAGAGAGTGAGAGAGAGAAACCTCCAAAAATATTGAGATCAGAGAATACTAACCACACTGCTAATTATTTAGTAACAGTGGAAAATAATGAACTTGTAATGATACAGAAGCTCTAGTTGTCAAGATTTGTAACACCCAACAGATTAAATTTCTTCCTGTTTTATTTTTTATCTTGTCATGGTACTTTCCCACAACTGAAACTTAAGTAGGTACTCTTGCTTTACGGCATCTCTCCAGCATTACCGCCTGTTCTGCTCTAGCTTTTACATTGGGTGCTACTTTCCAGATGTTTGAAGAAAGAGCAAGAAATTGTAGAAAGTGAACAGTGGAGTGTGGTACTGTCAGATAGGCTAGGGTTTACAGCCCTAGAATAATTTAGAACCAGTAAAATCATAAGGGAACTAATCATACATAAGGCTGAATCCCACTTGTCAGTGTCTGTCTGCTAAGAAATGGTAACTGTATGAGGCTGTGCGAAGGTTGGACACAAAGGGACCCACTGCCTGATAGCCGTCCTTGTACTAACTGAGGAAGTGTTGCTTTGGTATTGGGTACTATACTAGGAAAGCAGTATGCGAGAAATGTTTTTGATATACTGTCTATTGGGAAGAATGAGGAAGTACCAGAGCCTGGAGCCCGGTAGGATTATTAACAGCTTCACTGTGGGTGTGGTAAAAGGAGAGGGAAGGGCGGGATGCCTGGAGAGCCAGGAAGAACCTCTGCTATAAAAATCCTCAGTGTCTTATGATTTTGATTATCATATTAAGGAAAGGAGAAGATATGTGGATGTTTTCAAAACAGGTAACTGTGGATAATAAATAAAGAGGCATAAAATTCTAATAGGGCTAATACTTGTACAAGTGAAAGAACCAAAATGCGAAAATACTGACCTAGGAAAAGAGCTCTCCTACCTCACGTACTTCTCATTTGCACTTTCCAAGTAGATTGTTTCATGGATGGCAAAATTCACACAATTTAAATATTCAACAACTTGAGTTTGGACAATTGATCTTTTTTTTTTAAAATTTTATTTAAGGAGAAAAAAAAAGCAGAGAAAGGGTACAAGTTATACAGATTTACAGAAAAAAATAAACAGTAGGAAATCACTAGTTAATGGATTACATATTGTCATCTTAGACATAATTGTTCAAGTCACAAAATTAAAGCTTGTAAAGTGGACATTCCAACAGTGAGGCTGCAAGCAGTTCTGTTCAATGATCCAACAAAACTCAGTGATATCATTATCTATCTTATACACTTATATATACATGCAGTTATATCGTTTAGAGCACTTTCTTTTCCTCTCTTTTGTATAATGACAATTACCCATTTTGGGTTTTGTTGGTCCCACAGTTCTTATTACTTTTTTGGAAGATAGTAGAACCAAATGTGACATAACAGAACAGAGTCAATCAAATCAAAAGGCTGGACACAATAGATAATGTAAAAGCATAATACAAGGTGATCAACAATGGTTACCATAATGCCTCCCGCTATCTCTAATAGAATTGCCTTTTGATCTTAAGATCTACTTCTGAGTTCATTATCCTCTTCTGTTATTCTAATTGTGTCTTCTTAAATATTTGATTACTGTGAATTTAAGGTACCTGGATTGAACTGGTATAATCTCCTAACTGTTCATTGTAAATTTTTTTTAAAAAAAGAAAATTATTGTGGTTAAAACAGTTAACATGCGATCTATAGTTTGAAGCACACAGTATGGTATTATTGATAGTAGGTAAAGCTATTGGCAAATGCTATTCACTTTTAGACTATTAATTCAATCATTTGATCATGTCACATTTTAGTGTTGGATTTTGTTAAAAAAAACTGACCTTTTGGCAAAAAGTTGTCAAGGTTTCTCCCTGTTGTTGCATGTTTCAGAATTTGTTTTCCTTGGTAAAGGTTAAAGTATAATTAATTATGTGTAAATTGCATTATGTTATTTATCCTTGCCTTCTCATGGATATGGAGTTTCTTTCCACACTTGTGATGTGATGAACATGTCCCAGTGGACACAGGCTTGTTAGTGTCTCTTCCTAGTCCTGCGATTTTTTCCTCTGGGTACACACACAGAGTGAGAGCTGAATGATACGGACAATCATGTGAATGCAGACCTGTTGCTTCCTGGTTTGATTCCAGCTGAGATCCTAACTGTGGCTGACATGGAAGCCTCACAGAACTCTGTCCTTTAGAGCCAGTAGGTCAGCCTCGTACTTGGGACCCACAGAAACTATGAGAGAATAAACACTTTTTTATGCAACTAATCTTGTACTTGGTCAGGCTACATAAAAAATTTACACATTGCTTAACTTACTTATAATTTTAGCCATATTTTTACCAGTTCTTTGACATATTTCACATAGATTTTTCTCAGCTGTGAGGTATTCTTAATTTGAAATCTGTTATTTATTTCATGATCTCCTTATTGAATTCATAACAAACTCTAATATGGCCAAAGTAGAAAGTGATGGTGTTAGTTGTGGATTCCTTGTTATTGTTACTGTTACTTTTTTGTAAATGCATGTTGGCAGATAAAATTGAGGATATTTTCATGTATGAGTAGTTTGGTACATTGTTATGTACATATATTGAATTTTGCCAAAGGATGTTTTCCACTTATATACATCCTATTAAAATGATCGTAATTTTTCCTTTAAGTTTTTTTAATATGGCTAGTAAGATTGTCTTATAAATATTAGTCTAGTCTTACACACATCAAGTTGAACTTACTGAACCATAATGAATATTTTCTTTGATTTGCTATTTATATTGGTGAATCTCAATTGCTAAGATTTGGTTAAGATTTTACTTCCATCCTTATAAGATGCATTACTCTATGAATTTCTTATAGAAACTGCAGCAGTATACATATTGCTGATATTAGGATATTTCTAGTCTTACTAAATGAGGTCATAAATGACATAATATTTTTTGTATTATGCAAGTGTTTGTGGATGATTGGTATTTCTTTTGTACTGTCTTAACAAAGTGTTCAGATCCATGAACATGGGAATTCACTGCATTAATTTAGATGTTTAATTTTGTTTAGCAATGATGATAGGTGATTTCTTGCTCCAGTACCTTTAGTTCTTTTTATTATTCCCATTTTTCATGATAGTATATTCCTGGTGCTCTTCTTATTTTCTAGTGTAGTGATTTGTATTTAGATGCTCCCCCAATGCCTTATCTCCTCATAGATGGAATTTTTTAGAGGTTGCTAGATCTAGGGTGTGTGATACTGGGACTATGGATGTGCGGTAATTAAATTGGTTTATCATAATTCTAGGTATGGATAAAGGGAGCCCCACCCTGGGTGTGGGTGGCACCACTCAGAAAGCTCATAGCCTGGATGGGATTAAACGGAAGGGGAAGCTTGCTGCCTGCTCTCTCACTGCTTATGCCTGCTTTCCAGGAGCTGTTTGTCCTCTGGGATGCTCCTCTGCTCTGCCGCCCTGCTTAGAGCCAGCCAACTATGAACTGAAAACTCCACATCTGTGAGTTAAAGTAGACCTTTTGTTCTCTAATTTGTGGGTGTTGAGCATTTTGTCCCAGTGGTGAGAAAGTAACTAAGACATAAGTTTAATGTTTAGCTTCTTTATTGCTGATACAGAAATGTAATTAAATATTATATTTGTGTTCAGTTCTGCAGGTTGTGCCTGCATAAGTATTGGTTATAATTGTTTCTAAATGTCTTCTTTACAATTTTTGTCTTATAAATATGTCATTTGCGGATAAAGACAGTTTTATTTTTCTTTTCCAGTGCAAATTTTGCATACATTTTTCTTGTTTTACTCCCCTTGGTAGACGCTCCATTAAAATGTTGAATACAAATGGTAACACTGGATATTTTATTTTGGTTTTGTTTTCGTTGTTGTTTGGTTTTGATGTGGTTTTGTTCTGTGTTTGGAAAAAGATGTCTCTATGTATGCCAGACTGGCCTTGAACTCACTATGTAGGGCAGGTGGGATTCAAACTCATGACTAATCTCCTGCCATAGGTTCCCAATTGCTGGGATTGAGTGCTGTGCTACCACACCCAGCAATGGATGTCCCATTTCAGATCAAAGGATGAATATAATATTTTATTATTAAAGATTAAGTAAACAATATTTCCTTACTATTTTATAATAAATACATATTTAATATATAAATATAAGAAATTCTTTATAAAAATCTAATAAAATAAATTTTCATTAATAAAATTATCAATAATTTGCTAATAAAATTGTTTATTCATAAATATTCAATAATAAAATTATTGGTACTATTATTAATATGGTTATTAGAAATTAATAATTTTGCTATGTGAATATAGCATATTTTCTCTATATTCATAAATTCTTCAAATTACAATGATGTTACTTTGCAACCCCTTTCCAGAGTACTTAATATGGGTATTCAATGAATTGTTGGTGATGTCACCTATCATCATCACGTTATTTTTGACAATCTCTGGTTGTGGATTAAGGACAACAGTGGCTGATTTCAGGGTGTCTTCACTCTAGGATCCATCAAATAAACATATTTTATTCTTCAACCTCATATAATCATATGATAGTGATTACCTCTGGTACCAAAACTAAAACAGTTGGAATCAAGAGAGAAGAGTGATGTGTCTACCTGGTTTTGTTTATGAAAGTTGTAGTGAAGAATGCAGTGTATCTGCTGGGTTCCTTCAAATGCAGTGATATGAGTATGTAATTTGTTACAGTCCAGAAACTCGCCATGACTTCAGTAATGGCATGTCCATTCCCCACATCCATGAATAGAAGGCTGATCTACTGTTTGCAATCCTATGTTTGGCCACAGACTTCAGACACATGAAGTCTCATTAATGACACCAGTCATGATGATATTATGTAACCCTATCTCATATTTGGAAAAAAGATCCCATACCCATGATTGCTGAATCAGCTTCTTATAGTCTTCTTCCTTAAGTTATAGTAACATAACTCTAATTATTTTATTTGGATGGAAGCTTGATTGAGTCCAGCTGTAGAGAATATTATTGGTTTCTGTGGCTGAAGAAGAGACAGGAATGTGCGCTTGCTTTTTAGCTGTAGGAATCATGTTTAATATCAAATCCCACATTGTGTTGATGCACTTTTATTTTATATACTAATTCATCTCTTACAATCAACATCAAATGACTGTTTTTCCTTCCTCCTCTTCTTTCCTTATTTGCCTACCTTCTTTCCTTCCTTCTGTCTCCATAGATCCTGAATTCTCCTTCTGTATGTGCTGTTGTTCATTTACTCTGCCACTGAGAATGAAATCACTTGCAAACTTGCTTGCTATTTTTTCCAGTTTTGTATATCTTTAGTTTTGTATGCCTTTTTTTATTATTGTAGAAAACAATTTATACACCTCGACAGAAGGAAACAATATGTAAGTTTTCCTCTTTAATTCACCATGTCTCAAAGTTCCTAATTTGATTTCTTCATACTGACTCAAATATTGCTGGTAATCAAATCATTCTATTATTATAAGACACTGTATATGAAAATTCTGCATGAAGTTATCATAAATTAAAGGTTGAATGATGAAGTTGGAAAAAATGGCACCCCATTAAAACACTCATCAGTTACAATATTATTGTTATAAGTTGGCAGAAGGGGGAAAAAGACCTAAGGTTAATACATTGTCCAGCTGAGCCTGTGTATCATTCTTGTCCTCTCTACTCTGCTCATTTACATTCTGTCACCAAAAGCCAAATCACCTCCCCAGCAAACTGCCACATGAAGATCTCTCATTATTTCCATGGAGAACCCAGTGTTGTCAAAGTGAAACCACCCATGCACGCATGCACACACACACACACACACACACACACACACACACACACACACAGAGGGCTTGATTGAAATTGTGGTGTCATATTGATCTTAATCTGAAAATTTGGGTACCTTTGAGGAGGGTAGATGTGAATTAGCAGATGAAAAGGTCTTTTTAACATACATAAGTATATTTATTTATGTGTGCACACTTCCACTTGTCACTGAGATGGTTTTAATGGGAAATAAAGCTGCTTTTTTATTAAAGATGAAGGCATGTTCTTTAACTCAATTTGACCTCTGTAGAGATAAGTTCTTGGTCTTGGTGTTTGATCTTTTTCAGTATCCCCCAGGCTAGGGAGCATGACCGATGCTTTTACTGAGGAAAAAATGCTTAGATTCCCCTGCTACTTCACCTAGACTGAAATATTGATTTTTAAACAAGGAGCAAGAAGTGCTGAGTAGCTATACCAGGCAAAAAGAAGTGCTGGTGAGGATTTGCAGATTATACAGCCTTCCAGACACTTAAAAAAATACAAAAAGAGATAAGTAATTACCATTTCTTAAAAACTAAGTAAAAAGATTTCAGAAGTACCCAGCTATGTCAGATGATTTGCTTCTGGGGGAAACATCCATTTTGGCCTTATAGAGTTATGAGATGTTGCTTTCTATGGACTAAGTCACCTACAGAATGACTTGAACAACCATCTGCTTGATAATCACTATTGTACATGTCAAAAATTTTATGGATTTATGAATATAATCTATACTAACTTTCAATGACTTTTAGGTTTATTAACATAGGGTTTTTATCTAAATTCATTCTAGTTCTTTCTTTATATATTTATAGACAAATACTGCTCATGAAAAGATTTATTAAGTTAGGGATTTGTGAAATAATTTTTAGTTTTTAATTTGCAATATTTGGAATATTTTATGCTATAATAGTTATCTGTATAATGAATTTATGAACTATGTTATCAAATATATATAACAAAACTGATATTTTGCTAATTGAACTAATTGATTTGATTTTATAAATATCTTCTTTGCTGAGTTTATCTCTTAATTAGAAAATCCAAATGGTTAAGGATGACTGACCCCACATTACCTTTGCACAGAATATGGATACTATTTCAGTAGAATTATGGATGTACTTTATCCTTCTGCAGTGCTCATATATGATTTGCTGACCCATTCACTGCACAGGTACTGAGACCCTCCTGAGCAAGAGTCCCTGTTCTAACCCTGAGGTCATGGCGGTGAGAACACAGGGTTCTCATGGTAAAGGCAGACTCACCAACACATAGGCTCAAAGAACAGATGCCACATGGGTGGCCTAGCAACCAGAAAATTCTATCCAATGCCACAAGAGCATTCAGAAAACAGTCCTATGAGACTGGGTTTTAGAGGAACCAGTGAGTAGCATTGAGGGGAGAGAGCTTGAGAGACATCCTGGCAGGAAGACCAGCACTTTCAAAAGTACATGAATACCTGAACTCATTCCAGGGACATCAGCAGCCAGAAGGTACAAAAACTTTGAAGTGAGGATCAGATTAAAAGATATTGTTTAAGTTTTCCCAAGGAGTTTGTACTTTTCCAAAGCTCATTTAATCAAGTTCTTCAGGTTTATTATGCCAGCTCCATCAACTCCTTCTATGGATATGTGTGAAAAGTTGGCATCATTTTCTTGACAATGGAAAATATTCCTCTTTCTATCTATAGTAATGGATAAGGAACATTATCTGAAAGTGCTCAGCATGACTTATTAGTGTAGCTGCTCATGAAAGTTATTCGATTTTCTTCCTTAAGCACAAGGTTAATGTCATCAGATTTGTATTTTTATGATATTACTAAGAATTGAAGAACTGGAGTTCCAAACCAGATAAGAAGAATTAGAATGTGAAATCCAAGCTGTGAAATGGATATGGGAAAGAACAAGAGATTGAGTGCTATTTCAAAATAATAACAATAATAGCAGCAGCAGCAACTACAGCAACTGCAGTGGCCACAACCATTACTGAATAATAACCTCATAAACCGTTCTGTACACTTATACCAGGTTACTCATTAACTTTTACAACAACATACGTGAGATAATATCCCTGTGTCTTTAATGAGAAACAAAATTTAAGATATGAAAAGCTAAGGAAAAAATACAAGGTAAATACTCAAAGGAAAATGGGGATTAAAATCTTTATTGTACTAATTGCAATGTCACTGCTTGTACTGTCATACTAAGCAATTAATTTTTAATCTCTGATTTGTTATGTAGACACCTACTAATTGCTATATACAAATTAAGGTACATTTTCTGCTTATTCTCCTTTTCTTTTGTTCCATGTCCTTCTTTGCCTTAATAAATACCCTGCTGTATAAGAAATTTTCAAAATGATAATCAAATGAGAATTTTGTTAACAAATAATTAATTTACTTTTATTCATTGCTTATATTAGTAAAGCTGGAACAGTTGTTTATTAATTCAGCGCAAAATTACAGGGTTCCTTGAAGGTGTCAATCAGTCTCATAAAAACAAGAAGCTTGAATTAATGTTTTACATGCATGAGATGTAGATTCTGAACAGAAATTTAAGTCAACTTTATTAAGCTTCAGAGAGAAAAACACAATGTAATGACTTAACTTTCAGAATTTCTAGAAGAAAGTTGGAAAACAGAAATATTAATGAACTGTTTTCTGCTTCTAAATATACATCTATTTAGAAATGTTTGTTTAATGTAAAACACTAACTAGAGTATCATAGGGATCTTTAAATCTCACTGAGAAAATGTGTGCATCTATGCACATATATTCAGACACACATATCACACTTAGAAACAAACAGAGGGTGTTGCATGAGTGTTTATAACATCCATTGTCATATCCATTTAAACACACATATGCACACACACACACACACACACAATTTAAAAGTGTGAAAGTGACTAATCATCCTTCTGTAGGTTATGAAATCCTCTAATGAGGGGCAAGGATACAGCTGGGTTGCACAGAGCTTTTCTGGAAGCACAAGGTACTGATTTTGATTCTTGGTACAAAGAAAGAGAGAAAGAAAGAAAGAAAGAAAGAAAGAAAGAAAGAAAGAAAGAAAGCGGAGGGAAAGAGGGAGGAAGGAAAAAAGAAAGAGGGAGGGAGGAAGGAAGGAAGGAAGGAAGGAAGGAAGGAAGGAAGAAAAGACCCAAAAACCATTTAATGATATCAGAAATCTCATCAAATGAGATGCTGTCTACAACCACGGCTGCTCAATGTACTTACTGTTTGGTCTTCCCCTTTGTTGACTGTGACTAGGTGACAACCATCTATTTTTGGACTTAGGGCATCACATTGAAATTGTAGGTTTTAATGTCAGGAAAATGTAAGTTGAATCCAGATTCTATCATGTATTTTCCATGTAACTTTGGACAGATTACTTAAATTTATCCTGTATCATTTTCCCTCCTATATTATTCCTCCTATATATTAATTGGATGTATAAAAAGAGACAAGCAGCTATTTACCAGGCCAGTCCCTGCCGGCCTAGTGAGTGGAGCAGTGGCTGCAGGGAATTCTGCCCAGCCTGAGGGAACTTTCTTCCTGACCTGGGGACCAGGCGGGCTCCCTACTGGACCAGTGAGTGGAGCAGTGGTGGCTGGAAATCCTGCCGAGCCTAAGGTAACTTTCTTCCTGGCCCGGGGACCAGGCCGTGATTCCCTGCTGGGTCCAGTGAGTGGGTCACCACAGGGAACCCCATCCCAGGCTGGCAGAATTGTCTCCTACACTTGGAACAACACTTGAAGCTCCAAAATACAGGAAAACAACAAAACAAAAGACCAAAATGCAATCTCAAACATGCAGCCCATCCCAAGAAAGTCTAGGAGCCATGAGCATACAAGAAAACATGTGTCACATAACTGAAATACCTGAAATAATAGTAACTGAAATAAAGAAGCAACTCTGGGAAGCCTCTGGGAAGGAATTCAAACTAGAAATAATCTCTGAAGTAAAAGAAGAAATGATAAAAGAAATGAAGCAGATGCTAAACATAGCTAAAGAAGATGCAGTTAAAAAATTAGAGGAACTAAACAAAAAGAATCCCTGGATGAACAATATAAGAAACAAACAAACATAAAACAGATGCAAAGAGATATACAGGAAAACAAAAATTCCATTGAAAGTAGTAAAAGCCACCGCAATGAATGTGAAGATAGAATCTCAGACTTGAAGACAAGATTGCAGCCAGTGAACAGGAAAGAAAAGATCTTTTAAAAATCACAAGAATCAGGAAATAACAATTCAACACCTGAAAGATGATGCAAAGAGAAAAAACATAAGGTTGATAGGGATAAATGAAAAAGAAGGGGACAACATAAAGGATGTCAAGAGGATATTTAGAGAAATAATAGCTGAAAATTTCCCAAACACGAGATTGGAAACTGATATCAAGATCAATGAAGCATATAGAACTCCAAATAGCCATAACCAAAATAAATCTACACCCAGACATATAATAATGACCATCCCAGAAATCAAACAGAAGAATAGAATATTAAAGGCTGTCAGAGAGAAAAGACAGATTACCTACAAAGGAAAACCTATCAGAATCACAGCAGACTTCTCAGCACAAATATGAAGTCAAGAAGAGCATGGAGTGAAGTATTTCAGATTCTAAAGGAAAATGATTTCCAAACTAGGCTAATGTATGCTGCAAAACTGTCCTTCAAAATTGATGGAGAAATAAGATACTTCCATGACAAAGATCAGCTGAAAAACTTCATGAACAGCAAGCCAACCCTGCAAAGAATACTGAAACACAGCCTAGATACATTTAGGAAAAAACCACTAAACAAAGCATACAATTAAACAGAGCAGAAAGATAAACATGCTACAGCAGAAAGATAACATGTCAACAATAAACCAGTATATAACAGTTCTAACTATTAATGTAAGTGGTCTCAATGCACCAATTAAAAGAAACAGACTGGCAGAATGGATCAAGAAACAAAATCCAACCATATGCTGTCTACAAGAAACCCATCTAACCCAAAAGGATACTCAAGACTGAAAGTCAAAGGATGGAAGAAAATACTTCATGCAACAGGAACCCCCCCCAAAAGTGGGGGTAGCTATTCTGTTTGCAGACAAAGTGAACTTCAAGCCAATAATGACCAGAAGGGATAAAGAAGGTCAACTACATACTGGTTAGGGGAAAACTCCAAGAGGAAGAGATAATTATCTTAAATATGTATGCACCAAACTCCAGAGCACCCAGTTATATAAAACAAGTACTAACAGAAATTAAGAACCACATCAGCAGTAACACAATTCTAACAGGAGATCTTAACACACCATTGACACCAATGGACATATCAACCAGAGAGAAAATCAACAAAGAAATAAAAGTACTGAATCGCATCTGTGAACAAATGGACTTAATAAACATATACAGTGTATTCCAACCAACAACAATAGAATACACATTCTTCTCAGCAGTACAAGGGCCATTCTCTAAAATAGACTATATATTAACTCACAGAACATATTTAAATAAATGCATAAGAGTTGAAATTATCCCTTGCATGGTATCAGACCATAGCGCTATGAAATTAGAAATTAGCGATAAAAGATACTGCAAAAATCCCACAAACACATGGAAACGGAATAACACACTCTTCAGTAATCAGTGGGTCACAGAGGAAATTAAAGAATAAATTAAGCAATACCTACAAGAAAATTAAAATACAGTTACAACTTACCAGAATCTGTGGGATGCAATGAAAGCCGTCCTCAGTGGAAAATTTATTGTACTGAGTTCCCACATCAGGAAAACAGAACAAATACAAATAAACAACCTGATGCTACACATCAAACAGCTAGAAAAAGAAGAGCAAATCAAGCCCAAAGCCAAAAGAAGAGAGGAAATTATAAAAATCAGAGCAGAAATTAATGCAATAGAGACAAAGAAAACAATCCAAAGAATCAATGAATCAAAAAGTTGGTTCTTTGAAAGAATAAATAAAATTGTTCAGCCCCTAGCCAACCTTATTTTAAAAAGGGACGAAAAACTCAAATTCATGCAATAAGAAATGAAAAAGGTGAAATCACTACAGACTCTACAGAAATACAGAAGATCATCAACACCTGTATTGAAAACCTCTACTTTCAAAGGATTGATAACACAGAAGAAATAGACAGATTCTTAGAAACATATGAAGTACCAAAGCTCGAACAAAGAGGATGTAAAACTGCTGAATAACCCAATCTCTATCAATGAAATTGAACATGTAATTAATTCCATACCTACAAAGAAGAGCCCAGGCCCAGACAGATTCACTACAGAATTCTACAAGAAATACAAAGAAGACCTAATGCTGACATTCCTCAAACTCTTCAATGAAATTGAAAGGGAAGCAATCCTTCCCAAGTCATTCCTGGAAGAAAATATCACTCTAGTACCAAATCCTGAGAAAGACCCAACTGAAAAAGAGAACTACAGACCAATCTCCCTAATGAACACAAATGCAAAAATCCTCAATAAAATATTGGCAAATAGGATGCAGCAAATCATCAAGATTATACACCATGAACAAGTGGGATTCATCCCAGGCATTCAGGGATGGTTCAACATAGGTAAATCAATAAATGTAATCCACCATATCAATAAAGCCAAAAGTAAGAATCACATGATCATTTCTATAGATTCAGAAAAAGCCTTCGATAAGGTCCAACATTCATTCATGATAAGAACTTTACAGAAAATTGGAATATATGGTCTTTACCTCAATATAATAAAGGCCACCTACAACAAACCAACAGCAAGTATCATACTAAATGGCCAAGAATGGAAAGCCTTTAGTTTGAAATCAGCACAAGACAAGGATGTCTTTTATCACCACTCCTATTTAATATAGTACTGGAAGTACTAGCCAGAGCAATTAGACAAGAGAGGAAAATAAAAGGGTAAAGATAGGAAAAGAAGAAGTTAAATTGTCATTGTTTGCAGATGACATGATACTCTACATAGAAGACCCCCTAAACACCATTGAAAGACTCTTAGATATAATAAATAAATTCAGTAATGCAGTTGGATACAAAATAAATACTCAGAAATCAATAGCATTCCTATACACTAAAAACAAAATTACAGAGAGAGAAATAAGAGAAGCCACACCTTTATTAACACTAGCAAGCAAAAAAATGAAATATTTAGGAATTACTCTTATGAAAGAAGTGAAAGACCTATACAAGGAAAATTATAATACACTGAAAGAAGAAATTGAAGATGATTTCAGAAAATGGAAAGACATCCTATGCTCATGGATAGGAAGAACAAACATTGTGAAAATGGCCATTCTCCCAAAACTGTTATACAGATTCAATTCAATCTCAATAAAAATACCATCAACATACGTTATAGATCTAGAGAAATCACTGCTAAAATTCACCTGAGAAGAGACCTAGAATAGCAAAGGCAATTCTAAGCAGCAAAGGCAAGGCAGGAGGCACCACAATCCCTGACTTGAAGTTATACTACAAAGTAACAGTAGTAAAATCAACATGGTACTGGAACCAAAACAGAGCCAAAGATCAATGGAATAGATTAGAAGATACAACCACAACTACAAACACACTCAACCACCTTATCTTTGATAAAGGAGCCAAGCAGGTTGACTGGAAGATTGACAGTCTCTTTAATAAATGGTGTTGGAGAAACTGGCTCTCCATTTGCTGAAAACTGAAACTAGACCCAAGCCTATCACCAAGTACTAAATTAAAATCTAAATGGATCAAAGATATGAATACTAAAACATAAACAGTAAATCTATAGAAAGACAAATTAGGTAAAAACCTTGAAGACATAGAGGTAGGTAGAGAATTCATGAACAGGACTCAAACTTCCGAGAATCAATAACTGGACCACCTCTTTTTAAAAAGTTACTGCATGTCAAAAAAAAATCTCCAGCATAGTGATAAGAAAACCCACAAACTGGGAAAAGATCTTAGTGAACTACCCCTCAGACAAGGGACTTTTGTCTAAAATATATAAAGAATTAAAAAAAAAATCAGACCCCCAAAATTCAAAGACCCAATCCAAAAATGGGCATCTGAGATGAATACACACTTCTCAGATGAAGAAATACAAATGGCAAATAAATACATGAAAAAATGTTCGTCATCATTGGTCATTAGGGAAATGCAAATTAAAGCCACATTGAGATTCCATCTCACTCCTGAAAGAATGGCTAGTGCAATAAAACCTAAACATTGTAAACCTTAAAGAACTTCAAAAGTGGATAATAGTCAAACCCTGCAAAGAATACTGAAACACAGCCTAGATACATTTAGGAAAAAAACCACTAAACAAAGCAGACAATTAAACAGAGCAGAAAGATAAAGATAAAAATAAAAAGTAAATAATAAAAAAGGAGATTGAGATAAAAGAGGGCATAACAACAAAATAGTGCCAGTCAAAACATAACCATTTAAACAAAATAGTGTTTCACCACAAGATATTCCGACATAAAAGTAGTTACCACAGTATCTCTTTCCTTGAAATCTTTGATATAACTTTGTATACTGTAGCACCAAACATGTCAACACAATGTAAAACCACTCAAGAGAATGACAGTATTATAGGGTATTTAGAACCAACTATCAGAAAATGAACAATGGTTTCTGCATAATCTCCTTGTCTACAAAGTTTTGGTTTATATTATCACTTATAATAAAATACAATAAGATACAACCTGTTAAGACTGATGGAGACTTCAAAACAAGATGATACTAAATCAGCACTAGCTATTATGATGTCTTGCTTTCTCCAAAATAGCTGTTCCTACCATCCAACCTTCTCTGGCTCATTTCTGTTGAGCTCTTTTTCTGTCATTAGCTGTCAGTTTGTCTTCTTCATTTAACTTTCTGCTCCATTCATTGTGGCCTCAAAGCCACTGTTTTTGGAATCTTGGTTTCTTTTTAGAATATCCTGCAATATTCTCTGTAGAGTTGAATTGGTGGTTGCAAATTCCCCTGGTTTCTCTTTATCCTGGAAACACCTTGTTTTTCCATCAATTTCTAGGGATAGTTGTGCAGGATATACCAATTTGGCTGGAGGTTATTATTTTTCAAAGCTTGAATTATTTCGCCCCACACTCTTCATGATTTGATGGTTTGCGTCGAGAAGTCTGCTGTAATTCTGATGGGTGTTCCCTTGTAAGTGATCTGTTTCTTGTCTCTGATGGCTTTTAATATTCTGTTCTTATATTGGATTTCTGGAATTTTGATTATTATATGCCTGGGTGTAGCTCTGTTTCAGTTGTAGGTGGTTGGGGCCCTGTATGCCTCATACTACTGAGTATCTTTACCTTTTGCTAAATTAGGGAAATTCTCCTGGATTATTTCTGTGAATAGCTTTTGTAGTTCATTTGTTTGTGCCCCTACTTCTTCTTTTATGTTCTTAATTCTTAAGTTATAGATCCTCTTTTCATCTTCTAGCCTTTGTATTATTGCTGTTTGTTTTCTTGTTATTTTTAAGAAGTTTTTCATTTCATGCTCCCACATTACAAATCTGCCCTCCAGTTCAGATAATCTATCCTTAGTTTCTTTCAAGCTGTTATGCCAGCTTTTGATAGAGTTTTTAGTTACCTGGTAATCTCCTTCAACCTGCTTCATGAATTCTATGTTTTCTGTATTTTCTCCATCAAACAATTCTCCCCTTTTTTTCTGTTCTTCCATTCCGCCATCTCTTTTTTCTTGGTTGATGCTTAGCATTTCTCTAACTATTCTACTTATATCTTAATTTATTTCATTAAATACTTCACTTTTGAACTTGTCTATGAAGCTCCAGAGATATCGCTTTATGTCTAATGGTGCCATGTCTGATACTGCATGTTTTCTGTCCTCATTCTCCTTTGCATTTGCCTTTCCTAGATCAGTATTCTGAGGATTGGGGACTGAGGACCCTTTCTTGTTGCTCCCTCTTCCCATACTTTTTGTTGCTTCCATACAAGCATATATAGGAGGCCCAGTTGTTTCCTTTGGCGGTTACAGTTTGTTTGAATTTGCTGGCTATGTGTTTCCACCCACTGCAGTATACTAGGGAAACACAGACCTGGGCAGCCTCTGCTGGACCCACCCCTCCAGGTCAACCTACCAAAGGCTTCACTGCTAGGGTGCACTGCCAGGTGCTGGGACCTGGTTTGGACTAGCCTACTGGGTCTTAGTCTGCGGCGTCACCCAGGCCAAGCTCTCCACACCAATCCTGTTTGAGAGGGGAGTATGTGACTAAACTCACTGCAGCATCCTATTCTGGCTAGTCTGCCCGGTCCCAGAATGTCTTCTGATGTAGACTTTTAGTCTATGGAAGGGTCCCCGTTCCTCTCACTCACTGCAGGTGGATGTAGGGCTCCCCGCCAGTCCGGCTCTCAACTTTGTTCACGGATTCCTGCTCTCAGAGCTTTCAAGCATCTCTCTCTCTCTCTCTGCTGTGCTGATTGCGATGCAGCAGCGGCAGCAGGAAATTCAAATCACAGCTTCCAGATGCGCGGGTTCCAGCTTCTGTGCTGAGATTTTATCTGTTACAGTTATAGCACCAGGATTGCATTTCCAGTTGGTTTCTCTCAGCTTACTTCATTCCTGGGTCGGCAGGGTATATCTCCCCTTGTTTAGGACTCCTCACACTGCACCATTTCTGAATTCTAAGCTGGGTATCTCAGAGAGCCTCCATAGATCCTGTTATCTATCCACCATGTTCTCCCGGAAGTCTGGTCTAAATGACTTTCTCAGTCATCCAATAAGTCAATTATGAGACCAAAATTTTTTGGGCACATTCTAATATCCAGGGGCCATAATTTTAGGTATCACATTTAAACATATCAAAAAAAATCCTGTGAACTTATTCCTTGTTTAACTCATGAGCTGTCTTTAATATCTGAGCACTAAAAATGAAAGCAGGTTGAATTCTCTATAGCATCTAATCTTATTTAACAAGTTTGGAGTTTAGATATAGATTAGCCTAAGTTCCTAGCAAATAATAAAGAATATCCATATCCTTAGTATTCCAGGATTCTTACCATAAACTGAAGGATGTAGATTATGAAAATTTGAGTATGTAGACTTAACTGCAATTCACTGTTTCTTTGATACTTGTGTCATCCCACACAATAAATGACAGTTTTGCTAGTTGCTTTGTTAATTTGGCTATTATTACTGGTATTCCATTTTGATTTAATTTTCTAAAGTGTATCAAACATAGTTTGGTCATTTTATGAATACTGAAACAGTCAATTACAGGCTCTTATGATTTCCTAAAAGTATCTTCAGCTGACACAAAAAGAGAAATTCTCTTTTAGGAAGCTTACTTAACTCCAAAATGAATTTCTATTTCATTAATGAATAAACAATAGCCATCAGTTATTTATAAGAAATGTATTTAAATTATAAAAATGATATACTGTACCTTGTCTTTTTTCTGACAATCATAGCATTTTGTAAGATGATGGCACTGTTTCAGGCTACAGAATTTATGATGAATGGCAATTGTATAAATAAAAAAATGGGAAATACATGTCAATGTATAGATTCCCTCACAAAATGCAAAGGTGGTGTAGACTCATGCTTTCTGTATGTGTCCAAAGGAAAAATTTAGATTCACATTCCTTAGAAATTAGATTTTATTGTTTTTGTTGTTTACTAGTTAACTCATTCCAGATCTCCAATGATTTACTCTCAAAATAGGCTTTTCACTTACCGTTCTCCTTACCTCCATAGTCAAAGAGTCTTTAATTCCCACTGATTTATCTACCACCTTTTCCATATTATTGCCATTTAGTAAACCACAGTATAGATTCTGTTTCCAAATACTGAACTCTCCTCTGATTGATTCTTTCTCATCCCAACCACTGACTGACAGATATACCATGCAAATTCCACTTTCATCTTGTTATCCTGTTGGTGCCCTTCCTTTATTTCAGTTCTAACACACAGTGAGAAATTGAGCTGGACGTGTACTTGTAATGGTGGCATAGAAATTCTGATGATTTACAGCTGGTCTTGATTGAATACTTCAGAGAAAAGATCAATCCACTATGTAGAAATTCAATAATTAAAATTCAAAGCCAAGATTTGGAAATTCTGTGCTCAATCTTTAAAGAAAGTGCCGTATTCTTTCCTGGTGCTTCTATAACTTGGGCACTGCTCCCTTGTGATCCCTAATATGGTATCTGAAATAAAAAGCAAATGATCATACAATGAATGTGAACATTATTTGCATATTCATGTGCTAATAAAATAAAATTTAAAAAAATACAGAATCTCTGTTCAGATAAAAATTCCTTAAATTCTCAGACTCCTAAATAAATAAAATAAATTTCATTAGACATCATCCTGTCCTATTCACAATATTAATTTGAAATTGTAATTTATTCTGTTCACATCAATCACATTATGATTTAGTTTTGGTTTTTCAGTGAGTTCAGGTTTGAGGAAAAAGAATATATTAGATATATTTTTAACATATCCTGCAAGCAGATATTTCTTTCCCAAAATTATTTTTATAAATGTGTGTGTCTTGTCACCATGAAAAGAACTTTAGAAATTTAGCTAGCTCAACACTCTCAGTGGAATTTTATCGCCATGCAAGTCTGAGCCACTTTTGCCTTCCTGAGGACAGCACTTTCATCCTGTTGTTTTACTTTCTCAGCAGCTTCTTCTT
This sequence comes from Cavia porcellus, assembly GCF_034190915.1. Classification (NCBI taxonomy): domain Eukaryota; kingdom Metazoa; phylum Chordata; class Mammalia; order Rodentia; family Caviidae; genus Cavia; species Cavia porcellus. Next base: position 11,245,252 of record NW_026947495.1, read on the forward strand.
TTTGCTCTTCTTGCTGCATCTGACCATCTTCAGGTTCCTAATCTGACCTACTTGAAGTGACTTGATAAATCTATGAATTCACTGACCAACTAAGTGTAAGGAGAGGCCTAGTGTGAAGCAAGGCCCTGGCAACACACTCTGGAGGAGTGTCCCTGCTACCTTCCCAGACAATCTGAGCTCTGCCCAGCCCAGCACCACAATACAACCCAGCACAACCCGTCAGGGAGTTCTAGGCAAGCCTCCCAGGTGACAGAACACAAGGCTCTGGTTCCATAGTTTGGGGATGCCCCAGGGCTAGCCATGGGGATATTGGAGGATTGAAACTTTGCCCAGCACAGTATTCCAGTATAATTGACAAGGATAGTGCCTGGTCAGCCACACAGGTCACAGAGGAAAATGACAAAAGGAAAGAACAACATGCAGTCTCAGTCTTCGAACAAACCAGGAACAAACCTAGGGGATATTTAAATAAAAGACACTAGAAATTGCAGAACTGAACTTTCCGAAATGATAGAAAATCAAGTCAAGAAAAAACTTTATGAAGCTATAGAAAAAAATCAGATCAGAAATAGTCTCTCAGGTGAAAATAAAATGACAAGCATGAAAGGAATGTGGAGTGTATCTTATTGGATTTTATTCTGTACGATAGTATAAGCAAAAACCTTTTAAAGACAAGGAGATTATACAGAAACCATTGTTCATTTTCTGTTAGTTGATTCTAAATACTCTGTAATGCTGTCATTCTCTTGAATGGTTTTACATTGTTTTGATATACTTAATGCTACAGTATACGAAGTTGTACTCGAGGATTTCAAAGAAAGAGACAATATGGTAACTAGTTTTAGATTAGGATTATCTGGTGGTGAAATACTATTCTGCTTAAATGGTTATGTTTTGATCTGCGCTGTTTCGTTGTTATGCCCTCTTTTATCTCAATCTCCACTCCATTATTTACTTTTTTATCTTTATCCTTTTAATTAAAGGGAAAAAAATAGCAGGATATATTTAGTAACCCACTTTGACTTTTCATTACCTTGATTTAAAGCCCTGTATTACTCTCACCATCTGGTTTTCAACTGATGTTCCCCTATCCTGTTTTGCTGGATAGTATCAGGTTCGAAAGTTTAGGCATCAGCTGTGAAGATAATGAGATTCATTATGACGCCCATTCTTGTTGACTTTTATCTATTTTTGAAGACCTACAATGTCTCCAATGTTTTGGTTTTGTCGGTTTTATTCTTTACTGTTTTGTTCAATTGTATTACAACTAACAATATAGGCAATTCTATTAGAGATAGCAGGAGGCATTATGGTAACCATTGTTGATCACCTTGTATTATGTTTTTACATTATCTATTATGTCCACCCTTTTGACTTGACCAATTCTGTTCTGTTATGTCACATTTGGTTTTACTCTCTTCCAAAAAAGTAATAAGAACCGTGGGAACAATGAAACCCAAAATGTGTAATAGTCATGGTACAAAAGAGAGGAAAAGAAAGTGCTCCAAACTATATAACTGCATGTATATTTAAGTGTATAAGATAGAAAATGATATCACAGAGTTTTATTGGATCAATGAACAGAACTGTTTGCAGTATCATTGATGGAATGTCCACTTTACAAGCTTTAATTTTGTGACTTGAACAATTATTTCTAAGATGACAATATGTAATCCATTAACTAGTGATTTCCTACTGTTCATTTTTTTTCTGTAAATCTGTATAACTTGTACCCTTTCCCTGCTTTTTTTTTCTTTTCTCCTTAAATAAAATTAAAAAAAAAAAAAGAAAGATAAATGCCAAAAATAAAAAAAAAAAAAAGATCTGGAATAAAAACTAGAGAAGCATAACAAACTGAGGGAAACTTGAATGAATAATGTAAGACAGATTTAAAATGCATGAAACTGATTTAAACGGATATTCAGGAAATTAAAAATTCAACTGAATGCTGGAGAATCATTTTAAATAAAGCTGAAGATAGGTGCTCAGACCTTGCAAACAAGACGGAAGCTCATGATCATGAAAGAAAATATCAAGGAACCAAGAAACAATTCAACAGCTGCAAAGATGATTCAAAGAGAAACAATACAAGACTGATGGTTGTGAATGTAAAAGCAGGGATCAACACAAATGAAGTATGAAGACTATTTATAGAAATATAGCATAAAATTTCTCAAAATAAGAAAAGAATCTGATATACAGATGCTAGGCATTTAGATCCCAACTACCAATAAACAAAATAAATCCCAGACATATAATAATTGGAGCATCAGAAATTCAGCCCAAGAACAGAACACTAAATGATGTCAGAAAGAGAGAGAGAAGGAAAAAAAAAAGATCACCTAAAAAGGAAACCCTATCAGAATCACAGCAGACTTCTCAACACAAACCTTCAAGTCAAGAAGAGCTTAGAATAAATTATTTCAAGTTCTGAAATAACTTTCATTCCAGATAGATGTACTCTGCAAAACTATCCCTGACAATTAATGGAGAAATAAGACACTTCTGTGACAAAGAGCAACTAAGAAACTCATGACTACCAAAGCAACACTACAAAGAGTACTGAAAGATAGTCTTGAAGGAGACAAAGATAACAATATTCCAAGAACGACAGCAGAAAGAAACCATTACACAGGGAAAACAGTTAAACAGAAAAAAGAGAAAACCAATAACAAAAAGATAATGTGACCAAGATATGTATACATCTATCAATGTAAATAGTTTCACCTCACCAAGAAAAAGAAACAGACTGGAAGAGGGATTAAGAAACAAAATTCAACAATATGCTGTGTACAAGAAACATATTTAACTCAAAAGGTAATTCATAGACTAAAAGTCAAAGGATAACTCCATGAAACAGGAACCCAGAAAAAACAAGTGTAGCTATTGTTTGCTGACAATGTGATCTTCAAACCAAGAATGATCAAAAGAGATATAGAAGGTTACTACCTATTTGTTAGGGGAAAACTTCAGGTAGAACAGATAACAATCATAAATATGTATGCACCAAATATGGGAGAAGCCAACTAACTGTGTAAGACAAATCTTAATAGACATGAAAAATCAAATAAGCAATAATACAGTTATAACAGGATACCTTAACATCTCATTAGCACAAAGGGACAGATCAACGGGATAAAATGTCAGCAAAGAAATAATAGAACTAAATCAAACTTGTGAACAAATGGACCTATTACATATGTACTGAGTGGTCCACCCAACAACATCAGAATACACCTTCTTCTCAGCTGCACATGGGTCATTCTCTGAAATAGATCATATAGGAGCCCACACAGCGCTTATATAAGTACAAAAGAATTGAAATAATCCCATGCGTATTATCTGACAAATACATGGAAATTAAATAACACTATCTAAACAACTAATGGGTCACAGAAGAAATTAAATTATATAAAAAATCAAACAAAAATGCAAATATAACTTACTGGAACATGAGCAACACTATGAATGCAGTCCTCAGAAGGAAATTTATAGGGGTGAAATTAACGACCAGGAAAACAGAACGAACACAAATAAATGACTTCATGCTACACTTCAAACTTCTAGAAAAAGAAGAGCAAGTCAAGGCCAAAGCCCAAAAAAGGCAGGAAATTATAAAGATCAGAGCAGAAATTAATGCAATTTAAAGTAAGAAAACAATGCAAAGAATTAATAAACTGAAGAGTTAGTTCTTTGAAAGAATAAAGGGGCTGGGGATTTAGCTCAGCGGCATAAGCGCCTGCCTTGTAAGCAGGCAGTCGTGAGTTCGATCCCTGGTACCGATAAAAAGGAAAAAAAAAAAAAAAGAAAGAATAAATAAAACTGATGAACCACTATCCAACCTTATCAATAAGAGGAAAGAAAAAAACTCAAATCCATGCAATAAGAAATGAAAAGGGTGAAATCACTACAGACCCTGTGGAAATACAGAAGATCATCAATACCTACTTTAAAACCTTTACTATCACAGGTTTAACAACACAGAAGAAATGGACAGATTCCTAGAAACATATGAACTACCAAAGCTGGATCAAGAATACATAAAACTGATGAATAACTCAATCACAGTTAATTAAACCGAAAATGTAATTAAAACTTTACCAACAAAGAAAAGTCTAGGTCCTGATAGATTCACTGCTGAATTCTTCAAGAAATTTAGAGAACACAATGCCAACACTCCGCAGACTCTTCAGTGAAATAGAAAGGGAAACAAATCTCTCTAATTTATTCCTAGAAGCAATTATTATCCTAATTCCTTAACCAGAGAAAGACTGAACCAAAGAAGAGGATTACAGACCAATCTCTCTAATGGACATTGAGGCAAAAATCATCAACAAAACACTGGCCAATATAATGCAACAAACCATCAAGAAGATTATGAACCGTGATCAAGTGGGATTCATCCCAGGAATGCAGTGGTGGTTCAACATACACAAATCAATAAATGTAATACAACATATCAACAAAGCCAAAGACCAAAAATTACATGATCATCTCAAAAGAGGCAGAAAAAAACTTTTGAGGAAATCTAACACTCATTCATGTAAAAACCCTAAAGAAAATTGGAATAGATTGTCTTTACCTCAATCTGATAAAAGTCATATAAACCAACAACCAAAATCTTACTAAATGGAAATAAACCGAAATCCTTCAACATAAAATTAAGAACAAGATAAAGGATGTTCATTATCACCACTCTTATCCAATATAGTTCTGGAAACATTAACCAGAAGAGTTAGACAATAGAGAGAAGTAAAAGGAATAAGGATAGCAAAGGAAGTAGTTAAATTATTATTATTTGCAAATGCCATGATACTCCACATAGAAGACCCCCAAAACTCTATTGAAACACATTCAGATATAATAACCCAATTTAGTAATATAGCTGGATACAAAGTCAACACTCAAAAATCAATAGCATTCCTGCATGCAAACAACAAACTCACTGAGATAGAAATAAGGGAAACTGAAATCTTCATTATAGCATCATAAAAAATGAAATGCTTAGGAATCAGTGTAGCAAAGGAAGTAAAAGACCCCACATTGAAAATTACATTACTGTGAAAAAGAAATTCAAAGAGGACTCCAGGAAATGAAAAGACATTCCCTGTTCATGGATAGGAAGAACATACATTGTGAAAATGGCCATTCTCCCAAAATTGTTATACAGATATAATGCAATTCCAATAAAAATACCACTTGTACATCTTATAGATCTAGAGAAATTTCGAAAATTCATTTGGAACCAGAAGAGACGTAGAATAGCAAAGATAATTCATGACAGCAAAGGCAAAGCAGGAGGCATTACAATCCCTAATTTGAAGTTATACTACAAAACTACTGAGATAAAATCAGCATGGTACTGGAATAATAACAGACCTGAAGATCAATGGAATAGATTAGAAGATACAGCCACAACTACAAATACACTCAGTCACTTCATGTTCAAAAAAGGGGCCAAACATGTTCTTGGGGAAAAAAAAAAAAGATAGCCTCTTTAGGAATTGGTTCAGGAAAAACTGGCTTTCCATGTGCCAAAAACTAAAAATAGATCTATATCTATCACCATGAACTCAAGTCAAAATGAATCAATGATCTAAATATTTTTTTTAAATACACTAAATCTATTAGAATACCAAGTAGGTAGAAATCTTGACAGTTTAGGGGTAGGTAGAGAGTTCATGGACAAAAATCACACTGCACAAGAAATCATAGAATCAACAACTGGGATCTCATATTATTAAAAACTTTTGCATGCCAAAAGAAATCTCCAACAGAGTGAAAACAAATCCCCAAAATTGAGATTGTATCTTAGCTAATTGTCCCTCAGACAAAATATTTCTATCTAGAGTCTATAACGAAGTTTTAAAAAATCAGACTCCAAAAATTCAAAGTCCCAATCCAAAAATGGGCAACTGAGATGAATACACACTTCTCAGATAAAGAGATACAAATGGCAGATAAATATATGAAAAAGTTATCAGCCATTTGAGAAACTCAAATTAAAACAACACTAAGATTCCCTCTCTCTCCAGAAAGAATGACCAAGATCAAGAAATCAATCAATAACAAATGTGGCAGAGGAGGGGGAAAAGGAACTTTTCTCCACTCTTGGTGGGAGTGTAGGCTGATGCAGCACTGTGGAGATCAGTCTGGAGGCTCCTTAAAAGCTAGATTAGAAACTTCATTTGACCCATCTATCCCACTTCTGGGCATTTTCCCAGAAGAATTTAAAACATCACAACACAATGATAAGTGTGCATCCATGTTTGTAAAAGAACAATTCGCATTAACCTAATCTTGGAAACCACCCAAGTGCCCATCAACAGATGAATGGATAAAAAGATGTAGTTTTTTTTTTTTTTTTTTTAATACAGTAGACTACTACTCAGCTTTAAAGAAAGATTGTTTTGAGGCTTTTAAAGAAACTGAAAAGCAAATAAGGTCCAAAATCTACAATAAATATTGTTTAAAGGTAAGAAACTGCTCAATGAGGAAAAGGAAAAGAAACTGAGATACAGGGAAGGAGGAAACAAAGAAGAGAAAATGAAAAAAAGCATAAATTTATTTAAAAAGAAAGCAGCAAATTTAGACAAAGCACTGTCATACCATTAGCAAAGTAATATTACAGAGTAAGAACTCCCTGTGTCTGAGTAATTATAAACACTATAATTGGTTCCAAATGGACTTGAGTTTAACTCATGGATCCCTGGAAACTTGAACAAGGTAGCTGATAATGTAAATCCCTGTTTTCCCCAAAAAAACTAATCTCATGAAACATATTACATGCAATCATCGTGAGATTTAAATTAAACAGGCGAAATGTTTAACACAGTACTGGGTTCATAATGCTGCAAAGTAGAAGTGATTGCTGTGACTATCTATTGCTGTTCTTTAAAATCAAGAGGAAGCTCAGCATTTCACTACTGCAAATCCTGACTGTAGAGGATAGGTTAATACTATTCCAATATCATTTTTATTCAATTATTGAAAGATATTTAATAATTCTGTGTCTTCTCGTTTTCTCCAGATAATAATAATGAACAAGATATCTAACTGTACAACAAAAAAATGGAAAAAGAGTCAAAGTTCACGAAGAGTGCTTTGCCCAATTTTGGTGTTCTCTTTTTAAACAAACACATTTCCCAATCATTCCTGCATTTAGATGGACAATTGTATGAAACAAATGGGAAATGAGTCTAAGTTCAAGAATAAGCTGTTTGTTTTAATGGTTGTTATTACTATTCATAAGCAATAGTGACTTTGTTGTTTTCACAGGCGAATAAGAGTCTCATGAATACAGTATCAGCATACACATTAATTTTCTGATAATAAACCAATCAAGTGGTATTCTTCTCCCCTGCTGGTTTGATTGACAAGCTAATCACCACAACACAGCACTGCCTGCAACCCATTTGTCTTTTGACGAATCACAAGTTCACTTGCTGTGTGATGACAGTCAGCAAGGAGAAATTGGACTAAGCCAAGTATTGTTTTGCTTAATCCTGGTTCATTTATTTAAAATTCCAAATCTATATAATACTGTTCTGGGAAACTGTGCTTTAGTAATACATAAAATGCTATCTTCTGGAAAAATTAATGGTTGACTCAAGAATGTACAGAAAGTATCACTATGCTAATATAAAAAGTGCTTAGAATATTAAAATTACTCAGTATAACAACACAGCTTGGAAAAGCTGGAAGACAGAAAAGACAATTGTCTTCACTTCTTTCTTGCTTTGAAACTCTTGCCACCTTGATAAATATTACTATTTAGATCAATGTATTTAAAATAGAAAAAATAAATAAATGATTATTTTATTCATATAAAAGCTAGTTACAACATTTGATTTATTAGCCTGACATAATCATGAGTAAGAGAGGAAAGTGTAGCTGTTTCTCTCTCATCCAAACAATGAGTCTCACAATGGCTTGCCTTAAGAACATTTGGAGCCTTGGCAAAATGCTGAGGGACGAGATGTGGCTCAGAGGTTAGGGTATTTGTATAACCTCTGTTAGGACCCAGGTTCCATGCCTAGCACTACAAAAGAAAATAAAAACCCTGGGACATAAAGTTCCCACCCCTAGAACTTCAGATTGAGTTCTGTCCTGGGGCTGGAGATACTCACTACTAAGAATTTCTCCATGTGAAGGGCTAGCATTCTGGGACAATCTTCACCAACTTCAACCAACCAGAAAAGAAACATTCTTCAGAGAGATGTGTTGGGTGCCTTTCTTTATCGCTTGTTTCCCTTTCCATGTGATCTTTGCACCAGGAAGCTGTCCCACATCAAACGGCTCCTTTGGGCTCAACCAACAGGAACATGGGCAGCAAGACATCGTGTTGCTTATTGGACTCCTGGCTCAGTTGATGCACTTATCACCCTGGTAGCCAGTGCTTTTCTTGTGTGGATTTCATACACCTGTATCCTCCTCATGCCCTCCCAGGCTACGGGAGCCTGAGGCCTCCCTGCTACCAGCCCTGGGAGGTGTGGTAGCTGTGACACCATCCTGGGATCATGCTCAACATAACAATCAAGGTGTTAGATGCTCTTTCAGTCACTCTGCTTAGCACAATTTATTTCTTCTACAAATGAGACTCATTTAAGGCACAGAATAAGTCCTTAGTGTCATTTCTGCGTCTCTTCATTGGCTAGATTGTGAGAAGGGCTCAGGGAGTTGAGTTTGCTCTCCAAAAAAGAGAAGAAATGATATTTTGGGGGAATAACAGTATTTCCACACAAATTTGCTACAGAAATTTACACATATGAAAAATAATTCTCAGGTAAATAAAAACACACAACAGTTTTGATAACTGTCCCAGTTTTTTTTTTTTTAAAGAATACACAGTTGTATATTAAGGAGAAAGCAGGAAATATTTTATTCATAACTTTACAAGGCAATGTATGTTGTTTCAAATAATGTCACAAATTTTTTGAGTCATCAGGATAAGACAAAGCATCCTGGCACAGGCTACTTTATTATGTGTTCCAGTGTAGTTTTACCAAAGCTTTTACATTTAAAAATTTATATTGTTTCATAATCTTTCTATTGAAAATAGGAACTTTGATGTTTCTATTAAAATTATATGTAACTAGATAAATAATATTATGGATTTTTTGGTAAATAAATGTGTTTTAAAATAAGGAATTGGGTTCTATGGGTCAGAAAACTATGTTTCCACAAAGACACAACTTTTAATGTATTTGTGGTCATGCATGCACGAATAGGAAACACAAGTTGTGAATAAATGAACAAGCGTACTTAGAAATAATGTGGGAATATGCCAAATATCTAACAGTGATAGTGCAACAAGCCACCAGACACTTCTAGCCCAGTGTGTGTAGCAAAGACAAATCCTCTCACAGGCAAATGCTGCTCTTATTAGTGACCCCGAAGGCTTCATCAGCCATGATGCACGACTGGACTGAGCATGAAGAAATCTGCATAGTGGAAACAATAGGGGAAAGTCCCAGAGGCAGGGATAAGAATGATTTATATATTCATTAAGTAGCACATTTTCAATAATAACTTAGGATATTATTAATACTGCCTGGGGAAATAGCATATTTTCCTTCCTTTTATTATGTAGCATTTGCTCAGAAATTAGGGCCCAACAAGAAAGTAAAATATTCATCTTTACATCTTCATTGCAGTAACAGAAAAGAGCCATAATAAAAAGGTCACACACACACACACACACACACACACACACACGCGCACAGAGGCACACATGGGCCCACACACACTCATCCTGAGTGGTAAAGGGTATAATGTAATATGTCATAAATAATATCAAGTTTGCATGCTATTTAGAACATATTGAAATTTATAAAATGCTCTCTCATATACCAATTAATTTCTCACTCTCAGCATCATTGTGAGTCAGGAATTTTTATATTTAACTTCTTGCTGAAGAACAACATGGAACTGTGGCCAATTAAACAGCTCAGCCTTGCAAAGTTAGTGAGGTTAGAATCAAGATTTAAAACTCAAACTATTTTTATACAAGAGATTTCTCCATATGCACTCACCTCTCAGTCTGAAGCTTTTGAAAGAAGTAGCAGTGGAATTGATAAAACTGCTTCCTCATCCCCAGATACCTTCCATGGGATTTTGACATGATTTGATCAATGAAACCATCTACCAATATTTTACTCTTTTGATAATTAGTAAAACAACTTTCCTTATGAATTTTAAGTTGGTCTCTGGAATCTTTTTCTTATCATTTTTTGAATATGCAAAGACATTTCCAGGGTTAGTTTTCAGTCATCATTAGAATAGAATAAGTTGACATATACACACACCCATGTTGGACAATCTCACCTACTCATGATTTTAACTAGCACCTATGAGCTGGTGACTCTCTAATTTACTCCAGAAATTGTAGCCTCAATGTTAGTTTGGATAAAGTATTTCTTATGAGGTGTCTCATGACAGTCAGACTTTTATGATTAATACATTATGTCAGTGGGAAAAGTTTAAAAGTTTAACTAACAGATTCAGCAGGGAACTAGGACCCTTACTTTGTAAATATCCTCGTCTTGTTCAAGAGGAGGGTATAAAGCTTTTGTGAGTGCTACACCCATCTTGTGGGGGGTTGCCTATGTGCAATATAAGGATGGAGAAGAGGTTTGTTTCCCCTTTTTGCTCTGACTGTTGCCTTGGGGTTTTGCCCCAGCCTCATGCCACCCTTCGTTGGAGCCAACTGATTCCACAAACAGTGAGCTAAGTAAAACTTTCCTTCCTTTACTTAGGGTGTTGAATGGTTTTGTCCCAGCAGTGAAAGAGAAAAGTAACCAAGACTGAATTTGATACAAGAAATGGGTTTGTTGCTGTGACAATTCTGGACCATTTGTTTCAAGATCCTTTGGGAATGACTTGTGGGAAGAGTTGGAAAGTTTTGGAAATGTCACCTTACTCTATGGAGCTGGTCCACCTTAGACTGTTCTTCATGAGAGATTCTGGTCAGAGCTCACAATACCATAAGGCTGATAGAAATGCTGCCAGTAGAGACCAGGCTTGCTTCGGAGGTTTCTGCTGGAAAGAAAGACTGCATTGAGTCCTGGACTCCAGATGATATGTGTTATAGTATGACAGAGAGTTTGTCTGTGTTTTGCTCTGTCCAGAGACTGCCTGAGATGTAGATTAAGGGTGGTGAACTAACTAATCTGGAAAAAGAAATTTCAAGGCAATCGAATGTTGAGGCAGTGGTATGGCTATATTGGGGGGCTGTTTGCCAGATTTATGTTGTGAATCAAGAGTAAAGAACTCAGCGGGATGATGTAAAACATTGTGAGTTTGGTCAGAAAGGAAGCTCCAGTAAAGTTGTGGACTGTAAACATAGAGCTGAGATCTCATTTGCTAAAAAGGAATAAAAAAATAAAAAGATGGCATGAGGGCATCATGGGAAGAGGCAGTGGGTTCCCATGTTTCGCAGCCTCAAAACTGTAATGGTGAAAGACTTTGCTTAGAGGAGAAAGCACCAGGTTCCAGAATGGCAGCAGCATAAGGAATCTGTCCCTCAGAATCAAGTCGAGTGCTCAGTGATCCACGCACACGACCCCTACAGCCAAGAGAGAGGAAAGCCTGGCTGCTGCTCCAACTGGCAGCAGACCTTAGCATCATCCATAAGGTGCTGGTTTTACACGTATGGACAATGCGTGAGTTCTGAGGTTGAAAATGCTTCCATCTCTTTTTCATAAGACCTAACAGGCCAGGAAGTGCACCCCTGAGAGGCAGTGTGTGAACTGTGAGTGTGAAGCCAAAAGTGTAGTGGAGATGCCAGAAGTTTGGAAAAGCCAGAAGTGTGGATTATCTAGGGAAACTTACAGTGAGGTAATAAAGATAGTCCAAGTGAGAAACCGTAGGATTGGTAACCACTAGAAGTACAGTAGGGCTGGACACACAAATCATTTGGAGCTCACAATTTGCCACCGATTTCTTTAGATGCTGGATATGCAACTAAGGACTTAACATCTGCCCTGCTGGATTTTGGACTTGCTTTATTCCAGTGTTTTGTATCCCTGTTTGTACCTTTTGGAACGAGAATGTTTATCTTGTGCCATTGAATGTTGGAAGTGTTTAACTTTGTTTTCTTTTGTATAGGAGCTTGCAGCTAAGGTTTGCCTTCCATCTCAGAGACCTCAGACTTGAACTTTTCAGCAATGTTGCAACTGTTAGGACTTTGACAACTTTTTTAGATGAACTAAATGCCTTTTGCATAAACAAATATACATGAGTCTTTGGGAGGTCAGGGTGAGAATGTTACGGTTCTAATGTAATATAGTATTGATAGACTTATTACTGGTTCTAAAGGATTGTTAAACCTGTGTTAAGATGTTCAAGTTGTGAAATCCTAAGAATAAGCATGTATTTGTATCTGGAAACTGTTTTAAAGAAATGTGTCTGATTGCCAAGTTGACAAAGGGTGGATTGTTATGGTTGATACATTGTATCAACTTGAGAAGTTTAGAGGCTTAACTAAGTGACTCAGCAGGAAATCAGGATCCTTATTTCATAAATATCCTCATTCTGAGCAAGAGGAAAGCACAAGGATTTTGTGAGTGCTACCTCCACCTTGTGGGTGGTGGTCTAGCTACAATAGAAGGATGGAGAAGAGGTTTCTTTCCCCCCTTTGCTCTGATGTTGTGAAGTTTTGCCCCAGTCCCATGTCACTGTGCCTTGGAACCAACTGATTATGGACTGAAATCTGCATAGTGAACTAAGTAAAACTTTCCTTCCTCATTTTGGGTGTTGGGTGATTTTGTCCTAGCCACAAGAAAAAATTAACAAAGGCACAGATCCATTGTGTCTAATGACAAATTTTGATATATTTGACCCTTCTATATATCTACTGTGTATTCATGGACTACAGGAAAGCCTCTCTTTATTTTCCTGCTCTAACATGTGATCGAAAACATTGAAATGCATCCTTCCCTCATCTTTTATTCAAATCAATCATTACTCTCTATTAATGACTATAGCTGCTATTTTAATTTTTTCTTTCACTTAATCACAATATCTCAAATTTAGCCCATCATGAACTCCTATTATACATTACATGTCCTAATTTTCATTATCCTATTATTTTCATCATCTATCTATGCATTATCCATGCTACTATCAGAGTGATCTGTCTCAAATCACACTCTTGGTTTTTACCTCCAATAGAGTTAACTGTATAGAAGAACACACACCAAAGCATATCATGTCATTTCTTCTCTGACTCTAGAATTTTCACAGTGTTCTCTCTACATGTGAAATCTTTTTGCAATTGCTGTGGCTATTGTTATAATTGTTATTCTTGTTATTATTATCATCATCATTGTCAGCACAGCATCACAGAAATATTTTGAGTTTTAGTTACGTAGCTCAGGCTGCCTGGAATTTATGGTTTTCCTGCGTAGCCTCCCAGTGCTAGGATTACATGGGGGCCCTGCCATCCCTGTATTCCAGCTCTTGTTTAGAACATCATCTAAACACCATGTCTTCTGATCTTATTAACTGGGGGACTTTGTTCATTGCTCAGAGGCTTTAAAGGTTTGGTCTCTACTTAAACTGTCTTTTTTTTTTCTTTGTTCTTTCTTTTATTTCTTCTTCTCCTCCTTCTCCTTCTCCTTCTCCTTCTCCTTCTCCTTCTCCTTCTCCTTCTCCTTCTTCTTCTTCTTCTTCTTCTTCTTCTTTTTTGAAAGACTACAGAATCTTGCTATGTAGTCCAGCATAGCCTGGAGCTCACTATGTAGTCAAGGTTAGCCTAAAATTGACACTGATCTTTCTGTCTCAGTCTCAGAATAGTGGGATTACAGGAAAGCATCACCATGCCTGACACTCCAGTTTAATTCCGTGCCTGAAATATCCATCTTACCAACTCAATTCTTGCCAACCTGGGAGAATGAATTGCATTTTACACATCACTGAAACCCTGGATACTAATGTGTCTGACACATAGAAACCACTAATTCAATATTAGGATTGAAAATGTTAATAAATAAATGGAAAAGTGTAAGCAGGAAAAAATGTGGATGTTGTCACATAAAAGAAAGCTTCACTTCATGGTTTAATGGCAATGCTATTCACAACCTTATCAAAGTCTTCTGAGAAGTTACCAGAGACACTGAAAAATTCATCAGCACAGAGCGGCAGAGAAAGACAGACCTTTGTACCTGAGGCACGACGCTTTTCTGATATTCTTGGCTAGACACGTACTACTACTACCCCCACTACCACTATCACTACCACTACCACGACCTAAAACTACTGCTTTATCCCCCATGAATTTTTAGAGATTAAATGAGGTGGTGGGCAGAATTTAGAAGGGGACAGCCACTTGATAATGATTTTACTTCACAAGTGTACTGATTCAATCATTCCAAAGAAACTGGTTTCATTAATGTGATACATTCAAATTCAATCATTAAATCAGATTAAATGTATTCCAGCAAAATAACTGCAAAACTTCAGCTCAACAATGTAAGTCTATGAAGTTATACTACAAAGCAACAGTAGTAAAATCAACATGGTATTGGAATCAAAACAGAGCTGAAGATCAGTGGAATAGATTAGAAGATACAACCACAACTACGAGCACACTCAACCACCTTATCTTTGATAAAGGAGCCAAGCAGGTTCACTGGAAGAACGACAGTCTCTTTAATAAATGGTGCTGGAAAAATTGGCTCTCCATTTGCCGAAAACTAAAGCTAGACCCATGTCTATCACCATGTACTAAATTAAAATCTAAATGGGTCAAAGATCTGAATATTAAAACAGAAACACTAAATCTATTGGAAGACAAAATAGGTAGAAACCTTGGAGACATAGGAGTAGGTAAAGAATTCATGAACAGGACTCAAACCGCACAGGAAATACTTCCCAGAATCAATAACTGGGACCACTTCTTATTAAAAAGTTTCTGCATGTCAAAAGAAATCTCCAGCATAGTGAAAAGAAAACCCACAAACTGGGAAAAGATTTTAGTGAACTCTCTCTCAGACAAGGGCCTCTTGTCTAAAACATACAAAGAATTAAAGAAACTCAGACCTCCGAAATTCAAAGATCCAATCCAAAAATGGGCATCTGAGATGAATATGCAATTCTCAGATGAAGAAATGCAAATGGCAAATAAATACATGAAAAAATGCTCATCATCATTGGTCATTAGAGAAATGCAAATTAAAACCACACTGAGATACCATCTCACTCCTGAAAGAATGGCCAGGATCAAGAAAACCGACAACAAATGCTGGAGAGGTTGTGGGGAAAAAGGAACTCTCCTGCACTGCTGGTGGGAGTGTAGACTGGTACAGCCTTTGTGGAGATCTGTCTGGAGATTTCTCAAAAAGTTGGGATTGGAAATCCCATTTATTCCAGCTATTCCACTTCTAGGCATATTCCCAGAAGAACTGAAAGCATCATACCACAGTGATATATGTGCACCTATGTTTATAGCAGCACAATTTGTAATCGCCAGATCTTGGAAACAACCCAAGTGCCCATCAACTGAGGAATGGATAAAAAAGTTGTGGTATTTCTATACAATGGAGTATTATTCAGCTATAAAGAAGGATCACATTGAGATATTTATCAATAAATGGGCGCAGCTTGAGACCATACTCATAAGTGAAATAAATCAATCTCGCATGTGTGAATACCGAATAGTTTCCCTAATGTAAGTAATGATTCAAATATATAAAAATATGTGGTAATCATGATTCCCCATTAGGTGGCCTTGAAGCCTTATAAAGTTTTCACTCATTAATTAGAAAGGCCTTATTCTGGGCTTCTTGATATGAAAATATTTGAAGCTAGAGTATATGAAGTTTTACCCAAATATTTCAAGGAAAACGACACTATGGTAACTACTATTAAGTCAGGTTATAAGGTGGTGAAGTACTAGGTTGTTGAAACAGTCATGCTGTGACCTCTATTGTTATATTGTTATGTCCTGTTTTATCTCAATCTCCCCCTTATTGTTTCAAAAAAATTATTTAGTCATTTCTTATGTTTGTCTTAATTAAAGAAAAAATTCAAAAAAATTAGGATATATAAATAGTAACTCTTTTTGATTTCCTATTAACTTGTTTTGAAGTCCTGTAGTACTCCCACGATCTTGTTTTGACTGATTAGACTCTGTTCCATTCTATATGGTAGTATCAAGTTTGAAGACATAGGCAACTACTTTGAAGACAATAAGATTCACTAAGATACCCATTCTGGTTTGACTATTGTCTTCTTTGGAAGTCCTGTAATGTTTACAATGCCTAAGTTTTATTGGTCTTGTTCTCTACTGTTTTGTCCAACTTTATAATATCTAATAAGATAGACAATTCTTTTTAAGGAAACAAGGGACAACGTTGATAACCATTGTTGATAAGCTTGTACTCTGTTCTACACCATGCGCTATGTCTATCCTTGGTATTGACTGACAGCTTTGTTTTGCCATATTTGACTGTATTCTCCCCCCCCCCCGCAAAGAAAGTAATAAGCACTAAGGAGTAATAAAATCCAAGATGTGTAAATTTTGTTGTAAAAAAGAGAGGGAAAAAAAAAAAAAAAGAAAAAGAGCTCTAACGGATATAACAGCAAGTGTATTTGGGGGTGTTAAATAGCTGACTTTATCAATGTTTTTGGAACATTGAACACAGCTGTGTGCAGTCTCCCTGTTTGAATGTCCACCTTGTGTTCTTTGATACTGTGATTTGAGGAACTGTTTTCAAGAAAATAGTGTGTAATCTACTAGCAGGTAATTTCTTACTGTTATGGCTTTTTGTTTTGTTTTGTTTTGTTTTGTTTTGTAGTTCTGTATTGCGTGTACCCTTACGCCGCTTTGGTTTGTTTTGTGTTTTTCTCTTTTTCCTCTTAAATAAAAAAAAAAAAATGTAAGTCTATGATTCTGTAGCATGTACAGACCTTTCAACTATTTAGGACTGACAATTTTGATCTGATTAGGAACTTTGAGAATTTTTCCTATATAAAGTGTCTAGCTAAAAATATTGTTCAATAATTATTGTTAATTGTTATGAAAAAATATTATTCACAAAACAATAATCAGGTAATATTTTATAATCATTCAATATTAAGAAATAACTTTTTATAAAGGTAGAACTTTGAGAAATATCTCATATATAAAGTGTGGCATTATTAGTAGTTTGGGAATTCTTAAATGCTGTGGGAAATGTTATAACTGGATTTTCTTAATTTCATTTCAAGACACTAAAGACTCTGGAGGTGGTAATGAGGCCCCACAGTCTTAGAGGAAACCACCTTCCAGCTCCTTCTGACAGCGCTCCACTGTAGAACTTGTATGTCACCTCAGGTTTTTCAGCAAATGTGAAGGAATCTAAGAACACCATGTTTAGACAAAATAACAAAGTGATCTTGTGAAATGTGAAAATAATATAAAATAAAAGAACAGGAAGGAGTAGTAAAGTTCATTAACCACCAGTTAGTTTCCAAATAGTTAGTAAGCCATTCTCCTCTAAATACATCTTTACTCCATGGAGGAAAAGAAAATACCTAGAAATATAAATCTCTTACAGTATACCATAGAATTGTGCATTTTCAAAAAATCCTTGAGTACTTTTTGTTATGGGAAAATATATAATACTCAGAGAAATAATGTAAAAATCTGTTCTTCATATTATGACTTAGATCTAGAAGGTCCCCCAAAAGTCTCATGTTCAGAGTTGGGACTTTGGAGGGCGAGTAAATCATGAGGGTTCTCTACTCATCAGTGGGTAGGTGCACTGTTGGATTCATGGCTTGATGTGCTGTTAGCAAGTGGGACCTGTTGGAAAAGGTGTGTCACTGGGCCCATGCCACCTCTCCCCCTCTGGGTCCTCTCATCTCTCTGCTTCCTAGCAGCCATAGGTGAGCAACTTTTCCCTGCCTCCCTTTCTATCATATCATTGTTACGATGGATCAATCACTCATGGACTGAACCCTGACACCATAAACCAAATTAAACCTCTCCTCCTTTAGGTTGTGGTTAGGTGCTCTTGGCCCTGAAAAAGGAAAGCTGTCTAAAAACTTTAAATTACCTGATTTTTTTGGGTGTGAATCTAGGCTCTTAGTATAATTATTCATTCTAAGCTAAGGACACAGGTAATAATTTCAGTCTAATAGAGTCCTGTCTCATTTAGTAAATTATGTTAGTTATTTGAACATGGGTTAGACTTATGTCCCTTCACATAGTGAAGAGAAGTACAAAGTGCTTATTTGAGATTCTGTCTGTATGAGGCTACCAGGGCTAAGTGTTTTGATGGATTCTAAGGTACCAATGTGATAGGCTAAGTTACTTCACTGAAGTAATATATTTCTATCACAGCAATCATATAGAATTCATTTAATTGAATTGTAATAATAGCCCCACAGAAACAATCCAGCTCTCAGCTAAAATGTAAAGAAAAAGGCTTATCTGATTCAAGCCTTGTTTGGCAAACTTGACTTCCAGTTACAGCATTTCTGACAAACACAGCTTTCTGGCATCGGAGAAGAGCATAAAGTGTAATGAAAGTATTACTAGACAGATGTGGATTCAAATCCTGGCTCCATGTTTTCCCCAGCTCTGTGACTAAACTGTTTCTCTCATTTTTCTCACTTTTGAATTGGCATTAAAAATATCAGTTGCTGAACAGTATCATAAATGTGGATTTTACACATCTATAAAGAACTTGGTTCCCTTGGATTACACAAAAAAGTGCACTTTCTCAGGTTTGATATCTAACTTTTTATTTATTCTGCATCTCCTCATTGTTTCAGGATACGTGTGAAGTACTGCTCGCTCGGGACACCTAAATTGCCTGAATTTTGTGTTCACCCCTCATTCCACTTGACTGCCCTGTGTGTACTGGTCTCACACGGCTGCCCCTCCCACTAACCCGTGAGCTCATCACAGCATTCCTGGGTGTAGATGAAAGAATATTTCCATTCATATCTTCATAGCAAATCTTTCTGAAACAGATTAATTTTGTTAATTTTTTTAAGAATAGAAAACAATTAATACAATTACTTGACCATTTCATCTCTAGCAAACAATACTATGCTGCCTAATTTATATACTACATAACTGGGTCATTTAATCATTTAACTTCAACATAGCATTCCATTCAGCTCTCTTTAGATATCTAGAACCCTGGTAGTTAGAGCATATTCAAGTGCTCATGGATTCATTTTTGTTACAACCTTTTCTGCACATTGCCTTCACGGCAGTGCATTGCGTTTTTTTGACTTGTCTACAAAGGAAAGAACCAAATATGTCTTTGAATTTTATTTCCTCAATTGCATAGCTTCCTATATTAGTTTTCTGTCAGAAAACAACTCCATACTATAGCACCTCACACAGGAACATTTGTTATTGCACATGGTTTCTGAAGATCAGGAGCTTAGGGATGGACTACTCATGACATTCTTGTGTAGCTGCCAGCCAGACCTTAGGTTACTGCAAGACTGGGGGCTTCTTTTCCCAGTTCACCTAGACAGCATTAGTAGGAGAATTTAATTCCTTACTCCCTGGGACACTTCTTAGAACTTGATAAGGAAATTGGCTTCATCTAAAGCATATGTATATTCAAGGAGCAGAAAAAAGGTGTAAAACAGAGAAACAAATGAGATGAATAGTACATCTGATAATAATCTTGAGTAGTATTGCACTGCTTGTTGTATATTCAGTGGACATCATAGACCAACTGGAGTACAATGTGAGAGGAAACAGCATAGCCATGACGATTCAGAGGTCAGATCCATGGACACCACTTGAAGTCTAGTTACTATCTTTTGCATGGGTCTCACATCTTCATTTAGTACACAGGAATCATGAGCACAGAGTTTTTGCATATCTCAGAACTTGAGAGTTTACAGTATCTTTTTAAATCTTTGTGCTCACTACATCTAGTGTTTGCAATGGTTCTGAACAAATATTTACTGAATTAATGTAATTAAATCAGTGCTTCATGAAGCTAAAGAACACTTGCTAGCTTCTTAGATGAGACTGCTGGAATGCACTCAGTTTTAAGTCAAAATATAAACTGTTAAAAGATGTATTAAAAGCACAAATTTTTTTTTTGTTTTGTTTTCATGGATTCACAAGGATATTTGGGACTGAAGGTGGGGAAAATTTTGGCATTATTGTTCCGACTTTTGAAATAAAGGTGCTAACTTAAATTAAGTATTCATTTTCAGCAGCAAAAGCACTAGGTAAAAATGGAATTCCATTCTTTGTTAAAATATCCACCAAAAATTCATATTTGAGGTATATGCAATCTGAACAGTGTGTGCAAACCAGAAATCTACTTTAAATAAATTATGGTCACGTAGCAAATTATACTTGAGCCATTCCATAAGCAGAGGCTTTACTCCAAGACATCTTTTTCTCTAGATCTTTGTTTTCATTTTCTGTGTGACTTTTAATGTAGTTTTTTTAAGAATCTTTTTTTAACCTTTTTCATCACTCCACTGTGTGCATAAATTTTCTTTTGCAAACATTCATCAGAAAAAAAGTGAGAGTGTAGTAAAATAATTTGCACTCTTATTGACAAATTATTAGTCACCTCTGAGTTGCAGTTCCCTGATTTTTGAAACAATTGTAAGATTTTGATTTTGTTAAATAATATATTGAGATTAATGGATGTATCTAATTTCCTAAGATGTAGTTTTCTAGATTATTTTGCAATAAATGTGAGGAATGCAATTGCTTATTTATTTAGAAAGCATGTCTATGTCAGAAATCTTAACTATGATAAACATTTAAAAGATACTTCTAAGGGCTTGCTACTACATTTTTTTTACTTTTATTAATATTTTGTGTACCTCTGGAGTGGTGGTGGAGAACCTATGGCACCGGTGCTGCAGTGGGTTGTTTGTTATCACTTAATGCTCCAAGAGTTTTGTCATCACTGCACTAGAGTCTAACAAAGCTGCATATAAATTTTGACGTCTTGTATTATGTTCCCAGAATTCAATTTTGCATCTCTGCCTACTAGTGCCTCCAATTTCTAGTCTAGAAAGCATATTAAATAGGATGTTAATCACTGCTGAGAATTTAAGATAAGGGCACCATACTGCACCAAACTTTAGTAAGGTTTCTGTGTACCTTTCTTTAATTCAACCATCTTCTTGGGCTAGTTCCTACTCTGCTTTTAATAAGAATCACATTTATACTACTTAGTAAGAAATTGCCTCCCTTCACATCTGATGTAGATACTGTGAATCACTCTCCATTGACCAATTTTCTCTGTTTTCTTATACATCTCCAGCAGAGACATTTAGAGATGAGTTAGAATTCACACTGAAGTCTCTTTTAACACGCCACCTGGAATGAGATCTGTCTTGCCATCTTAAAACAAAGGTCTGTGACTAAAAATTCTATCAGACTCATGAAAAAATAAAAGTGCATGCACTTTCTGAAAGAGCTTCTTGAAAAAATGAACAGCCCATCTTCTTAAACTGAATTGTGTCTGTCTCTATTCAGAATATTACTCAATGTACTACCAATACAGTCAAAAAGAGAATATAGTCAACTAAAATTGTTCCTGTCTCAAATTGGGATATCCTCAACTGTGAGTAACATGCATGTAGTCAGGAGGAAAAAGAGTATCAAGTCTGAGTGAAATATGATTGATGAAAAACTTAAGACCCAGAAAACATCTGCACAAAGGTAGAGAAGAGAGAAAACAGTTTCATTAACTGAATAAACATTCAGCCAGAAGATGGTGAGGCAATTGTCACTGGCAGTCCAGTAAGGAGATTGTGAGGATAGAAAGAAATATCACTTTTTATATAGTCAAATCATGGAGCCCATTCCTTACATGAGGTAGATTTCAAATTGTGATTCAGGTAACTGCTGAAATTCGGTCAGACTCCGCCAAGGAGATGGAACATTTGCTTATGTCATGATGACATTCAAAGCAGTGTTCTCAGATCCTTGGACACTCCTGGGTTATGAGCTGGAGCTGGCAAAAGACTGGTGCAGTCGTAGAAGAGATTTGTAGCCAGTCTAAAAAGACAGAGAAAGAAATTTTGAAAGAAAAGAGAGAAGAAGATAAAACTTTGCTTATATTTTCAGCAGTTAGAATTAGGATGCTATTTACAATTTGCCTTGTCTTTGTATAATTTAATAAGGTGTTTTTAAATACTAACGTAGCAAGATATATAAAATTCTCATCAATTGATTTTAATTCTAAAAAATAGTATATGTATTTAGATATCACCTATAACTTGTAACATTGTAAAATTAACTATTTTATAAAACCTATTCACCCTATACACCTCAGAGTAGAAACATGATTTTGACAAAGATGGATCTCAGTAACTGCACATTTTCTTCTGTCTGTATTAGCCAGGTTCATTTGCCCAAATGTCGTGACAGTTACAAGTTCATGTACATGATTGTGGGTGTGTGTGTGTGTGTTTGAAATTTTTCATGATAAAGAAAAATGGGAAAATATGTTAATTCCTTCAAAATATAAAATCTGGATTCATGCTGAAGAAACCAGTTTTAGCTGAGTAAAGAAGTCCTCTCAAACAATACATGAGCGCACCTAGATCACTGGTTAACATTAGGCTTTTTTATTGTATGAGACTCTTTCATTTAAAAATATTTCCACATAAATATTTCCTGTTTTAAACTATTTAGTTTCAAGTCAAATCAAGGTAAATTAAGTTTCTTTCAAATTCTAGAAAATCTCCTGATTAAAAAAGATAAGTGTATGCTTTCAAGTGAATAAACTAATGATCTACATGACTGCTGAGAAACCTGAGAATTAATTGGATTTTATACTTATTCATGATTAATCCCTTCAATTCTGAAAACAGTGACCAAATTTAGATATCCTTTTATCATGCAGGATAATGGGATTTCCTGCTAGCCTAATTCTTTAATGTGTGTTAATAAAGTGAGGTGAATATTCAGAAAAATACTAGGTTGGTTTAAATTGCTGAGACAGAGAGAGAGAGAGAGAGAGAGAGAGAGAGAGAGAGAGATAGATAGAGAAACAGAGAGACAGAGAGACAGAGAGACACAGACAGAGACAGAGACAGAGATAGACAGAGAGACACAGCAAGAGAGAGAGAGAGAGAGGAAGACAGAGAGACAGAGACAGAGAGATAGAGACAGAGAGACAGAGACACATAGAGACAGAGTCAGACAGAGACAGAGACAGAGAGACAGAGAGACAGAGAGAAAGATTGTCATGTTAGCTTGCCAGCCTCAAAATAGAATTAGCTATAAGCACATTTTTAGAGTTGAAGAGAATTTGTAGTCCTAGTTGCAAGGTGTGAACTTAAAAGTTGATTTTCTAACACAAATAACTGACATGTATAATGAGCAACTTAATTTGTGTTCTTTCATTTCTACTCTTTTGATTGGAATTTGGTGCACTTCTGGTTTTTGTTCTTGGAAGCACACTAATTTAGTTATAAAAAGAAATGACATTAATCAACTCTTTGATGTTTAACAAGAAAAATGAATGCACTCCTATCTTGGTGTACATTACTTTTCTTCTGAATTATTTTCATTTCCCACCTTACACTGTGTATGCTTAAGCAGAAAATGTGCTGGAGGACCGCAGTGAGCAAGTGATTTAGAACTGGCTGAAATGCTGTTTTTGCATCTTACCATTTTTCACAAATTTTGTGAGCTTTGCATAATTAATGACCTGCATAAAATGTGGTTTTTATATCAAAATAAGGTTAATTCGTTAAGACATCAACTTGCAAATACATTCATAATTTTCTAGTTCAAAAGTAAAATAGGCTGTCCTAAAGTAGAAAGCCATAACTGATTGCTATATTAAAATTAGTAAAAGACTATGATTAGCACAATATCCATATCTGTAGCCTCTCCCTTTGCAACTAGCACTGTGTTCCAAGGACACCTTTCCTTTCAGAGACCCACCTTTGAGATCAAGGACAGAAGCAGCCCTAGCAGCCCTCTCCCGCGTGGCTGCCACACACAGAAACCCAGGGCTGACACTTTATCTCCTTTATATCATTCCAAGGCCAGGCCCAGGTTTAGTTCTCCACCTCCTAGATTCCTGGGGTGCAGATTTTGACTCTGGGTTTCAAAAACAGCTAGACAAGGCTTATACTTTGCATGGTGAGGTCTGCAAAGCAACACTGATTATCTGACAGCTTTGAAGAAGTCAACCTTGAAGAAGTGGAAAATATAAGATACCAGCTATGACACCTACAATGGAATATGGCTTAGTCTCTAAATATCTGTTACATACGTTGTTGCATTCCACTCTCCTTGGAAATGTCTCTGCATGTCTTCACCAGCGGATTCCATTTGGTTCATCCCTTAGGTCCCTAAACAGAGAGTTAGACATTTTCTCGTCTCTTCTCCCTTCCAAGAAGGAAGCAACAGAGCTAAACTTTCTTTTCTTATACTGATGGAAAAGACACGAAAACAATCGCTGAATTCTGATTTGATGATTAGCCTGTGTCTCAGCTCTTTACTGTGACAATATCATTATCATGTTTGATTTAGGCCTACAGTCAAATTCCAGTGAATTGTTTAGGGACTTAATTCCTTTGCTAAATGGAAAACATCTTCAATGTTCTATGTTTATCCATGTTTTCTAGAGACATGCTCTCTTTAACAATTTTGTTTGATCTACTTTGAGTTTGACCTTGAAATTGCATCTTCTGTTTATCTGTCCTTCACCAAAAAGGAAAATCTTTAAAACATTGCATTTGGTACATCATTTTAAAAGATATCCAAAATATAGTCTTGTTAGGCTTTGGTATGCTTATATTTACTTTAATTTTATTTAATTAGTCCTTATACATAGACAAATATTAAAGAATGGAAATGGATATTTTAATCTGAAGGACGATGTTTTCTAAAGACTCAGCAGAGTCCATCTTTCTGTGAAAGATTTTTTAATTATAATAATTCAGATGGTTTCTTTAAAGTAGACTGTGGGAATCGAAGCAAGTGATTAAAAAAAAAAAACTTCATTAGTTGCACCTTTTTGCTTTTAGAACACACACACACACACAAAAGAACTGTTTAAATTGTCCCATTATCTGTTGACTGTTGCAAACCCTACAGTCAGCATTGGCCTGCTGAAGAGGATGCAGCAGTGTTAGCATCTGCAGAACGTGTGAACATATATAAGGCACCCACCCATTATCCTCCACCCATGAGGGCTTCATGTCTGCAGGAAGTGAAACACAGACCTTCCCTCTGTTGCACTCTTTCCAACTCCTGAGGTTACCAGTGGAAAGAATACACCCTGTATTAAACAAACAGAGAGATTAAAAGGTTATGAGATCAATGCCAAACATGATTTCTTATTCCGGCAGGTTCCTCAAGTGTGAAGAACTTTAGACTCTTGCCCAATTTAGTAGGCAGACCTTTGGTGTTTGAAATACTTCAACTCTGAACCCTTGGCAGGGAAACCTTTTAGTTCCAAAGCACAACTTCTACTCACATGAAGGGAAACCAGTTCCAGAACACTCCTTCGTTTATTTAGAAATGGTCAGCCTCTAACTTTGTGTGCTCAGCGATCTACAGAATTTGGACACAATGATGTTTATGTCCTGTTTTGCAATTTTAAATCTTTCCGTTGAGGCTACTGACAAATGCTTCAACAGATTTCCTAATATAGCCCAGTACACTCCAAAACTTTTCAACTTCTATCTCTTCATCCCCGAAGTGCACCCTATGTTCTAGTTTCATTCTGTATATTGCTACTTTTGACATTATTATGATCTACATGTAATTGAAAGGGACAATTTTGCAACACTCTGGACTGTCAATCTATTTTTGGCAAAAAATCTTAACTGTACTTATACTGTTAAAATGTAGTTTGCTTTGTGAAACAAGGGTTCAAGTGAGAAAAAGGACTGCCGGAGAAGTGTCACCTGTTCCATTTCCTGTGCCCATTTGTGCCTAACTGTATATGTAATGGGCAGCAGCATGCATGAGATAGGGCATAGTTTGACACAGAGGGTGGCTCCTGGGCTACAAGAAAATGCTACAAAACCTGCATGTCAGGGCCTTTGAAACTTGTCTTGCATTGATCATGTACAGAACTGAATATTCATTGTTACTAGTTGAAATATAATAAACTTAAGGAAGTGAATAAGTTTTCTGAGAAATTTGAAGAATACAGGGAATCTGGAAAGATCCGGTATTCATTCAACCATCATGCACGCCATCTGAGAGCACAGATATGAGTAAATCTTAGCAGATGCTGTTGGCCCAACAGCCATGTGCACTTGGCCATCTTGCTGTGTCAGCCTATTCCAGTCAGATTTCCAGGTACCAGGGTTCTACTCAGGGCTCTCTGCTGCCCATTGTTAAATCCCAGGAGTGGACCACCATGTCTGGCACAGGGAAAGCTCTGAGGATGTCAAATTCTGAAAGTAAAATGAAGCCGGCATTTGCATTTGGACAACTGAGAGGCAAAAGAGAAATGCAGGCTGATATTTGTTCATTCAAAAAAAAAAAAAAAACTATAGATCTTTTACTTCTTTTGTGAGATTAATTCCTAAATATTTCATTGTTTTGGATGCTAGTGTGAAGGGTGTGGCTTCTCTTATTTCTCTCAGTGATTTTGTTGGTAGTGTAAAGGAATGATATTGACTTTTGAGTATTGATTTGTATCCAGTTACATTACTGAATTTATTTATTATATGTAGAAGTCTTTCAATGCAGTTTGGGGGTCTTCTATGTAGAGTATCATGTCATCCACAAATAATGGTAATTTAACTTCCTCTTTTCTTATCTTTACCCCTTTTATTTCTCTCTACTTTAATTGCTCTGGCCAGTATTTCAAGTACAATATTAAATAGGAGTGGTGGAACGGACATCCTTGTCTTGTGCCTGATTTTAAGGTAAAATGGCCCTTCAGTTTTGGGCCATTTAATATGATGCTGGCTGTTGGTTTGTCATAGATGGCCTTTATCATATTGAGGTAAAGAATATCTATTCCAATTTTCTGTAAGGTTCTTATTATGAATGAGTATTGGACCTTATCAAAAGCTTTTTTTGCATCTAGAGAAATGATCATGTGATTCTTACTTTTGGCTTTATTGATATGGTGGATTACATTTATTGCTTTACGTATGTTGGACCATCCCTGTATGTCTGGGATGAATCCCACTTGGTCATGATGTATAAACTTCTTGATTTGCTGCATCCTGTTTGTCAATATTCTATTGAAGATTTTTACATCTGTGTTCATTAGGGAGATTGACCTGTAGTTCTCTTTTTTGTTTGGGTCTTTCTCAGGTTTTGGTACTAGAGTAATATTTGCTTCCAGCAATGACTTAGGATGAATTGCTTCCCTTTCAATTTCATTAAAAAGTTTGAGGAGTGTCGGCATTAAGTCTTCTTTGTATTCTTGTAGAATTCCGCAATGAATCCATCTGGGCCTGGGCTCTTCTTTGTAGGTAGGGACTTAATTACATTTTTAATTTCATTAATAGAAATTGGGTTATTCAGCAGTTTTACATCATCTTGGCCAAGCTTTGGTATTTCATATGTTTCTAGGAATCTTTCAATTTCTTCTGTGTTAGTGAACCTATGAGAGTAGAGGTTTTTGAAAGAGGTGTTGATGATCTTCTGTATTTCCACAGAGTCTGTAGTTCATTCACCTTTTTCATTCCTTATTACATAAATCTGGGCTTTTTATTCCCTCTTTAAATAAGGTTGGCAAGGGGCTTATCGATTATTATTTATTCTTTCAAAGAACCAACTCTTTGATTCATTGATTTTTTTGGATTGTTTTCTTAGTCTCCACTGTATTAATTTCTGCTCTGATTTTTATAATTTCTTCCCTTCTTCTGGCTTTGGGCTTGACTTGCTCTTCTTTTTCTACATGTTTGAGGTGTAGCATCAGGTTGTTTATTTGTATTTGTTCTGTTTTCCTGATGTGGGAACTCACTGCAATAAATTTTCCTCTGAGGAGTGTTTCATTGCATCCCACAGATTCCGGTAAGTTCTATTTATATTTTTGTTTGCTTGTAGGTATTGTTTAATTTCTTCTTTAATTTCTCTTGTGACCCACTGATTGTTCAAGAGTTTATTATTCAGTTTCCATGTGTTTTTGGGAATTTGGCAGTATCTTTTATCATTAATTTATAGTTTCATGGCACTATGATCTGATAACATGCATGCGATAATTTCAATTCTTATGCATTTATATAATACCCGCAAAGAAGAAATTGAAGAGGATCACAGAAAATGGAAAGAAATCCCTTGTTGATGGATAGGAAAAAAATATTGTAAAAATGGCCACTCTCGCAAACCGTTATGCAGATTCAATGCGATCCCAATGAAAATACCATCAACATATCTCATAGATCTGGAGAAATCACTCCTAAAATTCATCTGGAACCAAAAGAGATGTAGAATAGCAAAGGCAATTCTAAGCAGCAAAGACAAGGCAGGAGGCATCACAATCCCTGACTTGAAGTTATACTACAAAGCTACTGTAATAAAATCAACTTGGTACTAGAATAAAAACAGATCTGAACGTCCATGGAATAGATTAGAAGATACAATCACAACTATCCATACACTCAACTGCCTTATCTTCGATAAAGGGGCCAAACATGTTCACTGGAATAATGATAGTCTCTTTAATAAATGGTGCTGGAAAAACTGGCTCTCCACATGCCGAAAACTAAAACTAGATCCATTCCTATCACCATTTACTAAACTAAAATCTAAATAGATCAAAGATATTAATATTAAAACAGAAACACTACATCTGCTGGAAGACAAATTAGGTAAAAAATCTTGAAGACATAGGGGTAGGTAGAGAATTCATGAACAGGAAAGAACCACATGGGAAATACTTCCCAGAATCAATAACTGGGATCATGTCTTATTATAGTTTCTACGTGTCAAAAGAAATCTCCAGCATGGTGAAAAGAAAACCAAAAACTTGGAAAAAATCTTAGTGAAATGTCCCTCAAACAAAGGACTTATGTCTAAAACATATAAAGAATTAAAAAAAAAAATCAGACCCTCGAAATTCAAAGACCCAATCCAAAAATGGGCATCTGAGATGAATACACAGTTCTCAGATGAAGAAATACAAATGGCAAATAAATACATGAAAAAATGTTCATAATCATTGGTCATTAGAGAAATGCAAATTAAAACTACTGAGATTCCATCTCACTCCTGAAAGAATGCCCAGGATCAAGAAAACTACCAACAACAGATGCTAGAGAGGTAATGGGGAAAAAGAAATTCTTCTGCACTATTGGTGGGAGTGTAGACTGGTAAAACCACTGTGGAGATCAGTCTGAAGACTGCTCAAAAAGCTGGTATTGGAAGTACCACTCGACCCAGCTATTCCAATTTTGTATATTCCCAAAAGACCTGAGAACATCATACCACAGTGATATATGTGCACCCATGTTTATAGAAGTACAATTTTTAATAGCCAGATCTTGGAAACAACCTAAGTGTCCATCAACTGAGGAATGGATAAAAAGTTGTGGTATTTTTATACAATGAAGTACTTCTCAGCTATAAAGAATGATCACATTGATATTTTTATAAATAAATGTACGCAACTTGAGACCATACACATAAGCAAAATAAATCAAACTCACATATATAGTACCATACAGTCTCCCTAGTGTAAGAAATGGTAAGAGCACATAAGAGTTTATGGTAATCATGATTCCCCATTACATTACTTTGAAGCCTTATAATGTTTGCATTCATTAGTTGGAGTGGTTTTATCCTGGTTTGTTTGATTTTATCATCTGTGATAGTATGAACAGCTATTTTGAAGAAAGTAAGACATTAGAATAGCCAGTGCTGATTTAATATCATCTTACTCTGAAGTCCTCTTCTGCTTTTGTTCTTCTGTTCCCTTGGTTCTATCATATTATTGGATATTATTATGTGTGATAGTATAAACACATTTTCTACGGAAAATGATATAATATAGTAGCCATTGCTCATTCTCTGTTACTTGATTCTGAAAGCCCTGTAATGCTTTCATTCTCTTGAATGGTTTTATACTGTTTTGTTATATTTTTGTATAGTATATAGTTTGATACTATCATATTTGAAGTTATGCTCAACTATTTCAAAGAAAGAGACATTATGGTAGTTCCTGTTAATTATGGATTGTCTTGTGAAAAAATGCAGCGTTGCTTGCATTGTTCTGATCTGATCCGCTTTGTTATGTCCTCTTTTGTCTTAATTTCTTTAAAATAAGAAATAAAATAAAAACTATAATTTCCAAGATTATTAGGCAGCTGCATGCAGTTTGATATCACTTAATGATAGCAGGAGTAGGGGAGTCAGCAAGAGATAGAGATGAGAAGTTGGAAAAATTCAAGTCCTGAAATGCCCTGTCAGAAGATGAGGCATGAAGGGATAAAAATAAAATTGTTCTTATTTCCTACTACTTGAGTTTCTCTGAAAATGAGACAAACTTGGAATACAAGTCCTGGTCTGATTTTAGAAGATATATACCACAAATGAGCCCTATTATACCTTTTAGAGTGTGGGGCTCATTGCCAGCACATGTCTCTTCCAAAACCAGACCAGAATTTATTTCTCAGCAAGGAAGTGGCAATGAGGTTGAATTGTGGGTTGTTTTCTAGGTATGTCATTTATTCCCTTTACTAAACTGAGATTTGGCTTCCACAAGTTGGCTTTTTCTTATGCTGTTAATGGCAGTGAAATGGTTGAATACATCTGCCTTCTTAGCATCACTACTGCAACCCCATGACTACATTACCTGATTTCCTTCTTTCATTCCCATTGCTGGAAGGCAACCCAGACTTCCTATTTAAACACCTGCAGTTTATTTCTTGGTCTAATCTTTAAATTGTAAGCTCTTCAGTTCTGATATTTTATATATATATATATATTTCTTTGATAACATGGGTTTTATTCTCTGCCAAACTGCCATAGGCATTCACATAGACATAAAAGTGATAACACTTTAAATAAATAATAATACTTTTATATTGAATCTCTTGAGTTATGTTGTGTTTTTGCTACGAGAGTGTTTCAGTAATGCATAGTGACTGCTATACCCACTAGATCATCACAAAAATTAGGTGCAAAGATATTTATTTATGAAGTCATAACACTGACCATATTTAAAATAAAGTAAAAAAATACTGCTCTATCTTCTATGGAGAGCCTAGTTTTGCAAAATACTTAAGAACTGTTATATTCCCAAATCTGTAGAACTGTACACAGTTCTGTACAAATCTGTACAATCAGTACACTGATTGTTGAAATCAGCTTTACAGTAATTAAAGATAGAAATTATAGGGAAAAACAAACAATGGAAAGCTGAACTCTGCTACTATGTGGTTTCAGAACTTTGCTTTATTAATATCAAAGTCTGAGCACGAGCCTGGCTTAGTGGCACATTGTTGTAATCCCAGCACTTGAAAGGATGTGGCAGGAAGATAGTTGCAAGTTCAAGACCAGTCTGGGCTGCAAAGTGAGCCCAAGTCCAGCCTGAACTGCATAGTGATACTCTAACTCAAAAAAAAAAAAAAATCTGAACATGGATTAGGGACGTAGCTCAGTGGGAGAGCCCTTGTCTATCTGATAAAGGCCCTGGGTTCAGACTCCAGTACATGAACAAAAAGAAAGTATGGGCAAC
The DNA here is from genome assembly GCF_034190915.1 of Cavia porcellus. Lineage (NCBI taxonomy): Eukaryota > Metazoa > Chordata > Mammalia > Rodentia > Caviidae > Cavia > Cavia porcellus. The sequence continues at coordinate 11,276,862 of NW_026947495.1, forward strand.
CCTGTATACTACTGTGACTTCCAGGGATGTTGGCATGTAGCTGAACAGTGAGGGATAGGTAAAGCTTCATGCATATGTGCATGTGCATGCTCATGAGTGTGCTCATGTTTTCAGGACACATATTCATTTTCACTCATTACCTTTCTGTGTCATCCCTGTCCACGCCCCCAATCCCCTCCCTCTTGTTTAACACTCTTCTACCTTCACGTTCCCTTTTATTTTGCTTATATCCCACATCGTAGAGGAAACATGCAATACGTGGCTTTCTGAATCTGGCTTTAACTTCTCTTAATATTATGGTCTTCAGTTCCATCGATTTTCCTGCAAATGAAAGATCTGTTTGTTTGTTTTTTTTTCTTTCTTTATGTCTAAGTAATACTACACTGTGTATATTCACCACATTTTCTGATCCATTACCTGGCGACTGACATTTGGACTGAATTCATAAGTTCATTAATGTGAATTGTGCTAAGGCAAACCTAAGTATACAGTTAGGTTTATAGTATGCTTTCTTTAAAGTCCTTAAATATCTGCCAAGTAGTGTTACAGATGAATCCTATGGTAGTTCTACTTTGAGATGTTTTTCCTGATTTTTGTAGACACTGTATGAATTCACATCCCCACCATCAATATAGAGTCATATACAGATGGATCTGTATCCTTACCAACAGTTACTGTTATCGATGTATTCCTGATGATAGTTACTTCGACTAGAATGAGATGGAATCTCAATGTGGTTTTAATTTGCATTTTCTGCTGGATAAAATGCTGAATATTTCTCATATAATAGTGAACCAATTGAATTTCATCTTTTGGGACTTGTCTGTTTAGTTCATTTAATCCTTTTTATTGCATTGTTTGCTCTTTTGGAGTTAAGCTTTTTTGAGTTCTTTAAATATTCTGGATATGAATCTTCTGTCAGAAGTGTAGCTCGCAACAATACCATCTTTAGGCCGTCTCTTCAGTCTGTTAATTGTTTGCTTTGCTATGCAGAAACTTTAGTTTGATGCAATTCTATCGTTCAAGTCTTGCTATTATTTCCATAGTTACTGGAATACTGTTCAGGAAGTTATTGCTGTGCCTCTGTGTTGAAATGTCTCCGCTCTGTTTTCTGCTTCCACTTTCACAGTTTCAGTCTTATAGTTACTTATAGTTTTTTGAGTTGTACCATTTTGAGTTGCATTCGGTACAAAGTTTAAATTACTCTAATGCATTGCAAAATCAGGGAAATGAAAAAGAATAGTGAGTTCTTCAATCATTTATCTATGCTATCTTGGACATTTTACTATTTTTTAATCTTGCAAATAATCTTTCTTGTTTTGGACTTAAGAGTAAATATTATGCTATACAATGCTTAATACTCTTCTTCATATACTAAGAATATAATATATAGGAACTGTTGCCACTAATACCACAAATATGACTAATACCATTTGTAAATTACAAATAACCTAAAAGAAAGAAACTATATTAAGGGCATCCGTCTACCTATATTCCAGTTCGTTTAAGACTTCATGTGTCTGAGAAGCAAATACATACAATATAATACTACCAGTGAATGCATGGATTAAACAACAATTTATGGTTTCTTTGTTTTAATAATTCACACATAGCTTTGATAGTAGATCACTACAAGTGTGTAAATGTGTAAGGGGCTGGACTAGGAAGCATTTACTAGTAATACATATTAACAACCAAATTTGATGGATTAAGTAGAGCTACAAGAAGCAGTAAAGATCCTGAATTCACAGAAGTCTGAGACTATTAAGGTAGAGAAACAAATCTTACATCAAAGATCCTGTAGCTATTTATGCATCAAAATTCTTCAGTAGTATTGTTCTTATTGATGATTAACAAATATCAATGGCTGTGTGAACTTTGTTTAGAAGACTTTTTTCCAGATACTCGAACATTATACATTACATAAGAGAATTATTTTTATCAGATGTTTAGTTGATTAAAAAATTCAGATCTGTAGAATGTTTCATTTTCATGAGTTATATAGGGCTGAATGTTGTAATATGATTTGTATTTTATGAAGAAAAGAAAAATAAATATTAAACATCTATTATATTTTGAAAACTTTGTCATTTTAAACTCTACATCAGTTATGATGCTTTTATCTTTAAATAGAGATATATTAATATATGGTTCTAGAAAAAAAATAATTTCTATAACGCAAATTGTTAGGCAAAATGTCCAAAGCAATGGTTTAATTTAGTTACTAAATACCATAGGGTTGTTTCTGTCTTGACACCTGTCCGTCTTTCTAAAGGCTGCAAGCTTGCTGCCACTCTGGTCAGATTTGCATGACTACAAAAGTTCAAGGAAGAATAAAGAAGTGGGATAGAAGAAAGCTCTGTGTCCATGACTCTGATTGTCTTTCTCTTCCTCCTCTTCTTAGATGAGAAAAATCTTTCTCAGAGCTCCATTTCTCAGGATCTCATTGTCCAGGATAGTGTCCACTGAAGGATGCCCAGAAAGCACAGTGCTTCCTGTTTCCATCTGAGAAGAAGCATCACCTTTGTTAGTGAAATGAGGTGAAGCTGTGTTTCCCAATTTCCAATCATGACAGAAGCACTTATCTTCACGGCTGCGATGACCATAGTGGGGGAAGGCAGCTCCCCCAGGGACAAAGTCCACTCCCAGGCAGCCCAGAGCTAACACTTGACCAGGCAGAAATGTTCAGCCTCTGCCTCAACCTCGAGAAGTCTGACTAGCACCCCAGCTCCAGAAGTCACTGTAGAGCCAGCTGATGCTGCTGCACCTCAGCTTTTTCTGCCCATCCTGCCTCCACTGTGCCTTGTAGATGAGGGCCCTGCATGTCTTCTCAATAAACGATATTCTAAATTTGAATGTTGCAGTCTTCCTGTCAGTGAACCCAGCTACAGACAATTGAAAATGAAGAAGGGGGAAACATCTCAAAAGTAAATGACTAATAATTCTGCTGAATCTAACTTAAGTGATATTGCTGGGCTATCATGATATTTTTAGAATTAGGGATTCAGAAACGTAGATATTGATAATTTTGTTCCTGAGGGCATAGCAGTCTTTGTTTCCAATATCATTCCTCTTCTGTTATCACATTGTTCACTATTGTTTTTTTAAAAAGTATTAAAATTTTTTTGAATATATACTATGTTTTGCAACCAAATAACTAGTAAAGTTCAAGTAGGTTGGATTCATCGTTGTTTTAGCTGATGCTTATATTGATCTATTACCATGGCTTTTGTGTTTAATAAAACTTAGATCTCTGGCTCTTTGTGTGATTGCAATTCTGTTAAGCCTCAATATATCTCTAGAAACACACAGTGACTGAATGGAGGCTCTGTGTACTTTTGCTATTAAATCTCATCTCAGAATATAATCACTGTTTCTCACTGTTTTTATTGAAAGCATGCTAAAATTTATATATATATATATATATATATATATAAATTTTTTCTAAGAATTCCATTGCAAAATCTAAGAGACTCCTTTTATTTGAAAACTTTTTGATTTAATATTATAAATTAACACTTGGTAAATTGGAAAAGAAAATGAAATGTATATTCCAAAGAATCAAAATTCATTTTTTCCTGCTAGTAGTATTTTTACTTCTAGATTATCTGATTTTATTCATTTACCATTAGTTGCTGCTTCTCCACATCATGAGTGTGGTCCTTCAGTGAGCTCCAGGTATTTATTCCACTGAAGCATCTTGCAAAAAACTTTACTGAAGCAGACATCTCCACGGTCTGTAGAGGCAGTAATATGGCTCCATTAGAAATTACAGTCATGGATTTTTGCTGTGTAATCTTGGACAAGTTAACTTTATTGCATTTAAAATTCTTCACCTGAAGACTTGAAAATAATATCTAAGTAGGAAAAGTTACTATGCATTCAAGAACTTCTTATTAGTTTCCTGGTGTGTGTCAATCACTGGGAATTGTGGATGTATGTACCCAAAACACTGAAGAATGAAAAGTGAGACATCAAATAAAAAATATATTACAAAATACATAAATTAATGAGTAAAAATAAGTATTTTTCAAGTTTGTCATAAATCATTTTCTCAACAAACTGGAAAACTCAACTAAGTGGAGCATTGCTACATCCATATTGCTCTTATTTCATGAAAAGAAGTTTTCCCATGATCATGTGTGGATGTATGTTCTGCCCAGACACACCTGTCAGCTCCCCAGCCATTCAGCAAACTGTAGTTATTTCAGAAAATATTTGCAGTGACTGGCTGCAGCTCTAGATTTTTCCAGGGAAGGAAATGAAAGTATGAAAAATAAAAAAAAAATAAAACTAAAATGGAGGAAAGCTGAGGTCCAGTGGTGCCCTCTCTTCTCACGGGAGAGAAAGGACTGCTCAGTCACTGTAGCCAGTGTATTGAAACACTCAGAAGGATGACGTCTATTCCAACCCCACTGCTTAGCACATTGTTTGCCTGGCTGGCTTGGCCCCTTGCCTTCTTGGAGCCAGAACAGCTTATTTTACATAGCTTGTTGTAGGCTCTCTGTATTTGCAGGGCTGGCCTTGCTTTAGCCCCACACATATGATCAATCTCTAACTTCAGTGGTTCCCTACACATGTTCAGTTGATTTTCAATACGGATGAACAGTGCCTTCAAAAAGGAAACCATGCTCGTTGTAACAAATGGCCTTGGGCCAAGAGGAAATCCAGATGATAGTGAAGTTTGAAAATTTTCAAAATAAGTAAAATTCACTTTCTAAAAGGATTTCCTTACCAAATTCCCCCGTCACCACTATTAATGTATTTACATTTGGAATTTAGTTGATTAGAGTTTTTTTAATAAATCCAAAATATTAATACTCAGTTTCCTATATCATGCATAGTCCTTTCTTCTATTATGTTTATAAACCAAGTTCAGGCAATGTGTTATATTATTTTCTTAAAATTCCACATTATCATACAAAATGCATGAAAAGATTTACCAAAATAAGGGAAAATGACCTGCCTGTAATTTGTTTTCTTGTAAAGAAACACCAGTGATTCACAATTTCATGATTCAATCAGCACATTTCGTTTTTTGAGTCATGAGATCAGACTTTATTTGGCCAGTCCAGGAAAGGAAACCAAGTATTTCTTGTATTCCTCCAGGCTCAATATGCCTCCAGGCTCAGCATTCTCCAGTATTCCTCATGCATGTTTGTAAATATAGCAGAAATCCCATGAGTTCCAAAACATTTCAATTTCAACTTCCCCTCAAAATTCTTAGTGACATGGGGCATTAAAAGGAAACAAAAAAGGCAGAGAGTGGAGTGAGCCTTGTCGTCTAAGTTGTACAGCCATAAGCACTAAGGAGTCTGCATCCTGTATAAAATCATCCTTCCCAGGGTGGCAGAACTGCCTATCTTTATTATCTTTAATATCCTGTTCCTTCTGCACTAAACACCTTTTTATGAAATCACACAGTCTCACAGCACTTAATGAAAAACAGAAACTTTACAGTTAATGAATCTAGCCAGTCCATTTTCATTCCAAGACTAACTTTGCTAGAACATGAACAACACACATCTTTGTCAAGGGAAAACCTTTGTAATAAGCTTTCACATTCTCAAAATCATGTTCAAATTTTACTACTAGGGAACACTTGCCACTGTGCTGAGTCAAGAGAGTTCAGCCTCATGCTTGGGTCAGCAGGTCACAGTGCTCCCCAAATTACACTGATCAAGCATGCGCCTGTTAGCTTTGGCAAGCTGGAAGTGGTGGATTTTTCTTTCTTTCTTTTTTTTTTTTTTTACAGTTAATTTTTTGCATGGGCTCCAACAGAATGAGAGAAAAAGAGAGAGTGAGGATAAGGTATTACTCTTTGGCATAACTTCATTTGAGATAAAATGGCTTCAGTAACACTCCATTTATTCTATATCATGCAATATTCAGATTCTGCACAGCAAGATGGAAGACTAGGTCCCTAACTTTCTCTCCCAGAATCCATTAATATTAATAGTCTGAATTATGGGAATGAAAAAGCTGCCCTGAATGGAGCATGTAACCTACTTTTCACAGGCTGCTCTCTGGTTGCTGAATACTCCCAAATGCCTCTTTTTAGTGCATTATTTTTTCTGTGATCATTTCACTGTTTTAAATTTAAACATGTGTGCAGGTATTTTATGCATTAATGACTATTTTTAGTATAAAATTAATTGGAGTGAGGTCTACTATGGTAATGATTTTTGTGGAAATAAAAAATTACATTTATTATGTCAGAATAAACTCACAGAGAAATACCTCTATAGTATCATATTATTATTTTTGCATTTGTTTCTTTTGTGTGAAGTAAAAGATTAAAGGAGTCCTTCAATGCTATGAAACAAAAGGAATGTTCTAAGAATGCAGATGTCTTGTCATTCAGAATGTCACCATGGTGACCCTTTTCCATTCTTCTATGCAAGTACATGGTTGTTACTCTTTGATGAGCTGTGGTTTTCATGAAAGCTTGTATTAAACATGGGGAGAGAAATCATTGAGAAAATGTAAATCATTCATTTTAAACCAACTCTTTTCTCACCTCATTCTTTCATCTTCTTTAATTTTTTCAATATATGTTATGTAGTATCCTAAAAAGATGAATTTATTTGGTTTTCTGCCAGAGCATGGAATTATCAAATAGCAAATATTTTGTTACTATACATGTAATAACCACTTTTCACTGACTCTCCATCTAGCCTAATTTTATGGATTTGACATATCTGAAAAAACAAAGTAAGTGTTTTTTTCTCAAGATTTGCACTTGTCTTCCATGGACTTCTCCATACACTTCTGTAGTGTTTATGATCACGTATTAATCATAAGTGCAGTTTTCAGCCTTTCCATTACTGGATACAATATCTGTTGCTTACAACTTAAGAGACAAAAGGTTTGACTTAGCCCATGGTTTGCGTTTTTCAGTCCATAGGCATCTGGTTCCAAAGCACAAAATCACCATGATTGAAGTGCATGGTGGAGGACAGAGCTTAGATCACAGTGCTGGGGAGAGAGTAGGGAACTGCAATAGAGAAAGACAGGCAGAGACCAAATATACATAATACTCAAGCCTACCAAATGCATGCACAACTTTGTTATATTAATCTGCTAAACATTTTTTAATCTAATGAAGTTGCCATATCAGAATTAATAGTCACAGTGATGTCCTGAAATTAGCAAGTGATGCTTACGTTTTCTTTCTGACCATAATAAATCTCTGGAAAGACAAGGTTTTCCCTGTATATATATTTATATGTATATGTGTATATATATATATATATATATATATATATATATATATATATCTGCTTTATCTATATCTGTGTGGCATAATGAATAATGATTTAGTTTACCAAAATAAATGGTTATTGCAGTAAATTCTTATGATGAATTGTTTATAAATTCATGCAAATAGCTATGGACTTGGCTAAGAAGTTTCCAAGATCAAGAGAAGTCTTATGTGTAATGTTTGATCTGATTCTTCCTCTTATATGATGCCTTGCTTTCAACCTCCTATTTAATGCTCAGTTCTACCTGCTTCTCTACAACTCTACTAAGTTCAGGAATTCAATGACCTCTTCTAGCCTAGTGCAATGACTTCTGAATTGATCTTTCTATTTTCAACCTTTCAACTTCCAAACCATTCTATATACTACTATCGTGTCATTTGTAAATATAAATCTTTTCCTTCACAGATTGCTTTAACTGGCCTGCAAAGAAGGTCTTTCACCATCCAGCCTCTTTCCAGACATCTACACTCCCAGTCATTCTGTCCTGCATCTTTTATTGCTGTATGTGACATAACTTTCACATTTTACCAGTCCTTCCTTTTGATTTTTTCTTTCTTCTGTTTTCCTTGTTGTCAACTCATCTTTCAGAACATGGCCAAGAACAGCTCTGTATATGTAAATTCTCCAAAAATCCTTGCCTTCAGTGTAGTCCAGGTCTTGTTCATATCTTTATTCTATCTTTCATATCTTTATTCTATCTTTGGAGTGCATTTTAAGAACTATTGACTGGTTTGAGGTGCCTCCCTTACCTGTTGGCAAATTCTTCTAAGGAAGAAGATCATTGGTAAGGTAAGCACAGCATCTGCAATGTAGTATGCATTCGGCATTTCGTTTAATATATGAGTGATTGCACAAATAAATTAATAGACATGACAGAATTTATGCTTACTGGAAGAAAAATTTAAAATTAGTGCTTCTACTAATTTCCCATGTGTGGATCTCATTTGCTTCTGTTTTTAAATGCTTATATTGCCTTTACATATTTACATTTATTAATATGATAACCTTGGGAATCAGTAGTTTTATCTAGAGTAATCAGGTAAATATCTGGATATTAAAAAAATAAAAATGAACCTCAACTTCAACAGAAAAATAATCAGTAAGTGTTTTGAGGAAAGAAGAAAAATGATATATCCTTAGTAGTAATATAATGTATATGGTATCAAGAAAAAAATTAATTGTTTATGTGAGAAAATGGAAAGGCTCTGAAAGGAATTTTCTGCATTTTATATTTCCTTGTTGGACATAGACAAACAACCAGGAAGTATTTCATAACCTGGAAATAGAGTGATAAAAATAACCATCATAAAACATTATCAAGCAGCTTACTCATAAAGAAATACAAATATTATACACATTTTAAGTGCAAGTTTTTGCTTATATTGCTGTGAAGTTTTAATATTTCATTTACAATAGATGGAAATTATATCCCAGTGCTGAAAAGAATAATACGTGTAATGTGCATGTATGTGTGTGTTATGATGCTAAGTGCTTCCCTATCAAAATAGGCACCTTAACTTACTGCATAAAGTATGAATTAAAAAATTGAAGCATGAACATGCAATATCCAGATATGCTATGAATCACGAGGCAAAATTGTTCACTTAATTTTATGGGAATAAAATTAAGAGCAGGCATGATTAGTAGATCTATTGTATAATTTCACATGAAACTGGATGACATATGGCTTAATACCTTTAAAATTAAAAATAAAAGTGCAATAAAATATGGATAGGATATTTGTTATTGATGAAACCATCTTCAGTGACTTAATTAGAATATTGAGGTGTTTATTAAAAATGAAATGAAAAGATAAAAAACTAATTTCATATTTATTCAAAGGTAGGTTATCATCAGATTACAATAGACAAGATACCTGCAGAAGCTCCTTATGACCACTTCCTATTCAAAATATGTGGGAGTAAAATGCAATCTTTATTACTTAACTGAGAGATTATTTTCACTTCTGGTAAACAATAGAAAGGTAGCATTGTATTGATTGTGTTTTATATCTAGCTGCCAGCAAGCACACAGTTAACTAAATATGGTGTGGTAGAAATAATTCATTTTTCCTTTTAGAGGTTTCAGTTTTTTTAAAAAAATTCCATTCCTGTTTTATTAGTTTCATTATTTATGACTTTTATTTCATCGTGCTTCAAAACCTTTTAGCAGAGAAGTGGCACATGAATAAATAAACTAATAAGGTGTGCTTCAGATATAAATGTGACAAGAAAATGTTCACAGATTCTAAAATAATCTCATAGTTTAGAATGTGAGAAGTAGCAGAAATCTAAATATTGCAATGAGAAGAATCTGTTACCATGGACAAGTTGAATTACTGTGCCTGTGGAAAAACTGGGCTAGCTCAGAGCAGAGGAGATGGTGTGCAGCTAAATCAGTACATTTTTGAGTTAGTAGGAATAGAATGATTTTAACTAAAGAAATAATAAAATAACTTGTCAAAACAAAGCATTGTTAGGATACTGGGTTGGCAATCCTCCAACGGATGATGAGAAAGACAATAGGGACCAGAAGGATCATTAAGAAACGGAGAAGAAGAAAATGAAGAGAAGGAAAGGAGAAGAGGGGGGAGAAGAAAGCTAGGAAAGTGGTGTAGGAAGAAGAGAGGAGAAAGACAAGAGAGATGAGGAGTGGAATGGAAAACGGTTGGTTTCAAACCCTAGATGTATCTTTCACATAATAAAATAAGAGACAGCTCAGAGTCATGTGTGATGCATTCTAACCCGAGCCTTTTCAACCTGCAGATCAAAAGGTGAGACCTAGAAATGAGAATTGAATTGTTTTGCTTATAATATTTCTCTGGCCATCTTGTTAATCAGCTTTACCTCACGGATCTCCTCTTGTCTCCCTGCTACTGTCAAGTAAAATATTATGTGACCAGAGGAGTTTAATTCCTATAGATATTCTTGTGACTTTTCATGACATGATCATTTCAGAATTTTAGTAAATATCTTTACTATCTTCCCAAAATTACTGTGCATCTCAAATCATTCAAACAGAAAGATTTTAAAATGAGCAAATTATACTAAAATTAGAAAACAAATTAACTAACACACTGAGAATTTATCACATGCGTAGAGTAACAGAGACCAAGGCGTGATGCTCCTGTTTTGGATTGTGATATAACATTTCTCCTCTGTTGTATGACTGCTTGTCAGAATACGTCACTGTGCAAAGGGATTGGCATGGGCTTGGAACTTGTACTCTGTCAGCTAATGCTCTAATGTTCTAGATCTCTTCCTTGTTCTACAATGAAGAATTCTTTCTCACTTTTGAGATAAAAAAGTTAAGTGACCAATAGGTGAAACAATGCAATATAGATGCTACCTGACCTGATTTGATAGTTAGACATTATGTCCATCTATAAAAAACATCACACTGGACTGCAGAAACACTTACAATAGCAGTGTGCCAACTAAAGTACATAATAAAATCTAAAAAACAAAGAAGAAAAGCATACATTCATATTTGTACCTTTCCAGGAAAAAAGCAAATTGTTTTTCTGCCATAAATGCTGACTGAGGCACAAATAAAAGTACATCAATAATGCAAACTCTTATTTATTAACATCTACTTTTGATGGCATGAAAATTGGATCAAAGCTTCTTATACTTACTTTCATAGAATCATTTTTTATCCAACTGCTTTGGGTTGGTAAATCTCCTATAATTTAGACATTATGAGTCATGTGGTGAGCTAATATTGCTATAAGAACTTCAAATTTTTATATTTCTGACATTTTATTTTAAACTTGTCAATTTTACTGTGCCATTAGCACTGGTACTTTTTAAAATGTTTACTTAAAAATAACCCTTTGTTCTAAGGTGACCGAGAATAATATCCATCAGGCAATTCAGTGGAAAGTAAACCCCTAGACACAAACACATTTCTATTCTGGTAAGGAAAGACTTCCCGATAAATCAGAAGAACAGATATTCTCTATATTAAAGAGAAATCATAAACTAGTGTGTTATTCTTTTCCTGCTCATTATATATTTGGAAATATTTCTTCCTAACGGAATAAAATCAGCACCAGCTGCTTCTTGACATTGAGAGGTTTTGGTACAGCGCAAAGTCACCTCCACACCACAGGAAGGGGAAGAATCAGAGCATCTGGCAGGGCTTCCACCTGAAGTGTGGGGCTTCATTTGTACCGAGTCTGGAAACTAAGATGGTGCACATGAACCCACTGCACCATTTACGAGACTGAGAACATAGGTATAACAAGAAAAGAATCTGGCTCATGTTCAAGATATGGCCTCCCAATTATGGGACATAATATCATAGGACAAACTGGTCACAGCCTTCTCACAGCAGAGCTACTAGTATTTATTGTAAAAATAATGTTATTCATAATTTATGTTATCAAGTTATGCATACAGTATACATTTTATGATTACATTGGAAAGGATGTTACATATACAGGAAGTATTTTATTTAATGCATTGAGAAATTCAGGAAATGAAATGAGATTCCGTCTCCACAGTGATGTAAAAGTAAAAATGTTGACACAAAGTCTTATTAAAAAACTACAAAGAATAGCATGAATTACCCAGTTTAACTCTTTATTTCAAATCACTAAAAAGCTTCTATCCTTTTTATCAGTTTTTTGATAAATGTTATCATTATTAAAGACTGAAAAAAATTCATCTGTTTCTCTATTTGGTAGCTCCTGTCTGATCAGTGCATTACTGAATGATTGTCAAATCACAAAATTGCATTCTAAAATTTGAAAATGTTTCTAGCTCAAATTTTTATTCTAATTGAATGTTATAACTAGTGAAAATGCGTTAGGTTACACTAATATCTGATATCTTAGAAATATATAATCCACAAAATAAATAAAGATACTTGTATTGACTCATAAATTCTGAGTAAGTTTTTAGCATCATTTGGAAATTTGTACTGGATTTTCTACTGCACATTTTGTAATGGAAACAGATAATATCATCTTTTAAATGAAATTCTGAGTGATATTTTAAGCAAAAAAATTTATTTTTATCTTTTATACTCTTCCCAGAAGTTTCTCTATTTTCGTTGTTGTGTTATACTATATATCATTTCAGTGTATCCTTACAACAATCCAGTCGTACAGTGATTTTCACCCTCTAATGCTAAATTATCACCTGCCTGTAAGTGTATTTTTATGAAGATATAGATATTTAGATATTATATCCCTGTATGATATCTTCTCTAGTGTGTATAAAAATGTGAAGCTAAATTCTTAACCTAAAATTACTATAATCTTCAAGACAAGAGGTACCTAAGGATGAATTCCTCGGCAATAGGCCAAATTCAGTTCCAGGAAAAATAAATTGGATTAATTAGAAACTTTTCCCTTTGATACCTTGGGTGACATCTGTAGTGAAAACTATACGAAGCAAAACTTACTCATATCCCACAATATTCAATAATTTGCTTAAAAAATAACCTTTTATTCTAAGGTGATCCAGGGTAACACAGCCACCAGGAAATTCAGTGGAAGTTAAACCATTAGATACAAACACATTTCTGTTCCTGGAAGGAAAGATTTCCCAACAAATAGGGTGAACAGACAATCCAAAGTCTATTGCTGAAATAAAGAACTATTTAACAATTTTTATTTGTTCCTCCTTCCTCAGCCCTTTACCCATCCTCATATACAAACTTATTTTCTTTCAAATTAATCCAATCTACTTTCTTAACAAAAGAGTCTTTTCAAGCCAGATCCCTGGGTCAAGACTTCTGCCAACTAGCCGCAGCAGCATTTTCTTTCCCAAGTGACCCGCAACTGCTGGTCCATTTGGACCTCCCACATGGTGCACGGGAAGAAGGCAGTGGTTGCAGCTTCTGCTGTTTTTCTTACTTTTAAGTTGGACATTGTGGTGAGTTGAAAACTGGTGGTCAGTATAAACACAACCCGAACTGCATCAGTGTGGTGCTGAGTGTTGACAGCCCACCTCAGGTCTGCTGTCTGCATAAAAACGAGACCTGGAGAGGAAGAGTGTTGTTATTGACTGGAGCTGCTGGTTCTTTTGGTTCACTGGTTCTCCTGTAGGAGTGTGTCCTGCTGGCTTCCCTGATATGAACTTGATTGTTATCATCAGAGGAGCTCGGAAACTTGTCACTGAGTGTGGCTGTGGTTCACTTTAGAGGAGCTCAGGTCCTTACATCTTGCATCACATCTTGGATCTGGGGAAGAAGATGGTGTGCTGCTCAGTCTCCAGAAGATTGTCATTCTGGTTTCCTCATATGAAATTGGTTGTTCTCATCCTTAGAGGAGCTCATGACTTCATTGTCACTGACGATGGCTGTGGTACTAATCTGGTATGCTATGGTCATTATGTTGAGCATTGCTTCTTTGCTCCAGTGCAGAACCCTCAGTCTGCTGCCACAGATACTTCATACCACTGGTATGGACTTTCTAGCTTCTACTGCTGAACTTTGGGCCTTCCTGGAGCAGATCTGTGAAACAGACATGCACGTGTCATTGTCATGGGCTCTAACTCTTCAGCTGGACTCATGCAGGACATAGCTGTGGGATCTAGGCCTTCAGCTGGATTTCTTGGGTCTTAGTGTGTGGACAGATTTCCTGAAATTCTTGTATTTAACTCTTGGGATGACTATTATAAAATAATATTGTTATGGATTAAAAACTGGTGGTCAACTTAACACCAGCTGAATTAAGTCAGCATGGTGCTGAGTGTAGATGACCACCTGAGGAAAGTTGCTAGCATGAAGACATATAAAAGAATAATGAAGCATTGTGGGTTCTCCAAAGTGTTGCTGTTTCAAATTGTTGGTTCTCCTGGAGAAGGGGCTTATCATGACTAGTTTCTCCAGTATGAGTTTGGCCATTATCATCAGAGCAGCTCAGGACCTTGTTGATGACAGTGACTGTGGTTCACTTTGGGAGAGCTCTGCTCCTTACATAAACACTGCTTCCTAGCTCTGGAGGGGAAGATGTGTGCTACTTAATCTTCAGGAGAAGCTTGTCATGCTGGCTTTCTGGCAGGTAATCAACTCTTCTCATCCTTGGAGGAGGTTGGGACCTCCTTGTCACTGAAGATGGCTGTGGTAGTTTTCAGGGCAGCCCTGGTACTCATTTTGAGCATGAGTTCTCATCTCCAGTGTAGAACCCTCAGTGTACCAGCACAGCACCTTTACCCTGCTGGCATAGACTTTCTAGCTTCCACTGCTGACCTTTGGGCCTTCCCAGAATGACTCTGTAAAAGAGACTGGCTTGAATCCTTCTCATGTGTTGTAGACCTCCAGTTGGACTCAGGGGAGGCATTGTCATGGGCTCTAGGTTTTCATCTGGACTCATGCAGGCTTTGCTGTGGGATCCAGACCCTTGGTTGAATATTCTGAATGTTTAGTGCTGTGGACAGATTTCCTGCACTTTCTGTGTTTAACTTTGTTGGCCATCATAAAATAATAACATAAGTTCTATGTCCTGATTGTAATTGTCCTCCCTGGAACTCCTGACTACAACAAATACTATAAATTATGTGTCATGCATTGTCTTATTGCAAATACTGACTATAAGATACATCATTATTGTTTTTTTTAAAAATTATTCTTCCTTTGTATGAATCAAATAGGCCAGAAAAGGATGCAGTTGTGTTTAATATGTTTATCAGTCAAACTGTGGATCTTTTTTAGGAAAGTAACCCTCAATAATCTCATCAGTAAAAGCACAAGAGTCACAAGGCTTGTGCTAGTGTGTTGTCATCATGCCTGAAGATATGGTAGTTATCAGAGATTATGAGTGAGTGAAAAGCAACCCTGAAACATGGGTCCCCTGTGAGACTATCCCAACACTTCATTTTGAAGTTTCCATGCACAGACTACAAAGAAAAAAAAAAAAAAAAACTCTTGTGGCTGTGTGGTATCCTAACTGCAATTAAATAGGCTTTTGTTTCTGGTTTTGGTTTTTTTTTTTTTGCATTAAATTTATTAATTTTATATTACCTTATTACTAAATTGACATACTCATTACAACACTTTCATATGTATTTTTTCCCAATGTTGTGCTAACCAATTGCAGCATTTTATTTTCTCGTAGTTCTGGAGATTGTAAATCTGCAATCAGTTTCACTGGACTAAACAAACATCACCAGGGCCTTGCTCATTCTGAATCCTCTAGAAGAGTACCTGTCTCATCTGTCCTTGTCTTTCTCTGCTTCTGGAGCTGCACTCTTTGTCTTTCTTGGCCTGTGACCTCTGTCCATCTCTGAAGTGAATACAATAGCATTTTCAAATCTCTCTCTGCTTTATTCTCCATACTCTCTCCATCTTGATGCTCCTTCTTCTCTCTTACAAGGACTTGTGACTTCATTTTTGGGGCCAGCTGAATAAATTTGTAATGTCCCAATCTGAGGACCCTTTTTTTCATAGACAGCCACATATTCAAGAGTTCCTGGGATTAGGACATAAATATCAGTGTGCATGTGAGTGATGAATGTGTTGATCAGACTACCACAGCATGCATCATGATTAAAGCATGTGATTCAACACAAGAGAAGTCAGTAAAAATTCTTTAGCCTGGTGTATATTCTCCTTTGCTGTTCTCCCTTGGTGAAAGTAACACAAATGGAATCCTGTAACATGTATTCATTTGGAACTGGCTTACTTCACATCACAAGAAACATTTAGGAGCTATCCAAGTTGTTACATGAATCAACAGTCTGTCCCTTTTAACAAGAGTAGTATCTTAAAAATGGATGCTCCACAGATTGTTTATGCTTTTATGAGCTGAAAGACATCTGGATTGTTTCCAGTTCAGAGCAATAGGAATAAAGATGCCAAACATTCACATACATATTTCTGTATGAAAACAATATTTCATTCTTCTAGATAGTTCACATTAATGAATGGAGTTTCTATACATTTAACCTCATAAAAAAGACACATTTTTTAGTTATGTTTGTACTTTTTTATTCTTGTTAACAATGGATTACTGTTTGCTAAGCAAAGAGTTTTAGTGTAATTTATCATGGTTTTCTTTTATGCGCCATTTTTAGATTAATATCTAACAGCTTTGGTTAATCTCAGGTCTGAGCTTTTTGTCCTATACTATTATCTAGAAGATTTATACTTGTAAAAATTACATTCGGTTCATTAATTGCTTTGAAATTTATAATAGCAATGGAAAAGTTAAGGATCTTTTTTTATGGTTCCATGAACAATTTCTTTGAGACTTCATTCACACACTACATAATTCACCTATTTAAAATGTATTGTTAAATAGTTTTATATAGAGCTATGCACCTATTCCCAAACTATGTTGTAGTAATTTTGGAATCATTTTTTTAACCCAGAAAGAAGCCATGTACTATTCACTACCTTTGTTTCTGAAAATTGTGGGTCTACTTTCTGTCTGTATGGTTTGCTGTTTGGATATTATAAAAATGGTGTTATATGATCCATTATAATAGGTTTCATTTTACTTGGCAGAATTTCTTTATTTTTTAATCTTTATCTTAAAAAGAATAAAACCAAGCAAAATAAAACAGAATAAAGCCAATCAAGACAAACCAGTATAAGTGACATAGAATTTCAAAACAATAGGAAATCAACAATGCTTATCATAATGCCTTTTGCAGTCCTTAAAATAGCTGCAGATACCTTTCAGACATTGCAAAAATCAAACAAAACATAAAAGAATAGAACCATTTAAAACAAAACAATGAATGCAGTAAAGGACTTCAAAAGAAGATAAAAGTAAATCCAAAATGGCTACCATATTATATGTTTGAAATAGCTGCCCATGCCATCAGATATTACAAAATTAAATAATAAAACAGAATAAAATCCACCCAAAACCAAACCATGAAAATGATACAGGACTTCAAAACAAGGTGATAAGAAATTAACAGTGGCCATCACCTTCAAAAGGAGAGCTCCATAGATGCTATATTGCATATTGTTATCCTCTGAATAGATTATCAGACTACTGGCTTTAGACCTGAAAAGTCAGTGAAACACTAAATACTACAAGCATGAAACTGTATTTTCTTCAATGGCTGTCACTGCAGCCCATGTTAATCTGGATCAGCTGGTTGCTTATGGCAGGCAGTGGGGTGCTGGCTCTTCTTGTTTCTCAGACCACGTGCCAGAAGGCCTGGCATCTGGCTCTTCTCCTAGTGTCCCATCCATGTCGCAGATTCCAAGGGAAGGCTTATTTCTTGGTGACTTTTCGTTCTCCTCCCCCACAGTTCATGAATGGTACTGACTCATGGAAAAAGGCTGGTGTTTGGCTGGCCCCCAAGTGGACCAAATGTGACACCAATTGGCTTGGCGTATTTCTAAGGTTTGTCCATGTTGTGGCATTCATTTCTTTTTGAGTTTGTTGCTAAAAATGTTTCATTATTATAGATATAACATATTCTTCTCATTCTTTTTATCACTAGATATTTGAAATGTGCCTACTTTTATATTATTATTATTAACAGTGTTCCAAATAACATCTATGCCCATGTTTCTAATATTGACTAATCTTGTAATTTCTCTTGGGTTTTATGGTAATTTTATTCCTAACTCATGGGAGAATTGGCCCACGATTTTTCATAATGATGAAGCCTCATTGTACCCACACCAGTATTTGATAAGGGCTCCACTTCCTCATATCCTTGCCAAAAGTTACGCAGTTAAGTTATACAGTTACGCAGTAAAGGAAAAACAGTAATGTTTTTCATGACAGATGCACTAATGGGCAAAAGCTTGGATACTCTTCTCTCTTTTGGCAAGACAGGAGTTTAATATCATATAAGCCCTTGATTCTATGTGGAAACACTCATCCAGCATCACACTGTACCTACCAGAAACAGTTCTTTCCTTGTTCTTTAAAGTCATTTTTAGACCACCTTGAGAAGGGTGTCCTACTTTTCTAGATATTTCTATTATGTTTGTATAATATCATTAATCTTTTTCTTTCTTTGTCTTGTACCGAGGATTGAACTCACAACCTTGTGCTTGTCAGGCAGGCACTTATGCCACTGAACTAAATTCCTGGCCCAACATTATTAATCTTCACAGAGGAACTAAATCTTATGTGAGTCTATCTGATCACTTTGGGATAGACATAAAATCCTCAGTATCTAGAGATACTGAGAGTGTTTCATGTGCTCATTGGCCATTAGTGAGGTTCTTCTGAGAAACGTCTATCCAATATTTCATTAAGTTTTAAATTGGGCTATCTGTCTTTCACAGAGTTATAATAGTTGTACACATTCTATGCACAAGTTCCTTATAACACATATTGCTTGTTAAATATATTCTTACATGGTTTTCATTTTTCTATTCTGGATGGTGTGTTTGAACCATGGTAGCTTTTAATATACACGATGTATAATTTACCCATCTTTTTCTTTTGTTACTTCTACTTCACAATTCATGAACCAACACCTAGTTCTGAGTCTTGAAAGCTATGCCTAATTTTTTTTTTCTTTTTAGAATTTTCTTTTTATCTGTGTATTTAGGTCTTTGATTTATTTTGAGTTTATTCTGATATATACAATCAAGCAGAAGTACAACTATATTCTTCAGTGAATGTATAATTCTTGTAGTATAGGATTTTGTTTTGTTTCTTTTATGTCTTTTTTGAGACAGAGTCTGGCTATGCAGTTCAGGCTAGACGTGAGCTCACTTTGTGGCCCAGGCTGGTCTGAAACTTACAATGATTCTCCTGCCTCGGCCTCCCAAGTGCTGAAATTACAGGTGTACAACATGACACCTGATGCAATATAGGTTTTTGAAGCTAGTATTCTATCATCAGAATATCTATTAGCTTTGCTGAAAATCAATAAACCATAAGCATAAGAATATATTTATAAATTGTCAATTCTATTCCATTAATTTACATGTTTATACATGAGAGTACCACAGACCTTAATTAAAACAGTTTTTTATATTTTTTGCTTTCTATAATATTTAAATGATGGAAATATTATGAGTATTTCTAAATTGTTACTTCTCAAGATTCTTGTAGCTACTTGTGAACCTTTAAATTTCAATATAAATTTCAGGATCTCCTTGTCAAGTTTTGTAAAGAATTTCCTGAGATTTTATGTGTTGAATATATTAACCTCCTTCTTTTCTTATTATGGCCTTGAAATAGCTTTAATTTATTGTAACTTTCTTGAATTCTTTTTAACAATGTTTTGTAGTTTTTAAAGCATATGTATTTGTCTTTTGGTGAAGATTTTTCCTGAGATGTTTAAAATGTAATTATAAAAAATTTAAAAATTTGTACTTAGAGTGAAAGGAACCCTGTAAAGGGAGATACAGTCTTCAAGGTCCATTGCAACCCCCATCTTCCTATCAGGTCCCCACTTCCTAACAGCAAGTCTGTTACAGCATCTCCTAATCCAATCACCTTTCAAAGTCCCCACCATGTACACATGGGGCTTCTGGGGAACGTCTCCACATAAACCAATTCTGTGTAAACATTGTCATGTGCTGTGTTGCTGAATTTCTTGGGAATTACTCTTTCCAGTCCTGTTTTCAGCTAGCTGAAGCTGTGATCTGAGCACATTTTTGACCCTGCTCCTAAAACAGAAGTGATTACTTTTGTTTCCCTACCCGTAATGTTTTACTAATATTTTAGGAATAACAACATTTTCCTCTCTCACTTGTTAGGACAGTTTTGTTCCACAGCAGATGATGGGAGAATAATCTAGGCAGCGCTGCTGGCCATCTCACCCAACTGTCTCCACCTCACTACATAAGGCACTGCTTCGAAGGTTTTGTTTATCCTCTCTGAGCTCCAATGGTAAAGTTCATTTAAAAGGAGTCTTCAAAAGTGTGCACATTCTCCCAATCCCCACAGCACTCATGGATTTTACATTATTGTGAAACATTAAACTTGGCCTTTTGCATTTTTTCAAGTGTTCTGCTCCTCTGTTTTTACTGATGTTTGGCTCTTTAGCTCATGGCGTGTTTACTTGCACTTCTCTTTCCCCTTAGGTACTTTCACCACTTAGCTTCCAGTGCCTTTGTCACTCTGTAACTTAAGCTCTCCAATGATAACATGAAACATTAAGTTGATGAAATTTGGCTTCTTTTCTCTGATAGAATGACTCGTCCTTTTTTTCTATTGCCAAGGATAACAGCTTTCTGAATCAAGTATTTGTGGACAGTGAAATAATATCCTGTAATATGATTTTCTTTCATTAATCAAAATGCTGGAGACATTTATTCTCATAAGTATAGTTAAGCCAAAAACAAAACATATATATTTATTAAGCTCCTATCAAGTGTTAGAGACTTTGTCCCAATATTTATAATTAGTTTCTGTCAAAGTCAGACTTTAAAAGTTGAACTGAAAATATATGTGATAAAAATCATACTGGTAAGTGGTTAAAGCTGTGCAGTAAATCTTCTCACTCCTTTTCAATCAGCATGATTTTAAGTATCACACACAGTTTAAACATGTATGGGCTGGAATACCTTGATGTGATGCTTATGTCCTTTATGATTGAAGTGAAAATGTGTTTAAGAAAGGTACAGCAGAGCTGACAGATTAAATTAACTAAACACATTTGCACAGTGCTTCAGGAGCTCTTTGATTCCGATTTAGAAATACACCTTGCAAGCTTGAGTTAGACCTTCTCCCACTTTTAAATCAAGATTTATGAAGATAATTTAAATTTATCTCAGACCATGATGTGTTATTAGTTTTATATTAATTTTAACCTTGGGAACTTAGGAAGGTTGACAGTCAAAAGCCCTGTGCCAGTCCCTTGGCAAGTACTGTTTCTATATGAGCCCCTTCTACCCCCCCTTAGCCACATCCCTTACCACTTCCCATTGCTTTGTAAGAAACACACCATTGTTTGAAAAAACAAAAACAAAAACTGGAGCTTGAATATCTCTTCTCTCTGGGCGGTGTTCCTAATTATTTGATTTCTTTACGTCAAGTAACGTTTGCTTATTACTACAGATTTCCCTGACAATAATAGGAATTCACTGTAATGCTTCTCTTTCTTTTCCATTGCATTTATCAATTTCATGATAGAAAACTGTGTCAGTTTCTTGTTTTGCTTTTACCCTGTGCTCCTAGCAATGGCAATGGCTGTTCACTGCCAGAGTTAGCAAGTGTTCCTATGGCTTTCAGGTGTCCTCTGATTTCCCACTTATATTAATTAAGGAGCATAGGCCATCACATTTATTTCCATGCTCTCAGTCACTATCAGGTCGTCAAACATGAGCTAAAAACAATTATTTCTTGAGGAACTTGATAGTTTAGTTTTAATATATTCTTGTGTATTTGTGAAGCACAGTTTTCACTGTGCTTCACAAATTTTATATTGCAAGATAATCATTTTATATTGCAAGATAATCATTTTCTTACTTTGCCTTGGTTACTGGTCATCTGTCTCCATTGAAATTTGCCTTCTTTTATAATAATGATCAGTACCATGCCTGCGGTATAGGAAAACATCTGGCTCATTCAAATAATTGAAAGAATAGAGAACAGTTCCATGACTGAACAAATATATCAATCAGAAAAATCAGTCCAACTGTTTTGCAGCTTAAAGATGATGAAAACAGCTGATTGAGCCATATTCCTGCTATTGAGTGCCTCAGTTTAAACACTGTGAAGGGACAGTGTGCAAAATATGCCCAGCAAGCTCAAGTTAGACCTGATGGCCTGTCTTTCAGTGATGCACAGCCTTTCACTATCTCTGGGCTTGAGAAGGAAGCCTATCCATTTAACCTTGTAGTGCAGTTTATGAGGAAAGAATGCAAGTTCTCCATACTGGAGATTGTGGGGTTTTATCAAGAAAATGAATAAGAAAGAAAACAAAACAAAACAAAAAATAAGGTAAACCTCTGTGTATGTTAAGTTATAAAAATACTAAATATGAACAGATTTGGGGGGGGAGAGAGAGTTGAATTCAAGTTGTAAAAATACTAAATATGAACAGATTTGAGAGAGAGAGAGAGGGAAAGAGAGAGAGAGAGAGAGTTGAAAATTGTGCAAGCAAAATTTTCATCCAGATAAAATCTTGAAATCACGAAATATTTGAATGATAAACTTCCCATCTGAGGAGAAGCACATACAGTATACCTTCAGTAGCCTCATTGAACACCTGGAAAAATAGTCTTAGAGGCAGGTGTGGGTTCACAAGTGATTGATTTGCTTCTTTTAGAAATATTTAGAACTCAACCATATTTATATTTCTTTTCTCTTTACCACTTCTCCTCCACTCCTCACATATAACTAAAAAGGTGGTGAGTGAGTTATTTTATTTATGTACTTTTTTTTTTTTTTTTTTGAGCCAGAGTCTTGTTACATTCCACAAGGCCTCAATTCTTAATCCTCCGGGCTCCTAGGATTTCATACATGTGCTATCATGCCCAGTTATCTTCATTTTTCAAACTCACAATTTCTTAATTCTATGCCTGTCACATATAAAGGCAGGCAGTAACTAAGTGTTGAATTGACACCTTTTTGAGAAGGTGAGAATAAGTTGGGTTTGTAGACAGGTTTATGTTAATTAAATTTTACTTTGTTTTATATGGAAACTGTTGTTTATAGTCAGAAGTTTCATATCTTTCTTTGATACTGTTTTTACTTTTCTTAGGCATTCGGAAAACTTCTAACTCTAAAAAAGTCCTTGATAGGGATATCAGGGAAGACGCATAAATGAGAAGCTCAAGGAAACTGTCGCTGAAATTACTACTGAGGTGATAAGAATTGTCAATGGCAACATGTTTTCAACTTTAGAACAGAGCACTTGTATTGTCCAGGGGAGTTATTTTTTGTGAATTTCAGAGGTTTCCTGCATTATACAGTCATTCCTTTTGGCTGCAGGCTCTGCATGGGCAGATTCAACAAACTATAGACCAGAAAACAATTATACAAATAACATATGTGTGTACTGAACATGTTCAGACCATTATTGTTTTCACTGTTCTTTAAACAATACAGCATAATAATGATTTACATAGCACTTGCATTGTGTTAGGAATGACAAGTGATCAAGAGAAGATTTAAGGTACATGAGATATATGTAATTTATATACAAACACTATGTCCTTTTATGTAAGGAACTTGGGCATCTAGAGTCCTCACAGGATTGTGGAACCAGTCCCTCCTATGTACAGGGAAAGATGGCTGTATGTAGCCACTGCCATTCCTATTTCCCAGCCTTGCAGCAGGTAACCTTGGGAATGACGGCACACATTTCTGATGGGATTTTCTGGATTCAAGGTAACTACAAAATACTTTGTCCCTCCAAAATTGAACTGGAGTTTTTGATAGCTGAATATAGCTCTTCACTGCCAAGAGGCACACTCAGAGGTCAAGCATTCTTTTAGTACTCACACAGAGAAAAATGTGAAAAAGAATGAACAGAAATCCAAAAAATGTATCTGAAAAAATTATAATCTAAATAAGAGACACAGAGTCAGGCCCTGGTCACATGTGTGCAAACATGTCTGTTATGGACAGAGTGACCAGGGAACCCAGAAGAGCCTGTGCTGAGTATGCTGGCATACACATGCTTTTGTAAGGCAGAGTAATCAGTGAGACCAGCACCTTAGAACTGTCTGAAACAGCTTCAAAGGGTGAGCAGTTGCACTGTGGAGAACTCCGTTAACAACAGACCAGTCCTCGCACCCATATCCAGAGACAAAGATCAGCTCCATACCCAGCACAATTCCCAGGGCAAAGTTGACTGGATATACACTCAAGAGAATGTTGTCAATTTCAAATGCACTGCCTGCCTGGCTGTCCTGGACTGCTTGCCATCTTAGAACCGAAACAGCTTGTTTATATAGCTTGTTTTGGGCTCTGTGTTTTTAGGGCTGGCCTTGCTTTAACCCCACCTATGTGGCCAGTCTCCAGCTTTGTTCGCTCCCTACTAACACTAAGATTGTATTGGGTCATAATCATCACCACAGGGCAGTACAAAAGAATTAGGGGTGAGCCAGATAGTAACATTGTACCCTTTATAAATTGGGTTAGCTATAAAGAACCACCTTATAACTAGACAACATCCCTGAAGAACAGATATCTCCTAGGGAAGCCTCAATACTCATGATAAAGCTATCCATCATAAGAAATTATCAAACACTGACATGGAAAACAAAAAAGAGAAAATAAAAAATGACAATTTGTAAAAGGAAAACATAACCCCAGACTTGTGGTATCCAATTGGAAGTCAAACACTGTGATTTTCTGTAATTAGAGCACCAGAAGAGAAAAGAAAATAGAAATTACTATAGAGAAAATAATCTCTCCAGTGCAAAAACCTGATGTTTAAAATCAAAGACATTACAGAAGACACAGATAAAAGAACAGATGAGATTAGAAAAATGACGGAAACAGAAATGCCCAACAAAGGAAAGAAATGGCATGCATGAAAAAGATTTGAACAGAAATTCAAGAAATTAAAACCTCCAGTGAAAGAATACACAATAGGTTGAATGAAGGAGAGGGCAGAATTTCAAATCTTGAAGAATGAATTGCAGTTAGTGATCATGAAAAGGGATATTTTAAAAATAGCACAAAAATGAAAAATCAATCCAACAGCTACAAGAATAACTTGAAATTCACTGGAGTCAGTGAGAAAGCTGGAGACAGCACAAATTCCACAAAAGATTCTATTCACGGAAATAATAGCAGAAGACTTTCCAAACATGGATAAAGACATTCACATACAAATAAATGAAGCATATAGGAGCTCCAAACAACCATGGACAAAATGAAGATACAACAACACATACAAAAATCAAGATTTCAGAAATTCAGCGTAAGAACAGAATGTTAAACACTTACAGAAAACAAACGAAAACCCTACGTAGAAAAGCTCATCAGAATTACAACAGAATTCACAACACAAACCTTCAACTCAATAAAAGCTTGCATTAAACTATTCCGAGTCTTGAAAGAAAACAACTTCCTCCCCAGATTTATGTACACAGCAAAACTGTCTTTAAAAATTAATGAAAACATAAGATATTTCCATGACAAAGAACAATGGAAGAAATTTATAGTCAAGAAATCAACCCTACAAATAGTAGAGAAAGCTATTCCAGACAGAAATAAAAATGATCATAAATCCAAGAATAATGACAGAAAGAAATCATCAGGAGGGTAAGCAATTATAACCGAGAGTAAAATCAGGGAATGAAACATAGGAAAATCACCTGACAAAGATAAGCCAGTATATATCAGTTATACTCATCAATGTGAATGGCCTCAATTCACCAATCAAAAGAAACAGACTGACAAAAATGGATTAAGAAACATGATCCAAAAATATGTTTTATAGAAGGAACACTTTTAACTCAAAAAGAAACTCATAGACTGAAAGTCACAGGGTGGAAAACCATCTTCCATGCAAGAGTAACTCAAGAAAAAGCAAGAATTGTAATTGTGCTTGTAGACAATATGCACTTCAAACCAAGAGTGATTAAAAAAGATAAAGAAGATTACTTCATACTTGTTAGCGGAAAACTTCAAGAAGAAAGAATAGCAAAAATAAATATGCAGGCACTGAGATCCACCTCTGCCTGCTGGCTGCCACCATTGGAAATCTTAGTTCCCATGGGCAGCCAGCAAAGCAGAGACCCAGCCTGATCCACCTCGGCCTGCCAGCTACAGTCATCAGAAAACTTGCTTCCTGTGGGCAGCAAGTATAAGCAGGGATGTGCTGCCAGATAAGACCCATGCATCTGCAGTCCATAATGGAGATCCCTGCTTCCTTTGGGCAGCCATCACTCACTAGAAGGATCAGACAAATATACCTCTGTGTGCCTGCCACCATTGCAAGAGTCCTGGTGTGAACATGTAGGCTGACATAAGAAGCAGACTGGCCACTATGCACTCCTGGCCACTGAGGAAATCCACTGGTCACTGCACAGGTCCAGCTACCTCCCTGGGAACCTGGGGCCAGAGAAACTCAGGTGCCTGTCCCATTTAACTACACCACAGAGCAACAGCCAACATGGGAAGTCCCTGGAGTTCCACAGCAGTCTTGTTGGAAGGAACCCAGGAAAATGTCAAGATGAAGAAGTAAAAGGTGGTCTCAGGCCACTCAGAACAAGTCTGGGAAATATAGTCATGGAATACAATGGAAGTGACATACCTTAAAGGTCTGAGAGGATGGCAATTGGATGAAGAAACTACTTCATGAGACTATAAAACTAATCAGTTCAGAAATAATGTCTCAGGGAAAAGAAGAAATCACAAACATAATGAAAGAATTACTAAGCATATCTAAAGAAGACCTAGATTAAAAAAAAGAGGAGCATAGGAAAATGATGGAAACCTTGAATGAGCAATTAAAGCGCATAAAACAGATTCAAAGTAGGAAATTTAAAAAGATGACCAAAATATGGCAAAACTTCTTCAAAGAAACTGAAGATAGGCTTTCAGAACTTGAAGACAGGATCACAGCTAGTTATCATGAAAAGAAAGATCCACTAAAAATAACAAATAACCAGGAAATTACAATTCCTTTATAGGTGCTCTGTTTCTTTTCTCTAACAATTTTTATTATTCTGCTCTTATGCTGAATTTCTGAGATCTTGATTATTATATGTCTATGTGGAGCTTTAATTTGTTTAAGGCTACTTGGAGTTCTATATGCCTCAGTTATTTGTATGCCAAATCTTTTTTCCATGTTTGGGAAGTTTTCTGCTATTACTTCCATAAATAGACTTCTTATTTCCTTTTTGTTGACCCTTGTTTCTTCACTGATATCTATCACTTTCATATTTTTCTTTGCATTGTCTTACAGCCATTGAATTGTAATTTCCTGGTTATTTGTTATTTTTAAGAGATCTTTCTTTTCAATGGCTGTAAGACCATTTTGAGTTTTGGGTATTTTGTCTCAGCAATGAGGAAAAAGTAAGTAATATGCTAATTGTAACCATTAATGGATATGGTCTCAGTTCACCAATAGAAAGAAAAACAGGAAGAGGAGATCAAGAAACAAGATCAATCAATATACTGTATACAAGAAACACAGTTAACTGGAAAGGAAACTTATAGGCTGGAAATTGAAGGAGGTAAAACAGTTGTTCCATCTGACAGGAGACCAGAAAAAAGCAAGGATAACTTGCCCATCAACCACAGAATGGATAAGAAAGATATGATATTTTCATACGATGAAAAGCTACCAGCTATAAAGTAGGATATTTGCAATGCTCTTGCAGGTAAATGGATGATAATGGAGATCATGCTCATGGGTAAAACAGCCTGAACTCATGCATAAACTTGAACCTTACCATAAAAAACAGAAGGAATTAGTGGGATCCAAATAATATAATAGATATTATGAAAGTGATAGAGGAGAAAACATCTAGCAGAGGAATGTGGTAACCACTGTCTTGATCTCTTACTGTCTTGAACTCTTGTAACATTTTCATAATTTTGTTAGGTTTGGTTTTGTTCTGTCCTGTTTTGTTAGATTCACTGTATCTGATGGTATGGGCATAATGGGATGCATTATGGCAACCATTGTTAGTTTTCCTATTATGAGGCTTTGAAGTCCTGTAATGTTTTCATTCTTTTGTTCAATTGGTTTTATTCTGTTTTGTTTTGTATGAATTTATTATAAGTGATGTTATGAACAGCTATTTGAAGAAAACAAGACATTGTGGTAGCCATTGCTGATTTCCTGTCATCTTGTTTGAAGTCCTATTATGCTTCTATTCTTTTGTTTTGATTGGTTTTATTCTGTGGTGTTCTATTTGATTTTATTATGTGTGATAGTATGGATGGCTATTCTGAACAAAATGAGACGTTATAGTAATCATTGTTCATTTCCTGTTATATTGTTATATTGTTCCTGTTATATTGTTATATATTGTTCCTGTTATATTGTTATATTGGAAGTCCTGTAATGCATTCATTCTTTTGTTTTGATTGGTTTTAGTTTGTTTTCTGTTATTTGATTTCATTTTCTGTGAAGTTATGGACAGCTATTTTGGAAAAAAAAAAAAAAAACAATCATGGTAGCCATTGTTGATTTCCTTATCTTGTTGTGAAGTCCTGTGTTGCTTGCACTGTTCTATTCTAATTTACTTTATTGTTTTGCTTTGTTATGTTTTATTCTCTTTAAAATAAAAAATAAATATGCCTACTTCAAATATGGGAGCACCCAATTATATAAGACAATTATTAGTAGACATGAAAAATCATGTGAACAATATCACAAATATAATTTGGGACTTTAATACCACATTGTCACAAAGAGATAGATAAACTAGACAACAAATCAGAAAAGAAATGTCAGAACTTAGACAAACCTTGAACAGATGGCCTTAGTAGATGTTTCAGAATGTTCTACCCAAGATTATCAGAGTGCACATTCTTCTCAGCTGCACATAGGACGTTTCTAAGATCGACCTTATGCTAGGACACAGAAAATGCTTAAATAAATGCAAAAGAATTGAAATTATTCCATGTGCCATGAATTTGGAAATCAATGACAAAGTAACTGGAAGAGCTCCATGAACACATGGTAATTAAACACCACCTTCTAAAACAACCAATGAGTCACAGGTGGAATAAAAGAAGTAATTAAATAGTATATACAACTGTTTAAAATGTAGATACAACATACCATAACTTATGGGACACAATGTAATAGTCCTAAGAGGGAACTTTATAGTGATGAGTTCTCACATCAGGAAAACAGAATAAACACAAATAAACAACCAAATACTGCACCTCAAGCTTCTATAAAAAGAAGAGAAAAATAAGTTCAAAAGTCCATAAGATGCAGGACATTATGAAAAGCATAGCAGAAATTAACACAATTGGAAATAAGAAAACATTACATAGAATTGATGAATCAAAGAGTTGGTTATTTGAAAGATTAAACAAATTTGATAGTCCCTGTAGCAATTTATCAAAAACAAAAAGAAAGAAAAAACTCAAATTCATGTATTGTGTAATGAAATCACTATAGATCCTGTGGATATTCAGAAGATCAGTAAAACCTACTTTGAAAATCTTTACCAAAATCATGATTATCTCAATAGATGCAGAAAAAGCTTTTGACAAAATATTCATTCACATAAAAACCCTAAAGAAAATCAAAATAGATGGTCTTTACCTCAATTTGATCAAAGTCATTTGTCACAAACCAATAACCAACATCATTTTAAATGGGCCAAAACTGAAAACTTTCACTCTAAAATCAGGAACAAGATAAGAATGTCCACTGTCATCACTCTTATTCAATATAGTTCTGAAAACATTAGCCAGAGCAATTAAACAAGAGAGAAAAATAAAATGAATAATAACAAAAGAAGAAGTTAAATTATCATTATTAAGACATAATACACTGCCGAACATAGAAGACCCCAAGAACGCCATCAAAAGACTTCTAGATTTTTTTTTTTGTCTTTTTCCTTTTAATCAGTACTGGGGATCAAACTCACGACTGCCTGCTTGCAAAGCAGGCGCTTATGCCGCTGAGCTAAATCCCCAGCCCCAAGACTTCTAGACTTAATAATCAAATTCTATAGCATACCTGAACACCAAGTTATTGATACTCAAAAATCAATAATTGTACTGGAAATATAACTCAGTGGCACATGGCTTGCCTGAAAGTAAAAACTACTGAGTTTGACTTTCTGGTAGCAAAAAAAAAAAAAAAAAAAAGTAGTAAAAATCAATAGCATTGTTGTACACAAACACAAACTCACTGAGGGAAAGTAAGAAGAATCACATTCTCCACAATAGTACTCAAAAAAAAAAAAAAAGAAGAAGAAATACTTAGGAATCAATCTAACAAAAAAATCTATATATTGAAAATTATGCTTCTGTTAGAAATGTGTTCAAAGAGGATATAAAAGATATCTCTTGCTCTTTTATAGAAAGAACCAACAGTGTGCTAATGGCCCTACTCCTAAAATTGCTATTCATATTTTATACAATCCAAATCAAAACACTATTAGCACACCTTATAGAACTACAGAAAACATTCCTAAAATTTCTTTTCAAACCAGAAGAGACCTAGAATGGCAAAATCAATTGTGGGCAAAAAAATCTAGACAAGAACATCACAATCTCTGACTTGAAATTATGGTATAAAACTACTGTGGTAAAGTCAGGGTTGGAGAGAGAGAAGAGAGAGAGAGAGAGAGAGAGAGAGAGAGAGAGAGAGAGAGAGAGAACTGTGTAAAGGCCAGGGATATAGTTCTGCAGCACAATGCTTGTCTGGCAAGCATGAACTCATGAGTTCAATCACCAGTATAAAAAAAAAGAAAAAAAACTTAAGAATCAGTGAAAAGCATAAAATGATGGAGACACAGCTACAAACACACTGAGCAACCTTATGATTGACAAAGTGGCCAAACATGTTTGCTAGTAGAAAGATTGTCTCTTCATTAAACAATGCTGGAAAAAAATGGTTCTTTACATACTGAAGACTAAAACTATATTGTCTATCATCAGGACATAAAGTTAAAGTTAACCAAAGATCTAAATATTATGACAAAATCACTAAATCTACTGAAAGGCAATTAGGTAGAAATTTTGAAGATGTGTAGGCAGCAATTTCATGAGCAAAACCCACACTGCATGGGAAATGCTTCAAAGAGTCAACAACTTGGATGTCATCTTGTTAAACAACTTTTGTGCATTAAAAGAAATCATCAACAGAGTAAAAAGACAAAATGCAGAGTGGGAAAAATTTTAGTCAATCATCTCTCAGACACAGGAGTTCTCCTAGAACATATAAAGAGTTGAAAAAAAATCAGACCCTCAAAATTCAAAGACCAAAATAAAAAATGGGCAACTGAGATGAATAAACACTTCTCAGATGAAGAAATACAAATAGCAAATAAGTATATGAAAAAATGTTTGACATCAGTGGTCCTTTACGAGAAGCAAATTAAAACAACACGATGGCGCCATGTAATCCTAGAAATGATGGGTATCATCAAGAAGTCAATCAATATAAATGCTGGAGTCGCTGTGAGAGAAAGGAACCCTTTTCCACTGTTGGGGGTTAGGTAAACTGTTGCAACTATTGGGAAAGTCACGATTTAGGTTCCTCAAAAAACCTGTGATTAGAGGTCACATTTGACCCAGCTATTTTCCTTCTGGATGCTTTCCCAGAATTAAAAGCATAGTACCACATTGATATATGCACCTGTGTTTATAGCAGCATGGTTTGTAATAGCTAAATTTTGGAAACAACTCAAATGCCCATCAACTGAAAAATAGATTAACATGGTACAGTATTTTTATAAAATGGAGTACTACTCAGTTGTAAAGAAGGATAAACTTGAGATCTTTTTTAGTAAATAGATGCAACCAGAGATCATTCTCATGATTAAAATAAATCAGACTTGCATGTACTTTGTCTCCTTAGTGTAAGAACCTGAAAAGTTAAATAAGAATCAAAATTTACAAAAGATATTGTAAAATGAGAAGAAACTGTTCAAAAGGAAAAAAGAGCTGGGATGAGGGAAATGAAAAAGAAGAAAAGGAAAAGGAAAAATAAATAAATAAACGATAGTTAAATAGCTATACTACTAATTTCTGTTAGTTGAAAAGAAACATTTATGCTTATATTGTTTAATTAAAATTTCATCCTATGTCTTGTAATCTGAGCAACTACTTTAAAGATCATAATACAAAATATACCAAGCATTGTTAGTCTCCATTATCTTTATGGAAATTTTATACAATTGTTTTTATTGTTTTTTCTATGTAAAGTAAAAAAAAAATAATAATAAGAAACACAAATTACAAAATAAACCCGAATGGAAATATGGCAACTGAATATTAAAATAAATGACATTGCACTTTCAGTTCATGGTTTCAACAGAAGATTTGTGATGACAAGTATAGAAAGCAGCAAACATTTCTGTGTAGAGATTAAAAAGATCTAGTTTTAGCTGGGCTCGTTCCGCATGGCTGTCATCCCAGCATGCTGCACTCAGGGCTGCGGTGTGCAGGACACCACATTGCCCTGCCCAGTCTCAAATGTGACTGCGCTTAACTGCAGGCAGTCCGGGCCATCCGGAGGCGACCTCCCTAGACCACTTTTCTGTCTGAACAGTGAGTCTGGCCGAGGCTGTGTGGGTGTCTTCCTGGAAGCAAGTAGACGGCATGTTGGACTAGCACTGCTCCTTGCAGTGGCCACGGGTGAGCACAGAAAAGTGGGTTGTGATGCTGTGGGGCTAGGTTATGTGATAACATCTCTGCTGAGGCCTGTGTGACTCCAGAGAAAATTCCTTCCCAGAACTGACTACAAAACGCGTTACTCACTTAGCACCACCTGAATCCAGGTGTTCTGCTCCTTTTGTAAGACTGCTTTGTTCCCTCTTTTACAAGCCTGGCCTGCCTAGACGCTTATCTAGCACATTCAGTCCTTAGGCTCTCACTGCTTTCCTCACCGTGAGTGTGATCAATAAATACTGCAGCTCTGGGTGCCTCAGGGACTTTTGTTCCCATTGTGACTCTTGTCTTTCTTATCACTCTCCACCATAATAGAAAACTTACAGGAAATTTGGGATTCACCACAGGAGTCCCTAATAATGAGGCAAGAGGATCTCTGTGAGTGCAAGACCAGCCTTGTGAACACAGTGAGTTCAATGCTAGCCTGAATTAGACAGTGATGATATGGAGGAAAGAAACTCCCAACCTGCTAAGTATCTGGTATGATTTCATGTTTTCTAAAATCAAAGAATGATTTTTAGGTACAGCAGAGATTAACAGTAGAATGTAGTTATTGAGAAAGAAAGCTTCTGTCGAGCTGGATGTGGTAGTGCACTCCTGTAATCCCAGTGCTTGGGAGGCTGAGGCAGGAGGATCATTGCAAGTTTGAGACCAGCCTGTGCTACAAAGTGAGTCCAAGGCCAACCTAAACTGTATAGCAAGACGCTGTCTCAAAAAAGACAGACAAAAAAAAAAAAATACCAAAACAAAACAAGACAAAAAAGAATGAAAGAAAGCTTTTGGTTGAGAGAAACACAGGTGTCCCAAGTGCATTGCAGAGAAACCTGCCTCTTTTAGATATTTTTATAGAGCAAAACTCCAAGGTGAGGTAAGTTCAAGGAGTGGAAAGTGGAAAATCACAAGGTGGGCATGAGGTAGGACAAAACTATGGTCACCCAATAAGGTTACAACTGTAATTGCTCAGGTAAAATTGATTAAATTGGGATCAAATGAAGAAGCAAGTCACACCACAAGTGGATATGCATATGGAGCCGGGAATCTCTCTGTAGAGGGCTGGGTTAGTGGCTCCTCCTGGTCTTCTGTATTGGCTCCTTTGAGGTCCCAGCTCCCTCTGACTGCCTATAATATTTTGGTCTAACTCAGCTTTCTATAATAGTGAGACCTTGTTGCAAACAAAATGGATGCAGTTTGAAGAGTGGAAAGTAACAAAGACTGAAGAGAAATGAAGAGAGCCAGGAGGCTTGGTAGAAACCACCTGCCTCACCCACATATGTATTATGAGAATGCCAGGAGCTGAGAGAAAGGGAAGGCACAATACCTGAAGAAAGGATGACTGAAATTTCTGCAAATCTGATTAAAGATATAATTATACACACTGAAATATCTCAACCAACTTCAGAACCATCAAATTTTAAAAGTTATACACTGTGAGACATATCACAGTCAGATTTTGGAATCCTAAAACACAGAAATAGAGAGCGTTGAAAGAAAAGTGGCTGATCACATTCAAAAGAACTTAATAATAGTAAGAGTTAATTTTTGTTAAAGCACAAAGGGGTGGAAAATTTAAAACAGAAGCCATGGAGCTACGGCATGGCACAATGAAAATCTCAAAAGAAAACTTTTAACTAAAAATCTATATTTAGCAAACCTATTCTCTAGAATGAGAAGAAATTAAGAGAGCACTAGCAACAAGCCAGCTTTGTAGGAAAATCCCAAAGAAAGTCCTCCGATCTATAATAAAAGGACACCAGGTTGTTATTTGAAGTCATGCAACACATCATCAACAATTATGAGAAGAAAATCAAAAAACTGCTAGTAATATATAAAATATTGATAAATATTAAAGCACTATCTTATTTTTATTTGCTTTTGTATTTTTAGTTTTTCTATATACTGAAAACTGTAATTACATAAATCAATTTTTAATGCATGTTAGAATATATAATGGCATAATTTGTGAAGGTATTATAAAAGGAGAAAGGTATATGTATATTAATGGTAAGAATTTTTATACTACTTAAATTCATATTAAATCTATATTTTTATCAATTTTCAATATTAGTTGCAATCTGCATGGTAACCACAAAAAAAGTAAACTATAAAATAAGATAAAAACTCAGAGGGTAAAAGAAGAAAAGATGATATATGAAAAATAAAGTTTACAAAATTAAATGTGAGAAATAAAAAAGACCAATAAAAGAAAGTGCTAAATAATAAAATAGATTTATATCAAAATATATTATACATAAATGGATTTTACTCATCCAATAAAAGTAGACATTGGCAGATTAGTTATAAAAATGTCTATAACTTGTATCTATGAAAGGTTCAATAAAAATGTAAGAACAAAAAAGTTGAACAAAAAAATAGAAAAAGGATAGATAGTTCATGCAGGTAGTAGCAAAACAAAACTTGAGGAGTCTATATTAAACTACATAAACTGAGTGTTAAAAAAGTAACAAGATATAAAGAAAATATATTGATGTATTGCTAGAAGTTCAGCATGCCAAAATAATATTGCAAATATAAACTTATAGTCATGTGAACACAGAACTTGCTAATAAACATAGCAAAATTTGTCAGAATTAAAAGGAAGCATAAAAAATAAAAACTATAATAAAATATAATCTTATGACTATTAGGTTGGATTTCATAAAAATAATAAATATACCTAGAACTTTAATAGCTCTCATCATAAGCACACTTCAGCCACTTCCATACAGTAGAATGTGTAAAACCAGAGTAATCAGGCAAGAAAAATAAATAAGAAAAAGGCACCCAAACTGGAAGATAATTTTAAATGATCTGTGACCATATATAATAATTTATCACAAATATTAGAAGCTAATATCCATCAAGTCTTAATTTTAATAAAGATAGGGGAGGGCACTTTTAAGCATATATGTCTTAATAGTAATGCCGAAGATTTAAACAACTCTGAATCAACTTTACCGAGAAGAAAGACTTGTGAACTGATACATTTAAAAAGTCGGTTAAAGAAATAAAGGAAGATCTTCCATTTATAGATATAATGATACTCTGTATTAATGGATTGGATGATCTAAGACTGATCAGCAGGTATATTATGTGTCTTGAGGTTTTAAGAGAGTAACGGTAAGTGCAGATTGATCTAATTAGTTTTTGAGATACGCAATTGCAGTCAATTTACCAAGTCCATAAATCAAGCAGTATGTATGTGAGTACTCAAAGAAAATAAGTGAACAGTAAATTGAATTTCATTAACCAATGAGAACAGGTCAGCAACCCAAAGACAGAAATGAAAGCTAGTAACATCTCAATATGCAGCGGAATCTTATTTGGAATTAAAACTGCTGAAAAGTACTATGTGAAATTTATTCCTGCTTTGCATTCTTCCGGAGTCTACTTTCTTTAAGAAATAAAGGAGTATACTCTCGCCCAAGGGAAGATAGTGTAGGGGTATAGTTCAACACATTCACTTTGGAGCTAGAATGCCTGGGAGAAAACCTTATGACTGTTTCTTTTTAGCTGTGCGCCTTTGGCCAGTTCTGTAGATAATTCTCCCACCTTTGCTTCCCATAGACATGGCCTTACAATTCCATATTCCTGTATTTCCCCAGTTATTAATATTGGGGTTGATCTCCGATGATCCATGTCACATGACACAAGAAGCCTCATGATTGAGGAGAGGGCTGATGACCACTCTATTGATTAAATGGATGCTCTATTTTAAATACATAAAGTGAACAGAGGCACTCTTAGAGAAATCCAAAGGATAGCTTGAGAAAAGTACATGTTAAAATGATGGCAGTGGGAACCAGGTTGATAGGCTCTGTGGAAAGGCTTGGAACAACACAGGAAACATGTCTACATCCCACAGCTGCAAAGCTATGGCCCCGCTTTGAGTCACACCTACTCTGCCTGCAGGGTCCTTAGCCCAGCTGTCAGCATGACCACACCTACAGCCTAGAGGCAAAGCCTCCATACACCCATGTTCAGTGTTGAGGCCCACACCTTCCCAAGAGATTTATTGTGGAACTCAGATAGGGGCATGTACCCGCAGTCCCTACAGCAGTACAAACACATGGACATTGCTATTTGAGCATTCCTGCTTTCCTAATTATTATAAATCCATATAAAATATAACAATATGCTAAAGTAGGAGCTAACTCTTATAAAGGGAATGAATGAAAATATTAGTGATATTAATAGCTTGTGTAAAAATTGTACATCTACTCCTTTTTCTCTATGTGGATCACAGTTGGTCTAAAACGTCCAGAAACCGACAGAGAAGCGAGTCAGCTCCACATCACACTGGGATCATACAATTAAATGGGAACTGTGTGGTGGATCCATAAGTGTTCTTGGGAGTGACACAAGCTATTTTCTTCAAGTTTACCTATGGACAGGAATGTTATAGTTCAAGAAAAATATCTTTAGTGACAACCACGTCACAGATACAGTGGCCCACTCTGTGGAGTGGGGATCCTTACTCAAGCCCTACCAGTGCGGGCACAGGGTGGAAGGAGAGGATCCTTCAGCTGAGCAGGATACACACCCTGCTCTGTCTGCGTGCTTGTCTTCCTTCCCTTTGCCTCAGTTCTTTCCTTATTTACAGAAAGCAGAGCTTAATGCATGGTAGTAAGTAAAATGAAGTGAGATTTTCAGGCAAAGAAACTCATTGTCTCAGTAGCATTAATCTTTATTGTACCTTGTAGATTTATCCTGGTGATGTTGCCCAGAAGGCTTTACATTCCTAGAGGTTTGCTATGTGCTGCCAATACATTGATAAGCACCCCTGGATCCAACATTTCCACAGAAACTAGCTGAAGAGAAGTGTTTTCATTGTTTCCCTAAGAGTGCCAAAACAGGGTAGACTGAATGCTTTGAAATAGCAAAGATTCCTCTAAGATAAACTAGACAGACCTCTATTCAACTATGTTCCTTATGGGTATCAAAACACCAGTAGAATGATTAAGACTTTGTAAGTCTAAATTAAATGTCTCTCTCTATATTACTTTGAACATAATCAAAATATCATTTTGCAGAAAATAATATTTTCATTTACTTATTCAATAAACATTTAATGAGTCTATATTCCATATTCTGAAACTTGTAGAATTCAAAATAATTGTTTCAGTATTTGACCTTGAAAACCATTTTCTGAAACTTTTTCTGATTCTGTTTAACAATAAATAGTGTGAAATTTGTTGTTCATTCTTAAATTGCTGACAAAATGTTTTAAAGATAAAAAAGACAAACCCAGCAGTAAAACCATCTTAATCAATTAGCAGATTCACTGGTTTGTATAAATTAGTAGAGGGAAATCTCTGGCCAGAAGAGAAATTTCACTTTAATTTATCGTGTCCTTAGAATGATAGAACTTTACGCTTATTTGCAAAGGACATGGATGGGGTGGAATAAAATTAGACAGAGCCTGCTTTCCCTCCTACCGTAACTGCAGTCCAGGACTTCGCATGCTTCTGTGTTTTTTTCAGTCCCATCACTGCCTATGTGTTTTTCCACTTCCCTTTAGCTCACTTTTTCCCTACCTTATATTTTCTCTCCTATGGCCGCCTCATGCTCACGTTCTCTGGATGCCCTTATATGGGATATACTATTGCATTTTATTTCTTACATTATGTTTTAATGTCTACAAGACATAATATTATATTTCTTCAACCTGATTTAAAAGCAAGAGGTCCTTATCTCAAGGTTTTGTTTTCTCTTTTTTTTTTTTCCATTTCTCTTTACAAGCTAAAGCCTCCTAGAGTTTTTGACTTAGAGCAGGAGCTGTTAGTGTCCATTTCCCCAAACTGAAGCAAGCCCTTTCACCCCAGCAGCAGTGCAAAGTGTTTGTAAATAATCTCTGTGATCCTGGCAGCTCTGAGACTCTGGAGTCCTACTAAGATGATTTTAATTGTAGCTCATATTTTCCTTTTTGGTTTTCAAACGGACAGGATTATTTTTCTCAACACTGAAGGTAGAGTGCTAATTCTACTTATGATTTAGTCTAAATCTGTTCCAAGTATGGTTAATGGTTTGTACTAATCAGAATTTTAGTGCATTATTTTCTATCTTTATTTCCAGAGTTAACCTAGTACTGGTGGGACAGAATATATTGCTCTGAAAGGGCAGCTAGAGGGTTTATTTTTTAGGTGTCTTCTGAAGTAAAGTCAAGAATTCTGAAATCATCAATTAAGACTGCTTACAAGGAAAGTATTCTTCTAGAAAATGTGTTCTGGTTTGCAGTATGTTGTAGCAGTCTCTGTTATTTTATAAATAGTAAAAGACTGACACTATCTTCTTTTGCTTTGGTCTTCCTACAAATTTATTAAAACTGTAGTCAACATTTATACAGTCATTTTGAATGAAATACTATGACTGTGAAAACTGGTCCTTGAGCCACACTCTCCAGCTCATCTATTACTGAGCAGTGGTAAATAAACTTTGTCACTTTTTTAATGTTCTTACATTTAGTTTTGGGTGGACAGTGAATTTTTTTCTATTGGCATGTGTAGTTATGCACTTGATCTTGTGGAGCACATTGTTGTTGAGTCTCAGATTAGAGTACTTAGAACAAGAGTTCTATAAAATTCAATGCAAAAGGAGTAATAGTGATTCACCCCTCTTAAAATCCATGGAGTGCCTGATGGTACATGAGATGAGTACTCACTCAGGCTATAGAAGAGCACCTGAAATAGCAGCCATTTACAAACACTATCGGAATTCCAATCACGTCTGTAGTGCTGAGATTTAGGAACCCTGCTCTAAAGCACATGAAACATGGGGAACTGAATCAGTGCAAAATGGGAGATGTCAGTAAAGATGCTATGCAAGCATGACATCACGTGGCTTTTTATGCTATGCACAAAATGTGAGCATTACTCTCAGATATGGAACATAATTCTTAACTGTATCATCAGTTGTGAGATTAAAAAAAGTCAACATTAAGTGACTATTAACATAATTAATATTTAATTAGATGTGTAGCTTTAATGTCATTTATTCAATTTGGATCTCAGTTTCTTTATTTGTAAAATGAAAGGTCTGACATATATAATCTAATATCTGATCAAGTATAACAATTCTAAAGTAAGTTTTGTCGGACAGTAACATGGTCAATATTCTATATTCAGTTGGTTTATTGATACACTACAGTAGTTCAGCTTATAATCTTTCAACTAGTGTAGAAACAATTACATTCAGTAGAAACAGTGCTTCAGACCTCTAATTTTGTTCTTTTCCTGGGCAAATAAATGTGCAGCCCAATGTTCTCTCTCCATGTGGGCAGTAGCAGCAAACCAAAGCTCCCCACCACCACACATTCATGAGGATAAACAACCCATCTTCTGCAGTGTGCCGGGTGCTCAGCAGGTGCACTCAAGGCTTCCTAATTCCCAATTGGCTTCCCAGGAAATAACTCCACAGTAAGTTGAGGAGCATTGTATTAATTGATCAAAAGCACACAAAGAATGGCCATATGCTATTGGTCTCTTAACCTCCTTTCTTTTAGAGGCACAAAATAAAAAGCTAACTTTGAGAGGGCTGATGTGGATTAGTGAAGGCAATCAGGGTTGATGAAAAGCTAACGTGTTTTTCTTGTGATATCATCTCTATAAAACTCACTAACAGGATTATCTATCATTTTATTTGAAATCAAGAGAATAAATAAGCCTGAAATGCCTTTCTATGTTGTTAAGACAATTATTTAGGCTATATAGAATCAATAGGAATTCTCTGTTACCCTTCTAAGCTTTCATTACCTGTAATTAGAGAAAACTGTTCCATAAATTTATAATGGATATTATCACTGCAAAAATGTCACATGTTGCACATATGCCAATGGAAGATATTCTGTCATCTATTGGAAATAATTTTATTTCTCAGATATAGTAAAGCACTTGCCTTTATAGAATGGTATTGAAGCATAGTATCAAAAGGAGTGCAAAAAAAAAATTAGCGCGTGTGATGAAGCTAAAAGTGAGATCAGGACTCAGTAACAGCAGGAAAGACTTCGATGTCCTGAGTTCCTTTCAGGGTGCAAGGAATTTCAAAAAGTGTCTAACAAAAGCAGCATGAGGCTGTCTCCTAGAACTTCTAAAAAGCCAAACATCATCAAGTTTGTACCAAGAAGCTTCCATGTAAGAAGAGACACAAAGTTCTGACAATGCTTTTGGGTACAAGAAAGGACGCATGTTTGTGTAAGCATCTCTATCACAGAGGAGGAATGAAGGAAACCAAAGCATACTGCAGTTTCTCAAATACTTATTAACACAGCACCATTAGCAAAAGGTAACTTGAGAAATAAATTTTCATTGAAGTTATATTAGAGAGAATTAGAAGGGATGATGAGTCCCCAAATTTAAGTCCCTTGACGGCTTTATGATTTCCAACTGAACCTTTATTGCATCATGAAATTCATGCAGGTCTATTCTCATCTTCTTTAGCCAGCCTGGGGATGCTGATTTTCATGTATATCTTTGAAGGAGAACATGAAACACTGGTTTTGGAGGAACTAGCAGAGGAGTTTCACTTGAACTTGGGATAAGGAAAGATGTGGCCTGGAAGAAATTTTTGAAATCTTTGCAAATTCCTTCTCAGAAATTCTTTGGCACACTCCTCACCACACCTGCTCAGTGGCATTTTGGTGCAATGAGAGAATACAGAGAAAAGTTGCCAAACATAGTGGAGTCAGAGACAAGGAGGGCAAGAGACAAAGTCAACACCTGATGATGAGTCTGAGTTTGCAGAGGGAGGTAAGATAGAAGAGATCTATGGTCCAGCAGTGGTTAAAACATCTCCCTCCCCAGCATGGCTCAGAGGGTCTTGTTTTCTTGGGAAAGATGACTGCGACGCTAAGTGGCATGGTAGGAGCAAGGGATGTGGAACTGGTCTAGCGTTGGGAGTGGAGACCATTCTGTAAACATCATTTTTTTTTTCACAATGTGACATTAAAGAATCAAAGGAAAGTAAACTTGCATTGCTGTTATTCAGAGTCTCGTGCGTGATAGGCTAGATAAACACTCTAACCACTGAGCCACAGCCTCAGCCCACAGGACTTATTTACATTTATGGCATCTCTTCTTCATAAGAGCAGAAAATTAAATTGATATTGGACAGGAACATAAGGCCCATTATAGCATTCATAGGCTACATATAATATAATATAAACACATTAATATTTCACAATAATTAAGAAAATCTATGAGTCATATCATAGCTTGCTAAAGTGATTTCCTTTTTTATTTATATTCCGTATACACCTACATTCTTGAAATTATAAAATCACAGAAATAGAGAACACACTAGGTATTAAGGAGAAAGATCAGGCAAAGGAGGAAGAAACATGGATACAACGTGGCCGAAGGAACACCATTTATCTCAGGCTCTTCCTTTTAAAAGTACAAAGATGATAGTCCAAAGATGGCTAACAATGCTATATTACGAGTATTGAATCCTCAAGTAAGAGCCAAGACTCTCCTTTACCAGTAATGAAACTCCACCATCTTGTATCTGCAACATCTGGAAACGATAAATGTTTATGTCACACGGCAAGACAAGAGAGAATGGATGGAGAACTGAGAAGCAGTTCTCAAATGTTTCCACTCACCATGGGCACACTTTGTTCTGTGTCCATTTCACTGGACACAAACAGTCACAGTAACATGCTTAGCCCAAGGGGATAAGCAGTTTCCATCATTGATGAGCCCAGATATCTACCTGGAAATGGAGATGACAGCAGAGTAACTACGAACTTCAATGTGCTTCACATCAAATTTGCCTATTTCTTCCATATTATTCAGTTGCATAACAGTAATTTGCTGATTTATACCCACATGGTTATACCCAGATTGATTACCTTTGATCACCAAGTGATGCTCAATACTTCATGCCATGTAAACTTTAGATTATCATTATACATAAAAGCGTATATTGTCTAAACAACATTCATAATCCAGCAACGTAATTGGACTTAATTTTCATATCTGCTATGAAATTTACCTATCTGTAAGCAAGGTTTCTCACCCATAGATTTTGACATGGTTGAATATTCCCCTTCTTCAAGATGCTTAAATTCTATCTTTCCTAGGAAAATTTTAAAATCTTTTAAAAATAAATGTATATTTTTATGATTAACTGATATAATATTTGTGGGTTGCTAGGTGAGGTTTCAATAGTATACAATGTGTAGTGACCAGTGTAGATTAACTGGTATATCCATCATCTCAAATGATTGTTATTTCTTTCTTTCAGGAACATTCAAACTGCTCTCTACTAGCAACTCTGAAATACAGTGAATTATTATAAACCGTGGTTATGCTACTGATATTGGGAATAATCCCTCCTATCCAACTGCATC
Source organism: Cavia porcellus (assembly GCF_034190915.1). Taxonomy (NCBI): domain Eukaryota; kingdom Metazoa; phylum Chordata; class Mammalia; order Rodentia; family Caviidae; genus Cavia; species Cavia porcellus. The sequence continues at coordinate 11,319,634 of NW_026947495.1, forward strand.
TTGAATCCCATTAAGTATGCTCTATGTTCAATTCTTTGCCTTGCATGCTTGGGGAAACACTCATCTGTGTCTTATTTCTTTGCTATCAATGTCTTCAACATCCATATAAAAGGAAAATTATAGTATTCACATTTCTATGTCTGACATATTTCATTTCTGTTCCGTTCCATCCATATTACTGCAAATGACAAAATTTTCTTTCTTTTTAATGACTAGCATTCCATTATGTGCATGTGTCATGTTTTAATCTAGTCACCTATCAATGTACAGTTGAGTCCACATTTTGGCTATTGGTAATAGTACTGCAATAAACTGTCACAGGCAGAAATTTCTTCAACATATTGATTTTATTTCCTTTGGCTCTTGTCTCCAAAATGGGATCACTGAATCACAGATCTATCTTAGGTAATTTAAGTAATATCTACACTAAGTAATGACTGCACTAATTTATATTTTCACTAATGGTATATGCAAGTACCCCTTTTCTGGATTCTCTGTAGCATTTTTATCTTTTTGCTTTGTGACAATAGCCTTTAAAAATCGGGTAAGAAAAGGGTCCTTCCTATCTCCTTAATTTTTATAAGTGAAAAAATGTAACTAATAATATATTTCCTGTTTTACAAAATGCTTTTGCATGTTCTATCTATTCTGCTACAGTAGTTATATTCAATTTGAAGAAAAGAAATACAAGTCTTCTTTCACAAATTAAGGAAATTATACCCACGTATACATAACAAACTGTACTAACCTGGTTCTAAAACCTCATGCACAATATTTAACATATTTTGCTAATCTGGTGAAATTTCTTACATTTTTTGGTATGTTTCTTAGCTCATTCTTATTTTCAGTGAAGATTTTTAGAAGTACATTATCCTGTTTCCATTAAAGAAGGAATAAATGGTATCTGAATTTTCTCAGTCCCTTTGTATTTAGTAGAAAATGTTTTATGTATTCATTCATTGTTGATGTGGCCCAGGCAACCATAAGGAGTAATCAGTTTTCACAGCAAAATGCCTTTGACTTAGTACCTAGTATCACCCTTATTTTAGTGCTAAGGAAACAGTCTCTGAAATCAATTGACTTACCTAAAGCCAAGTCAGCTGAGTGCTGACAGTACTTGGACTGTGGTTTAAGCTGACTGCCAATCCACCAACAGCACCTGTGCTGAGATTCTGCCAGTATGGACCAATTAAAACACAGCACTGTGGCTTGTATTGATTTACCTTGTACAGCACTAGATTTGACATGACTGCATAAGGCTAAAGCATAGCTGGGCACTCTCACAGAGGTCAGTGTCACCCTTCAGAGGTGGCACTTTATCTCTTGATGCCTTGCCAGGTCCACTGAGAACCTCAAGCACCATCCAGCCCTCTGATCATCTCTAGCATTTCATTTTCTTTTTTTACTCCCATGAAGAATGGTACTTAATTCTTAGGAAAAGGAAACAAAGGGTTGGGGGAGAAATATGTTCCCAGGAAAATAAGAAACACATGGTTTGAATGTTGTTATTGGCTGAATGTATGTCACCACTCTCCAACTTTCTATGGGATGCAAGCTGTCCTACTGAGAAGCTTTGGAATGAGATGTCTTTCTTGTGTTCTCTGCAGGCATACATGCACAAATACTTTCCCTAACAGTTTCTATAATTACTGATGTTGTATAAGGGTGAATTAAACCAATATTCACAAAGATTATAAACACAATTTCAAAACTAAATCTTCAGACACAGGAGATTTGATAACTCCAGGTATTTTGCCCACTTTGTAACTCTACTTTTCTGATAAACAGAAAATCTTGTTGGTTCTGTATTTATCAGAGAAATACAGTTAGAATCCATGAGGCAAAGAAGGGACTGGACTTTTATTTCTAAAAATGTCTTATCTGGTCCAAAAACATACATCAGAGGAAAGATAGCCATTTTAGCAACACTGGCTAACTATATGCAGAAAACTGAAGTGAGCCCATTTCTCTTTGCTTGTAGTAAACTCAAGTCAAAATGGATCAGAAATCTCAATATTAAAACAGAAACACATAATCTAGTGAAAGGCAAAATAGATAAAATTCTTGAAGTCATTGATGTAGGCAAGTGCTTTTTGAGTAGAACTCCAATTACACAAGAAGTAACAAAAAGAATTAACAGATGGGTATATATCAAATTAAGCTTCTGTGTGGCAAATAAAATTATCCATGGTGAAGAACAACTCATGATATGTGAAAAGATGTCTTGAATCTGTTGCTCAAACAACAGACCAAAATCTTGAATGTATAAAGAATTTTTAAAAACTGATACCCCAAAGCAAAAGATCCAATCAAAAATTAGCCAAATGAAATGAAATGACACTTCTAAGAAGAAGTACAGTTAGCCAGTAAGGAGACAAAAAATGTTCAATATTATTAGACAGCTGCAAAAACAATTGTAATAATTCATCTTATATCAGAACAAATGACAATCATCAAATAAATAATAATTGTTGCCATAGTCTAGTGTAAAAAAACCTTTGACATTATTAGTGGAAATGTAAACTAGTACGACCACTTTGGAAATCAGTATGGAGATTACTGAAAAATTACAAATAGAAATTAGTCTTTGTCTAGGTATCTTTCCAAATGACACAGATATTACATTACAGATATTACATGACACAAACAAGTCAAAGTTTATAGCAGCACAATTCACTAAACCTTGGAAACAGAGCACATGTCTGTCAACAGAGGAATGCATAAAAACATTTTATCTATACATAATGGAACACTACACATGGATTAAAAAAGGATACATTTGAGGTATTTGTAGGAAAATGGATACCCCTTGAAAATATTATATTAAGTGAAATAAATCAGACATATAAGCTTAGATACCATATGGTTTCTCTTATTTGAGTAATCCAAAGTACAAATAAGGAGTAAAATAAAAGATTGATAAAAGGAAACAAAGAATTTTCCCAAAATGAGAAGAGAATCAAGAGAACAAAGATGAGTGGAGGGGGAGAGATAGAGAATGTAAAAAAATTCAGAATCATCATGTACAAGTTCCAAATACACACATTGACTGTAATCATTATGTGCTAGAAGGACAATCTAGAAAATAATAATGAAAATAGGTAAAGGAGATTTAGAGACAGAGAGAAGGTGAAAGGTAAGATAGGGAGGGAAATAGAAAGAATAAAAGTATGATGACATCTACCTACTCCCTATGATGAACATAAACGTCACATACTGTGGGAAGCCAAACCACATCCTCTTGGGAGCCAGGGTCAGCCACGAGAAACAGGAAGAGAATCAAGAAGCCAATCCATGCCTTCCCATGATCCAGGGGCAGCCATGGGGAAGGGAAAGAGAAGCAAGAATTCAATACACGACTTTTGGTGAATCAGCCAGTGCTCAAGTTGAAGAGGAACACCCCCCGCCCCAATAACTGGCTGATTTGTGGGAACCCAAGCTGAGGTGATAGCAACTGAAGTAAAAACAAACAAACAAACAAACAAAAAAAACTTAGTGCTTGACTTTGATTGACTTTGCAGGCATAAGGCTGGTTGTCTGAGTATCTATTTGGAGGATAACAGTATGCATTATAGTGACTGTGGGGAATTTCCTTCTTGTTTTTGTAATCCAGTGTTTTGTTCCATTATACAGTTTTGTTTTGATCCTGTATTTGGTAATCTGAGCAACTGTTTTGAAGATAAGAGTTTGCAGTATGGCAACATTATTGAATTCCTATCATCTTGCTTTGAAAATATTTATATATGTATATGTTATGGATTAAGAACTGGTGGTCAACTTAACCTCAGCTGGATTACATCAGCATGGCATTGGGTGAAGATGCTCCACCTGAGGAAAGTTGCCAGGACAAATAGGTGGAGAAGAAGGGAGGTGTTGAGGGTTGAGGTGTTAAGGAGGCATTGTGGGTTCTCCTATGAGTTACTGTCTGAGCTGTTGGTTCTCCTGGAAAAGCTCTGGTTCTCACATCGAGCATTGCTTCCTGGCTCCGGAGGGGAAGACGCGTGCTGCCTGGTCTCCAGGATGAACTCGTCATGTCACGCTGTTTCCTGGCACGTACCGACTGTGCTTGTCTCGGAGGAGCTCAGGGCCTCCATGTGGCTGAGGACAGCTGTGGTGCCTTTCAGGATAGCTCTGGTCTTTGTTGTGAGTGTGACTTCTCGGCTCCAGCGTAGAACCCTCATTCCACTAGACTTTCTGGATTCCACCACTGACCCTTGAGTCTTCCTGGCACGGATCCGTAAAAGAGATTGGCGTGAGTCCTTCTTGTGGGCTCTGGACCTCCAGTTGGACTTGTGGGAGGCGTTGTCCTGAGCTCTGTGTTTTTATCTGGACTCATGTGGGACATGTGCTGTGGGGTTTTGGCTCTTGACTAAATAATCTATGTCTTTGGTGTTGTGGATAGATTTCCTGCATTTTCCTGTGTTAACTCCTGGTAACATTATAAACTCCATGCCCTGAACCTAATTGTTCTGTGTACAACCCCTGACTGCAACAACATATTATTTTTGTTGTTGTTGTTGTCATTTTGCTTTTGTTGTTGTTTGTTTGTTTCTTGATTTTTCTGTATTTTCCTTATTCTCTTTTTAAACATCACATCCTGTGGACATGTCCTAATACATTCTTAAGAAGGACTTTTCTGTTCTGGTTAAATTAGCTGAATAATCTTACTTGTTTGTTTTGTTCTCAGCATGAATTAATCCAAGACTCAGGGTTACCTTCCTGGGCAAAATGTGTGCTGTGTTTCTCTTTCTCTTATACTCTGTCAGTCTCAGAATGTCTTCATAGAGGGAAATATGGGCAGGTGTCAGGACAAGAGGCTTCCCTCTCCAAGACGCTGGTCCCTGGTCTACCTTTCTGTGCTATACTCCTCAGGGCTGTCTCCACCAACAATCTCAATGCCCAGAGTGTCACTGTGCAATGTGCTGGCTACTCCTAGCACAGAGGTGGGAGTAGAGAACTGAGGCTCCTGAGGCTGACTATTATCATGGGATAGATTTGTGATGGTGGAGGGAAGGATGCCGAGTACCCTGAGTTTGCTGCTAAGTAATGTGGGGAGCAGTTATGCATGTGTCTGGCTCGCCTGGACCAGTTCTAGAAGTGAATACCTGGTCTTCAGTGCAAGAAGCAGGCTGCACCAATTCTGTTCCTAATGACCCAAATATTTGCTTTCCTTTCTCGGTGTCATTATTTGCCTCCATCTCTCTGTATAAATAATTTGTAACTATTGCATCTCTGTAAAGTGCATCATCAATCTTTGGGGCCTCTGCCTAAACAAATATGAGAAAAGGAAGAAAAGACAGAGGGCTGAAGGCTGATGTCCATTCATGCTTTTGTTCAAAAATAATTGTTAAGTAAATAGTACAAGTCAGTAGGCCAATTTTCATAAAACATCATTTAAAAGTAAAGTTCACATCTCGGTGGTGTACTATCTTATAAAACAAAGGTCAAATAACTTTCCAGAAAGATCTTTTCCCACAAACGTAGAACTGTCTCCATGGGAACACTCATCACCCCCTGCCACTGGGCCACATTGCAGGGCTCTGCTTTGGACCTGCACATAGAGTCCTTTGTTCCTGGGAGTCGCTCACCAAGGGAACTCCACATGAATGGTGGCTCTAAGGTGGAAACAGAAAAACAAATTTTTTAAAGAAAAAGCTAACTTCTGCTTCATATTTTTCTTATTTCACTCTGCATATAATTAATAATATGATCATGATAGATTGAATTCTTATTCTAATTGGTTTCTCCATTGAAATAATGTTCACTTTTACAGACTTCTAGTGCATGATGGTCTTTATTTCCCAGTGCTTTCCATCCTCTGGGTCATGCATATGCTTTATTCCATAGGATGTTAGCGGGATAATATGAGTGGAACCTTTAAATGTACTTGTGTGTTTGAATTTTCTCTATCATGCTCTGTCACTTCCAGGAGGCTATTCTGTACTTGGGCTAATTCCTGCTTCTTTATTCCCTGCCTCAGACATAGAAACAAAACTAAAACCTGGCTTGCAGTCTGGAGCCAAACTCTGCTGAATTCATCAAAAAGCTCCTTACGCCTAACTAACATACACACGAGGAGTGAGAAAAAAATGCATGCTGTAAAAATTCATGGACATTTTGAAGTAGTCTTTTTAATTAGATAACAACAAATAACTTAGAACACAGTTTTATTGACTGAGAGCTCAAGATGAACACTTTACTTACTCCTGTCTTATAAGGCCTATTGACAGAGCTATGATGGCCATAAAGGGGCTGGCAAGTGTGACCCACTTTCAAGAATCTTAGAAACCAGGTAGGTCAGGCAAGATCTACATGCACATGACTGTCACATGAACAACAGTGGGCTCTTTCAAGAAACTTCTGACAGCACACCGAGTACAGACTTTAATGAAATGAAAGCAGTACAGTACTATTTACTCGAGGAAAGAAAAAGGAAGTTTTATGAACCTCTGAAAAGCAACTGGAGTGGAGTTCTGAATGCATGCAGAATTTCAGCCATCGAAAATAAAGTAGACATAGAAGAAGAATGGAAAATGGCCATCTGGGAAAGTTGAAGAACTTCTGAAGACAGACACTTGACAGTATGCAGGGATGAAATCTTCAGAATCCCAGGTTTTAGAGTGAGAGTAAGTGAGGTATGGTATCCTGGCATAACAAATGAAAAGCTGATTGACAACCACAGTATCTTTATTTCAAAGCAAGAAACCTTGTTTTCTTCAGTAGATGAAAATGAGAGCCATGACTGTTATCTGAGTAGAGTTACCCAGTTCTCTCTGCTTTGTCGATGTCAAAGGAGCTGAGAGAAAGAGGAATGGGCTGCACAGCCCTGGCTGTGCTCCTCCTCTCCTCAGAAGAAGGGTGGGCCGCAGTTTTCAGCCCAGCATTTCTGAGGCTGTAAAATCCAGGATAAATCTGCTTTCTGGGGTCCCTTTGGGGTGGTGAGGGTGGCACGAGTACAGATAGGCTCCATCCACCTGAAGAGCTTTCTGAACCTTCAGAGTCCTTTGTCACGAAAGCTAGGCTTCCCTTAACTCATGCAGCCTCTCTGTAAGTGACTAAGTTTCTTGTTGCCTCACTGTGTGAGTGTTTGGGGCCACCAGGCTTTCGTATTTAACAGAAGTTACGGTCCAAGATGCAGTGGTTGGGGTGGTACTTAGTACAGAGTGGAACTGCTGGGCAGAGGCCATTTCAAAGTCACAAAGAGACAAAATCATTCATTCCTGACATATTGGGAGAAAAGTATCATACATGAAACATTACACTAGTCCAAAATTCTGTACAAAATGTATAACTGAATTGCAGAGTAAACAAATGGAATTTCTGCTATAGGGGAACTTATTCACATATATTTTCAGAGAATGATTAGTACAAGTCATTTTGACTGTAAAGTCTATTCAATGCATTTAAAAATGATACAACAGCTTTAAAATATCCATTTTTATAGGGTTGGATGTTATATCCAAAGGACTGAGTTGGAAACATTTTAGGTGTGACTTTAAGTGCATAAGAGATTTGATTATCAGAATTTAAGGGATCATATCAGAGATGAAAAATTTTGCTCATTTCATAAAATGTTGATGTTTTACTTTTTGCTAAATGCTCTATGAACAGCACATCCTCATTTGCCATTGTATAGTAACACTTTAGAAGACATAGAAATTATTGTATTAATTCTTTTTTACAAAATGATTTTCCTTTGTAAATCAAATAATGGTTTTAAGTGTCCAGTTTGGTGTTCCCTTGAGAATACAATTCAGCAAATATTTCTAGAAATGTATGTTTCAACATTTTCTTATTTTAAATGTTGGTATATGGATGACATTTTCTTTGAGATTTTGAGGAAAACCAAAACTGCTCTAATTCCTTTTGTGATTAAATTGCACTGGATTTTATTAAGTACAAGCAAAAAGACAATATAATTTGAAGTCCAACAGTAAGATTAACTTGACCAGTAAAGGAGATGAAGAGAAGCATATTGGAGAAGAGCAATTAGGACAAAGTTCATGCAGTCAATAAATGGAGAAATGATAATTTGAGATAAAATATGATTTGGGATAAGCAAACAAATATTTTCAATAATAATAATATAGTTCAATAATATTCAATAATAATATATTTCAATACTATTCAATAATATATTCAAAATATAAGTATAGCTTTTTCTTTGTCATCAAAAACATATCATTTTATTAGTTAGCTTAGAAAACTCTTAAACACAGAAATAAATTCTTTTTACTAATTGCTTGTATTTCCAATTGAGATTTTGAACTTTGAGTTTTCTAGTTAATATTTCAGATGTAATTTCAGAAAAAAATTTAATAAAAGATATTTAAATTATAATTACATGATTAAGCATCTCAAATTATTTTTAAAACATTTATTTTTAAAGTAGAAGTACAGAGATATGTAGATGTGGAAAATCATTGGTAAAGGAATACACAAAGGAAGATCTGATCAAGACACTCTCAGGAATGAAAGAAGACTGAAAAATATCTAATTTGGACTCTGGGAATTACTCAAGAGGATACTATGGGTACTGAAAAATAGCACAATGAAGAAACAAAATTGCTTATAAAATTACTAGAGAATGAGAGAGAGAGAGAGTACTGGAAAGTGAAATCATTTGTTTATTATAAAAATTTGCTAAGGTTTCTTCAGTAACACAATGTCATCTTCTGAGGCTTTGCTTGGGGGGCCCCAACCTCTTTCTGGAGCCTTCTCATTCCCCTTTCTCAGTTATGCTCCCAGCTTCCCCAGGAACACTTAGTGCTACTCACAACTCTGGCTTACTTGACTCTCCTAGCTTTCAGAAAGTCACATTTTTGCTGGGGATTTAGCTCAGTGGCATCAGCGCCTGCCTTTCAAGCAGTCAGTCGTGAGTTCAATCCCTGGTACGGATAAAAAAAAGTCACATTCTCATAGACTTCCTCAATGCCTCATTCTCTCTCTTTTCTGTTGATTCAAGGTTACTTTCTCTACCCACTATGATCCTTAACATCCTCCTGCTTTGCACTCCAGTGTCCTGTCTTTTCACCAAGCGTTTTCCTTTTGCATCTCTTCAGCAGCCTACCTGAGGGTATAAGAAGTCTTCGCACTGTGTCGGGGTTCAGTCCACAAGCACCTTGCTCACCATTTCCTTTCACATGACTTTGCACACGCCTATTGCATGGCTGATATTACGCTGTTGAACTGAATTACCAGAAAGCAGCCACTATGCTGGGCACTGCTAAGGCATTTGCTTGTCAGAAGTTAGAGAATAAATTCCACAAAAACTCAGCAAAATGACAGCTGTAAAGCATGTCAAGATATTCCTCTCAGACTGAACTTATCAGGCCCTTAAATTCCAAGAAGAGACTGGGAGGAAGCATCCTTCTTGCCTGGGTGTGCCATGCTTGCAGACTCCTTCACTCATTTTCCAAGTCACCCAAAAGGCTGCCAGTTTTGAATTGCGATCAAACAGGAACTTTATATAAGGTTGAGAAACAGCATCTTGGGTCATAATTGTAGAACGACAAATAATACTAGAAGTGTCCATGACAATTAAAGCTGCTCTTTGAAACATGTCAGACTCTGAAAGATGAATCAGAATCCAGATTCTGAGTTTTTGAGCAACCCCCTAAATCACCACCACCATTCCCTTCAGAAAACTGTTTTTTTTTTTTTGGATAGATTTTTGGCTTGTTACAAGGTTTCTGTAATAATTGAATACTTAATACTGGACCACCAAGTTACCATGCAACCTAGCTGTGCATCATGAATAAGATGCTGTCTGATCCACCAGGCTTAGAGCTGGCATGCACAGCAACACACCACCAGATTTCCAGCAGACTCAGAGGCGCCCCCTAAGTTAATGCTTAGGTGACACAAATTTCCATGGCCATACCTCCTCTTGCCCTGTCTTGTGAAGTGGCTAATTCCTCTCATCTAACCCCTGTGACCTTGTGGGGCATTACCTATAGTAAATTAAGAAAGGAATAGAAAACATAGGCCTGGTTTACACAATTCTCTGCATGCCATGTGAACATCACCTGAAAATGATACTTTGCTCTATGACATCCTTGAAGTTATAGTGATACCAGGATTCCACCCAGTAATGAGAACCCAGAGCAGTAGCTTTATTTTTATTCAAAGGATAAATGGCCCAAATTATGATCCACAATGGGGAGAGGAGTGTAAAAGTCATGCAGCTTCAGGCTGCCAGACGGGGAGGTCAGCTCATCTGAGAAGTCATAGAAGTGGGACAGTGGAAGCCAAACTGCAGAGACCCTAAGAAGTGATGTACAGAAATGAAAAAGTCATCCTGAGAGATGTAGAGGGAGCTCTAACCATGTCTACACCAAGCACAGTTCTTCTTCTACAAATTTTAGTGGACAATATTTTGTAGAATAAACTAACGAGAAGTAAAAAGTTTAACCCACTAGTTAATTTAACATGGCATTCCTCCCATACACCAAGTTCCTGTATCTGAGGTTGTTATAACCTAAGCCCCCCTAACTATCCTAAGGTCTGTTCTAAGGTATAAGCCCACCTGCTGCTTCCCCTCCCCTTCTCCCTTCAAATCTAACCAGGTTAAGTTTTAACTTCCTAAAGGCCATAAAACAAAGGCCTGAGGTAATAGATCCTGACAACCTGGGTCTTCCCTACCCAAAAAGACCGGGTAGCCCGTCACAAATTGTGTTAATTGCATTATATTGTATTAGATTGTACATTCTTCACAATAATAGCTTCCTTTGTATCATAGTAATACCTGTAACTTGGCCTTACTGTAAATGTGTGTTTTCCTTTCCCTTTGGGCAAAGGATTGATATGTTAATCAATGCTCTCCGCTGTAAAGAATTGTAAAATCTTACATAATTGATATGTTAACCATTGTTGCCCTCTACAAATAACAGTTGTAGTGCTAAAGTAAGGTAACTAAGGTTGTTAATTGCTGTTAGACTTCTCTATTCTTTGCTAAGAAAAACAAGATTTCTTCTTATCTAAACTTGCTAGTATGCAGGGAGACTTGCAATTGCCGTTTCTGCTTTGTAGTGCGTCACACCCCCATCCCCCTCCTTACATTGTGTGACCAGCAGCTGTTTGTGGATTTACAAGATAAAAAGTCCTGACTTTTAGCTGTGAGGTGGGCAGTCTCCAAATTGGCTCCCGGAGACTCGTCACCAGGCCTGGATTTTACCTAATAAAGCCTTTGCTTCCCAAATTTTAATTTCTTGCTTTCTTGGATTTTATACCGGGGTCCGAGTTATCACAAGGTGTGATCCAAGAGTATGGTGAATGTTTAAATTAAAATAATACTTACTAGAATTACTTCAAAAATCTTTGTATCTGCAAAGTAGAGGCCAAATCCAATTTTAAACCCTATAATAAGTTTTAATGGTTCAGGGTTCAGTAAAAACATAGATGGCTTCACTTCATTAAATCCTTGGCCATTATGATAATTAAAGTTTAAAAATTAAAAATTAGATTTCTTATTAACAAAATAGAGTGAGACATAAATATTTATAGAGTCTACCTCTTATACTTGGGTAAATGTTTCAAGAAAATACAAGTTAATATCTTAATATCCCTGGTATCAAAAAAAAAAAATAGTTAATGACAAAGATAACTCACCAGTAGTGCCCTTTTAATTTTTGTTCCCTGCTTAATAAGTTTGTGACATACAACTTTCCAGATTTCTCTAGCTTTCATACAAGTTGTTGCTTACCCATGTTTTTATTAAAATAAGTGTCATATGTATAATAACATTTATTAAAACAAACATATTTATTTGTTTGTTTCTGACAACTCTGCAAATGTGTCTTCTGCGTTCCAAAAACCTATGTTTACAAATTCATACAAACGTCCCGTTCTGCCCAAAGCCACAGTTGCACACTGATCACCAATGCTCTCCTCCTCCGTCTCTTTCAGATCAGGCAGGCTGAGCCTCCTGATCCCTGGGTCAGCCCTCCCAACCCCTCAGCCTGAAGAGGCTATAAAAAGATGCAACTTCCGCTGCCTGCAGCCCTGAAGAAAAAGGGATCAAAGTGGGAATAAAAGCAGGCCAGAAGTAAGGTAAAAAGCAGATAAAATAAATTGTATTTTAAAATTGAAAGCTTCATTACCCCGAACCATCAAAAGTTTATGAAGGTCCTTAAAGACAATAAGCCCTGACCATTCATTCTTTTCTGTAAATACGCTGTGAGGAGACCACCCCTTCCCACCTGTAGAGTAAGTCTTTGCCTCACTAATGGCAACAGCTCAGTCACCTGATGCCTGTCCTCTGTGAATGGCCCATTGCCCTTCTCTGGCAGAAAGAGCCAGAACTTTTATCCTTAAAGAAATACTCCCTTTTCACAGATTCACAATTTCAACAGGTACCCACAGCAAATCCCCATAAATATACTCAACTGAGGTTATAAGTGTGCTTCTCTTGAAGATCTGTGCTCAATTTCCTTATTACATATTTTTAAAAATCTGCCTAATAAATAAAAAAAAAAAACTTTTCAACATTTATCACACTAAAAGGCACATTGTCATCAATCACTCCTGAAATATTTCTCCTTGCTGCAAACACACTTATCCCACCATTCTTGTTTTCTGAAGCAGTTCTGAAAAGTTTCTCTTTTGTCTTTACAAAATACAATAAAAAATATGGTGAATGCTGCTCTATTCTTCAATCCAACAGAAAGAAAGGCTTGCAAAAATATGGTTGTGTGTCCTTTTTTACCTCGTTCCTGGACCAGACTCCTGGCTCTTTCCTAAAATGAAAGTGCTCATGAAAGCAAAATGTTTTGAAGCAGTTCAGGACCTCAAGGTAACCAGGGCAGCTCAGCTAAAAACACTCATAAAAGAGGCCTTCCAGAACTGCTTCAGAATGGAGGAGCAAAGCAGGGTAAGCCTGATCTAAACCAGGGAGAGTGCTTCAAAAGAACCGGCAGTGATACAAACTTTTTACAGTGATACAAACTTTCAATCTTAATATTCACTCTTTCTATTTATACAGCCGATTATCTTCTTGTTTGCTGTTTTATCAAATACCACCATTTGAGTTGCTATAGGTTTAAAATATCCACTAACATTTATATCTGCATATAATATTTACCCTCAAAATTGTCACTTTCATATGAATGCACAGATCAGTTTTCCAGTTTTCATGAACAAATGCTACTAGGATTTTAACAGCAAAGGCATTGGACTTGTGAAGCAATTGGCATCTCCATAACACTGGGCCTTCTTATTCGCACATTTTGCAAATTGCCTCATTTATTCAGGCCTTTTTTTTATTTTCTTCAGTAAATTGTATCATCTCTAAGAGCTTTTTTAGGACTCAATGTATTGGTTTCTAAGTACTTTACAGTTATAGTTCAGTTGTTGTTTTCAATAGCAACATCTGTAAATAGAAGTATTTTGTAATCTATATAGAAATATTGATAATTTTTATGTCTATTTTATATAGTAATGCTACTATACTCCTTGATCTGTCTGAAAAATTTATAGATTCTGTAATGTCAGTAGGTAAATAATTATTTTATTTGGTCATAAAGTAGTACAGCTTTTTCGTTCCAAATTTTAAATATCTTATTTTAACTTGCTGTCATATTTTTCTTGACATTTGAAGTTTAACCCCGTTAAGGTGATAGGCGCCTTCTCTTTCTGACTTTAATTAAATCACTTCTCAGTTATCTTAATTTGGGAATTTGTGTGTTACAGATTCTTAATAAACACGTTTTTGCAAAATTTGAAATTGAATATTGGGCCTGAGGATTTAGCTCAGCAGCAAAAGTGTCTGCCTGGCAAGAGCAAGGCCATGAGTCAATCCCCAGTACACAAAGAAGAAAAAAGAAAAGAAAAGAAAAGACAAGATCTGTCCTTCGCAAATATATTTAGATTTTTTCTTTCTATTTCTATTTTGTTGTAGACAAATTTCACTGTGAGTAGATACTAACTGTTGAATTATTGAGTGTGACTTTACTTGCATGCACCTGGCAGAGATCACTGTGTAACTGTTCCTCTTAAGTATGCCACTGTGGTCTTATGGCAATGTATTTTTAAACTATTTAACCAGTATTTTTATTTTTAATGTTTCATTTCATATGTTTTACATTAATTTATTTACATGAATAGTTATTAATTTGTTATTAGAGCCTAAAGTTGAAAATACAATCACTTTTGTTTTCTGGCTAGATTTTTTGAAGGATAACAGAAAATTAGGCAAACTATTATATATATATATATATTAAACTGTACATTACTAGTATATATTTTTCTCTGCATTTTTATACAGAGAACTGTTCATGTAGTAATCACTCTGTTCAATACAGAGAATATTTCCAGAATCACACACCTGCTGTACCTTCACCTAATTCACTGTACACCTAAAAGATAGCAAGTACATTTATTTTTATTAATTAAATTTATTTTTGTTGGGCGCAGGTGCTCAACATACCATACCCCACCCGGGACTAAGGACCACGCCAGCTTCTGCAATGTGCTACATCCCTCTTTAAATTAGCCAACCTGTGCGCACCTCGTGCTCACTCCGTATTCTCCCCGTGCCGACTCTGTGGCAACTCCTGATTGGCCACAGCTGGATATAGTAGCCAGAGCCTGCATCCCATTCCCGCCCTGCTTCCTCGTGGCAGCCTGTGATTGGTCACGGCCAAATATATAAACCAGAGTCCACGTAAATAAAGCAGCAGTTAACTGTCACCCACAAGAGCGTCTCCTGTCTCATTGGGGGGCTGCGCCGGTCATATTTTAAGTGACATGTAAAAGAAAAACTTGTATACATTGAAACCACATGTGCTTTTTTGGTTCATGTATACATTGCACATAGTTAAACCGGATTAAATATACTTATTTCTTCAAGCGATTAGTTCTTGGTTTTAAAAACATGTACAGCTCTCCCTTCTAACTTTTCAAGGTGTGTAGTTCATTGGTGTAATATGCAGTCATCCTGCCGTGTAAAAGTCCTCCAGAGCTGCTTACTCCACCTGCCTGTAACTCACGCTAGTGCCTTTAGATCAGCATCCACCTAATGCTTCCCTTCCCCTGTTTTTTCAAGGTAACCACTGTTCTACTTCCAACCTCTATGAAGTCACTTTCATGATTCTTCATGCAGAAGTGAGATCATGCAACACTTTTCTTTCTGTATTTGATTTTTGGTATTACTGTTTTGTTATTAGTAATGCAAATACCATTGCTCATTTGAAGAAGAATAGTTTATTGTACATTTATTGCATGCTGGTTAATATTCAAGAAGACTGATAATTTTTAAACATTCAGTAATATGCAATATTACTGAATGCAATATTATATATGCAATTTGAAAAAATAAAAATATGTTTCATATTTTGCATACTGATAGTAAAAAATTAGACATAAAATACACATTTTATAATACCATCAAAAGTATAAAGAATTTTGCATAAGGCTTATAAAAGTTCTGTTTGAAAAAGTTTTGAGAAACTGAAGAATATAAATAAAGAACTCTACTAATAAGAAACAAATGTTGAATTCATCAGAATCCCCATCAATATTTAGTAAGGTTTTATTTAATTCCTTGGTTGATTTTATTTTAGTGGTAGCTAGAAATCTAATTTTAGGATTTATAATGAAACAATGTATAAAAAGAACATATTTTGAAGGACTTTCATTGTGTACAAGAATCATTGCAGAACAATAGACATGAAAGCAGTATGACTTCAGGTAAAGATAGACACAAAGTCTAATAGAACAGACTAGAGCTTTCCCATATTTGAAAGACCAATTTTTTTTTTTCAAAAGCTATGCCATGGTAAATCAACAAGGAAAGAACGTTTTTTAGCAAATGAGATTGACCCACTAAACAAATGTATGAAAAATAATGAACTTTAACCTGTCCTTCAAAATAGATTATCGGTCTAACTGTATAAACTAAAACTATAAACCTACTATAAAACATGGCGTAGCTTCATGGTTTGGGGATAAGCAAATACTTTTTAGAACTAAATAAAAGATCCCTGTTATTCAAAAGAGAAATTTCAGACTAAACTATCAAAATAAAAATTCTGCTTAGTAGTAAAACACTTATGATAGATACATATGAAACTTGATGTGCTATTTACTGTACATTTTTTAATGTAACATAAGAGAGAATATTTTATGCATACACTCTTTTACCACCACTCTTTGTTGTCTAATGTCTGCACTTTGGTGCTATCTTCACTTTAGTTTTTAATTTTCTACAGAAAAAGAGTAAGTTCAGTTTTATTGAATTCACCATGATAAGAAAAGCAAACAAATTTTATCTAGTTTATTATCAAGGTTATACTGATTTATGTGTTATTTTAAAAAGATTAATCTCCAAGTTACTTTTAATTTTGTAATTACCATTTTAGGTTGGTTCATCAGTGGTTACTGTTATGATTTTTGTGCCACAGATTTAACTATGGTCTTCTCACATGCTAAGCCTATACTTTATCACTGAGCTGTACCCTCGCCCTTGTTATTATGCTTTAGAGATTTTAAATATATTTTTAAGTAATCTGTGCTACTATATTGAGTAGCATTTTTGAGAGGGAGAGAAATATATAATTTTTAGGTCAGCTTCCCGGACCAGAGTTTGGATAGTCCTCAGTGGCCACCATGTCCACAGTGGCCACTTGCCCACTGAACAGCCAGAGGATTCAGAAACTGTTAAATCCAAGATGCTGGAAGCTGCAAAGGAAAAGGGACCAAGGGAACAGTGCCAGTCTGAAGGTCAATACGAGGCACTTCCTGGAAAGGCACCAGTAAGAGTCCATGGTAAAGAGCGAAGGAGCCGTGCTCTGATGTGTACAGGTGATGACACCAATGATGAGCACCCACTCAAGCAGAATGGAGGACTGCAAACACAGGTGAAACTGCCTCTTTTTTCTCTTTTCCTCCATCTAAATTGCAAGTCTATTGGATAGTGCCACTTGCACTGGGGAGGGAGGGTCTTTCTTCTTCAGTTGACAGGGTGTGTGCCAGTCATTTCTGAAAACACCCCATGCACACATTCAGAAATGTGCTTTACTAACCTCTTAGGCATTTGTTAACCCAGCCAAGTTTACAGTCAAGAATGACCATCACTGTTACTGAAAAACTTATCCCCAAAATGTTAGGTTTGTCTAAATTTTAGAAATTATAATGACTACACTGTATAAAGCTCTTGTTTTATGGTATATAGATTCAAGACAAATCATGAACTGAGAAGTTTTTGGTAGACATTAATAAATTTATATTTTTTACACTTTTTTTTTTCTTTTTTCTTTGTACCGGGGATCGAACTCACGACTGCCTGCTTGCAAGGCAGGTGCTTATGCTGCTGAGCTAAATCCCCAGCCCCAATAAATTTATTTTTTGTGAAGAATAACATAAGCAGAAAAATATGCATGGTTGGAAATCTCAGTTCTGCTAAATGGTTCTTCTCCAAAACACACCCATAAGCAATGCTCATTCACTACACTTCACCTGTAAAAAGCATCAAATGCCAATAATTTACCTGTTTTTCTTCCTAGGGGCTTGTCTCCTGTTTTACAAAAACATTCTTAAATCTCTCCCAGCACATTACAACAATGCCATCCCAGCTAGAAAACTCGTTATACAAAAACAGTTTAAAATTTGAGAAATTTTAAAATGTTTTGAAATGCGTTAACATACACAAACTAATAAATGCAATATGCCATACTAAAAGAGTAAAAGACAAAAATCCCATGATCATCTTATCAGAGGCAGAAAAAGCTTTTGATAAAGTCTGGCTCTCATTCATGGTTAAAAGAAAAAAAAAAAAAAAACCTAGAGAAAATCTGAATATGTGTCTTTACCTCAATCTGTTAAAAGATATCTATACAAAACCAACAGCCAACAATATACTAAGTGCACAAAAACTGTAATCTTTCCCTCTGAACAAGGCAAAGATGTCCACTATCACCATTTCTATTCAATATAGTTCGGGAAACATTATCCAGAGAAATTAGGCAAGAGAGAAAACTAAAATGAATGAAGATAGGAAAGGAATAATTTAAATTATTGTTATTCACAAGTGAGATGATACTCTTCACAAAAGACCCCCAAAACGCCACCAAAACTCCCAAACTCCACCCCCCAAGACTCCACTAGGCTTCTTGAGTTCATAAGCAAATTCAGCAGCATAGCTGGGTACAAAATCAGCACTCAAAAGTCAGTAACATTTCTGTACACAAACAACAAAATTATTGAGGAAGAAATTAGGGAGATAACACCCTTCACAGTAACATCAAAAAAAAAAGAAAGAAAAAAAAAAAGAAAAAGAAAGAAAGAAAGAAAAGAAAGACCAGAAACAAAGGAAGGAAAGGATCCATACATTGAAAATTATAGTACTAGAAAAGAGAAATTGAAGAGAAATTCAGAAAATGTAAAGATATCCCTTGTTCATAGATAGGAAGAAACAACATAGTGGAAATGGCCATATGCCCAAAAATGTTATACAGATTTAATGCAATTCTGATCAAAATACCATTAGCATACCTCACAGATGTAAATAAACATTTTAAAAATTCATATGAAACCAAAAGAGATCTAGAATAACACAAGCAATCCTGGACAACAAAGGTAAGGCAGGAGGCATCACAATCCCAGACTTGAAATTATATTACAAAGCAGCTATAATAAGATGAGCATGGTACTGGCAAAAAGAGAGAGAGAAAGAGAGAGAGAGAGAGAGAGAGAGAGAGAGAGAGAGAGAGAGAGATGAGAATCAATGGAATAAAACAGTACATATGATCACAACTACAAAGATACACAGACAATTTATCTTTGACCAAGGGACCAAATACGTTCACTGGAAGAAAGACTGTTTCTTTAGTAAGTGGTGAAGGAAAAACTGGCTTTCTACATGCCAAAGACGTCAACTAGACTCATGCCTATCCCCAAGCACTAAACTAAAATCAAAATGAATCAAAGGTATAAACATAAAGATAGAAACATTAAACCTACTAGAAGACAAAGTAGGTAGAAATCTCAAGGACGTAAGGGTAGGCCAAACTGCATGGGAAGTACTTCAAAGAATCAGCAACAGGCATCCCATCTTATTAAAAAGTTTTGCATATAGAAAGAAATCACCAACAAAATGAAAAGAAAATCCACAAGTTGGGAAAAAAAAATTGCCAACTGTCTCCTAAGATAAATGATTTCTTCTAGAACATATAAAGAATTGAAAAAATCAGGCCCCCCAGTTTCAAAGACTCAGTCCAACAGTGGGCGTTTGAGGTGACTACACCATTCTCAGATGAAGAAATGCAAATGACAAATAAATAAATTAGAAAATGTTAAACCTCCTTGGTCATTTGAGAAATGCAAATTAAAGCAACACAGGGTGTAATCTCACTCCAGAAAGAATAGCTAACATCAAGAAGTTAACCAATAACAAATGTTGGCAGGGCTGCGAGGAAAAAGTTACTGGATTTATCTACTTGGTATAGCAAACAGCCTGTAAGAATATCAATCTTAACATTTTCCTACATGCAAGTTCACTTAATTTTGTACCTTTGTATGCCTTTTTGTGTTTTCAGCTTTTAACTATTGTGTTCCTGTTTTAACTATTCTTCAAAGATTTCACTGTTTTTCCCCAGTATAGTTTGGATGCCATGTACTTTAGCTAATCTCACTTTGTGGGGACACAGTACTGGTATCCACGGGAGGAAAGGTTCATTCTGGTTCAGGCTCTGTTCTTTAGATGCCTGGCTCCAAGGCAGAAGCAGCATAGTAGAAGGGTCTGGGTGAAAGCAGCCACTTCACGTTGGCTGCTGTGAACACAGAGGAGGGGAGAGAGCCTCTAGTGGTCTGGCTCTGCTGATAGGTGCAGAATTCCAACAACAATCTCAGTGGCCAACTCATGAGTGGAAATGCAGCTCCCGTCTCATACCACCTCCCCAAAGCCCAGAAGGCCGCCTGGCCGGTGAGCGCATGAGGTCTTTGCAGGAAATCCTAGATATAAGCCACAGCAGCACGCAAAAGGACTGCAGCCTTTCTAGTTGATCAGTTCTCCAAACCTTTGTTTAATCCTATAATATCTCACTTTGGAAATGGATCCCCAGTAAGGATAAGATCTTGAAGAAAGAAACTATTTCTCATCTTTGTGCATTGTAGCACTGTAGTACTCTGACTTTCAGCCAACTACGAAGCCTCCCTCAAGATGATATTTTAAAATTATACATTCATGACTTAATTTCTTATAACTCTAATGTTTAATTTTGAAAATTTATATGTGTAAATATATAAAGTATCTACCTAGCTCACATAGCAAAAATAAAATGAACAACGTATAAAGATTTAAACATAAAATATAGGAGAAATACAATGCAAAAATCTCAGCAAAAAGGAAAAAATTGTCAGATTATTTAAGATGCAACTTAAGAACATTCTCAACAAGAGTTTCAAAAACGTATTTATTTTTTTCAACTAAAACATGATGATTTAGATAATACCTACATTTTATCACTTGTGCCTAAAATCAGAAAAATGGAGATCTTTCCAGTCTACACGATACAACTGAGAATAGTGGAAGCTCTGTTCTAAATACAGAATGATAAAACAAAATTACAAAGTTACTAAATTATGAAATAAATATTGATTATTTGATTCTGGCAATTTTAATAAAATACGCTCTACCTTTAATGAAAATTTATCCTGTGTAAATTGATACAAAAATAAGAAAGAAGCTCAGAAGGAGAGGGGAGAACACATACACATACACAGATGGGAGAGAAAGAGAGACAGAGAGAGAGAGAGAGAGAGAGAGAGAGAGAGAGAGAGAGAGAGAATGAGTAACCCCACAAACTTAATCCCAGGATCACACACTAGATCCAGTCACCTCTGGAAAAGCCTTAATATGATGGCTGAAGCTTTGGGAAGCATCTAGACACAAATCATAACAATTTCTTTATCACTTTTAAAAAATTTTAGAAGTCACACATAAAATTTATTTTTCTTATTTATTTAATGTTTGGCATCAAATCCAGGGATTCATGCACGCCAGGCAAGCAGTCTACCACCGTCTGCATTCCTAATCCAACACGTGAAATTTCTCCTTATGTTTTCTAAATAGAGTTTTATAACTTTTTGAGGATTGTTTGTTAGAAAAAGCTCTGAGTTCATCTAAAATTCAGAATTCATAATATTTTTCCATCTTAATGATACGAGTTCATTGGATTTAGTGCACAACTGTAATCCTAGCATTATGGGAAGACTAGGCAAAAAAAATGTGAGTTCAAACACATCCTGTACAACTCTGATTTAACAAGATCTTGTCTCAAAATAAAAAGAAAAGTTAACAAGAAGTGGAGCTGTGCATTTGTGCAAAAGACCTGCATTCAATCCCTAGTACCACATGCATGAGCACACATATGCACGTGCACCCCCACACACACACCACAGAACCCCAAAATGAGGCTGACAATGTAGCATGTGCATGCACAAGTTCCTGGTTTATATCACTGCACCAAAAGAAAATGCAAACAGAACCCACTCCAAATACCCAACAAATTGATGATGATGATGATGATAATAATAATAATATTCTATAACAGAAATGAATCTACATATGTTTTAACATCTGAAAATCTGTCACTGCTGTTTATATCAAGGGACACAGTCTTATAGAAAGAAATGCAGAGCACAAGTTAGAACTTGTTCACCTCTACTTTTGTTCTTGAAAACAGACTAGAATATACCTTAATCAGTAGATAAAAACCTTTTTTAAATTATATGTGAAACATTACTAACAGAAAAATTTTAGACTATATATAATGAATATATATCTGTAAGTACACACAATAGAATGGTGTAATTTATCATCCTAGCTCATGAAACTAATGCGATTACTTTAGATTATAACTATAGGGAATCAGATATTTAAAGGGTTTCATCAATAATTAATTATTTTAATAAGAAAATTATTAGGTACCATATATCCAACACAAGTTATGTGTTAGGAAAAAAATCATAAATATAATTATCTCTGTCTTCAAAGAGCTATGTATAGTTGTATTTGGAAGTTGGGGTTAAGGAAGAAAGCAATCACAAGACAAAATAATACACTCCAAAACTGAGGAAAGCACAAAATTCCAGGAACAGAAATGTAATTCTTTTAATCCAGACATACAGAAATAATCAATCAAGTCATTCCTCTTGGAGATGTTAATTTGTTAACCGAATTATGCACAACTGCCAAGAGTAAACCAATGAAAAGGAGAAGAATTTGAACCTTTTGTGGAGTGAAATTTTTCTTTGAAGGCACAGAGGTGAAACAATGCATGCTACTCTCAGCAAAATGCTAAGAGAATAGTGAAGACTGAGAGGATGAGAGAAGGAAATGGTTCTGAGTGTCATGTAAAGACTATCATGGTGGGCTACGTGTCATCTAAAAATGTTTATGCATTGATAGTTATAATATGGTAAAATGTCATGGGATCCCAGTCTTCAAGTTCTAGGAACTAAGCTTCCAAATCTGACTAGTCCAAGAATTATTTCTTTAGCTTCTAAATATTCTGTACAGTTATTTGTTGATAGATTGAGGGAATGAGACAGTATGGTACTTCCCAGACAAAATGTCAGACATTCAGGTAGAGTGCAGAGCAAATATTCCATTTGGAGAGTTGGTAAACAGGATATATTACTTACAGAGCTTTACTAAAGACGCTAATCTGATACATTTAAATAGGAGGTGAGAGGTCGGAAAAACAGCCCGATTCACACACAGAACTGGCTGATTTGAGAAGGGCACTGACAGTTTCCTCACCCATTGGCAGACCCATGGGTCCTGTGCCATCAAACCCCTGAGCTGTAAACTGAAATGCTTTGACTCCAATTTAAGCAGCATCACTCCTCGGCCTCTTCTTTATATTCTAGCTTTGTTACAGATTTCCTATTGGGAGAACTAAATTGGGGGTTTCCTCCATGCCTGCCTTGCAATATTAACCTGTAGGCTATCAAATTGCCTAAATTAAGTACCACAAAATACCCCTAGGCTATCAAACTGCCTAAATTATGCACCATGAAATATAAATAAACAACCAGACTTCAAACGTGGTTACACCCGTTGTGAGGCAGGCAGAGGGAGGTAGCACTAGCGTGCTTTACAAGTCTCTGAAAAACATTGCACAGGGTTCCTCACTTGGGTATCATTCGGGGTAAATGACAAGTAAAAGATTTTGTCCCTTAATGGAGCCTCAAAATCCAGAATAAGGGTAGATAATGCTTTTTGTCATTGCCTGGTATTATGGGCAGGAATGTGACGGTAGCTGTAGCTGAACTCCATCGATTTGTCTTTTTCTTTTCTCCATTCCTCCTCTTTTCTTTTTGTTTTCATTAGTGGGGTTTGAATGTAGGGCCCTCACAATAACGTACATCTCTAACTCTTTTAAAATACATAATTTATTTTAAGACCGTCTCATTAATTCATTAAGGTCCCCAGGCTGGGCTCAAACTTGTAATCCTCCTGCCTCACCTTTCCAGTGTCATGAATTACAGACATGTGTCACCAGGCCCTAGTCTGACTTGGCCTTTATTGTGAAAGTTCTTGTTGTGGACCAAATGGTGCCTAGGTCCACCCACCGCCCCAGCCCTGTCCAAATGTACACTGAAGCACTAAGGTCCAGTGTGACTATGGTTGGGGGCCGGGCCTTTGGGGAGGTAACTAAGGTGAAAAGAAGTAAGAGTCACCCAAACCCCACAGCACTTTGCCATAGGCTTTGGTTATGGAAGCACAAGCAGGTGACTGTAAAACTCCTCTGGAGAGCATGAGAAGATCTGAAAAAAATACTTTTGAATGCTTCTGCAGAGACACAGAAGGCACCGCACACAAACAGAATCACTTGAGTTTATTGGGTCATTACAGTTGACAGCTCCTAAGTTGACCTCCAACAATCTCACAGCACAGCGTTCACCCTCTCCTGTGATCCTCAAGCCCTTGAGAGGGGACTGACCTAACCTCCTTGCTGGTGAAAAGAAGGTGTCAGGAGCAAGAAGAAGACCTATTTTCCTTATGTCATATTTAGCAAACACAAATTCACAATGTCTAGCTAAATTTAAATGTCAGGTGGCATTTTTTCAAGTAGTAGCAGGTCCCTCACAATATTTAGAAGTTTCTTGTTTTAAAAAATGTTTATCTGAAGATTACATTTAACTAGGCATCTTGTGTTTTATCTGCTCAATCTACACCATATTAAAATCAGAAAGCAAAAGAGATCAGGAATGTTACTTCCAAAACTGTGTTATAAAGGACTGCAGTTTTCACCTTGGACTGGGTGTATTTTCTTATTTTCTCTGAGGAAATCTACCTCCCTCTGGAGGGGCTATTTCAGTAAGGAATGGAATTCCTTCAAATTCTGTCTTTGATCAACAGACACCTCAAGGTTGTGCTGTGACCACAGTCCCATGAATGAGCTTGGAAATGGATACTGTCCTCTATATCCTGCAGAGGACTGTCACTCTGGCTGACACCTTGATTACTATCTTCTTGAGCCTGAAAATCCCTGGAGCTCTGCTCAGATTTCTCACCCACAGAAACCATGAGATCATATGTGTTTATTGTTCTATACCCCTATGATTAGAGTTATGTTTTATGTAGCAGTAGACAGCAAGTCCAGTCACTGTGTCCTCCCTAGGTAGTCAGCTGTTTTTATTCTTTCCTGGAAGCAGTGGGAAGCTCTGAGGCGGCCACATGTGTACACTTTCTTGATATTGAGTATGCTGAACCTTTGCTGGGATGTCACTGTGGTCCGGTCCCACTCCTTTCTAGACCTGAGAATAGTGTAGCATAGGTCCTGATAATCACATCACTGTGAACCTTTCTCTGTGTTGTGGCCGACCCTATAGCATCTTCTTATACTTTAAATGATCTTATTGCATTTAATCTACACTTCAGTTTCACAGTTTTTGTTAGTTCTTTCACAATTTCCAAATGTTTGGACAAGCACGGTGTCTGGCATGCAGTAGATGCCACCAAAGAGTTGATAAATGGGAAGGGTTAGAGTAAGCACTAAGTAAATCCACTTTGAGTTGGTATGTTGGCATGTGAGGCAAAACCTGATCCCCTCCCCCGCAAAAAAAATCTCGAAAGACAAAAAAATTCATTAATTGGAGAGCCTTCTGGAATTATAGTTTCAGGAACTCTTTAAATCAAAAACATTGGATGGAGAAAGTAAATACAAGAAGGAAGGATAAATAACACTCCACTGTTTGCAGCAAAGTTGCACTCTGAGAATGGAGGATGCCTGCACTGCAGTGATGATGCAGTCCGGAGCAAATTATTTAAATTTTCTCTACCCAAGTTTCTCTCCCCATAAATCTGAGTGAAAAGGAGAGTGTGTGTATTAATGTGCTAAGAATGGTACACAAAGTCAGCTATATCACTATTTCTATTTAATAAATATTCCTAAAATAAGCACAGATTTCATATAATGAATATTTTAAGGATGAACTGTAAGTAAACCAGTGGAATAAGCCATGTTCCCAGGCACTTGCTATGCAGGGAAAATAGCCTGATTATCTCATATGCATTAACTATGCTATTTTTCACTCTTTACAAGGAGTGGGACACATAGGTGATTTGGCAGATGATAATATAATGAAAATACTCGTCAAATTATGATAAGGTTATGTCGCAGTAAACCTATTGAAAATTGAAGATTTCATGAGTAAAAATGTATATAGTACCCATTGTCTATGAAACATCAGTTTAGTCTAGGGATACATATTTAGGAACTTGGCAGCATTGGGAGATATCTCAGTACATTATGTTATTCTAGAATAATAACAAAATTGAAGTTTGAAGTATAGTTTTTGTTAAATGTGTTGTTTCACACTATATTAAACCCCCCAAAAAATACCAACCTATAAATCTTATATTGAACCATAATTAAGTCAGGATCATTTGCAATTTGTTCAAAGTCACAACATAAAATGTTGGAGCTAAAGTTTGACCCCATAGGATGAATATTCAGAGCTGGTATTGTGAACTCCTGTACTGCCCTTTTCCTCAGGAGTTGCCAGTTTCTAATCCAGAGAGCCAGGCCAGCATTAGCTCAAGAGACGTTGCTCTGGATACAAAGTTGAAGTTCCTTAACTTAGTGTACCTTGTTAAGTTCCTTTTTTCACTCATTAACTTACATATACTTACAATGTATATATTTACATATATATATATATATATATATATATATATATCACACACATGTATTTATATGCAACATGTATTTATATATAACATTAACAGGAATGTTCTGTGGAAGAAAAAGCTAGTTTTTGTCCCTTGAATTTATTCCTTTTATACTCTAAGGTGAAAACCAATGCATTTTAATGACAGTTTATCTTTTGGATAAAGGTTTAGAAATGAGATACAAATCTGAAACAATGAGATACAACAAAATGGCATATTATTATGGCATCAACTGAACTCTTCCTCATTCTGAAAGGAAGGATAGACTTATTTTATGGGAAGAATGAACCAAAGAAGGGGAGGGCCTGACTTCATCACATCAGTAGATTCAGGACGAGGTTAAAATCAGGGATGCTGGACTCAGTCTCTACCCACAAATACCTACACTCTGGAGCGTTTCTCAACAGCTTAGGAGGAGTTAGTTTGAAAACCTGGTGTCTATTTTTTCTACATGTAAAGGGTTTGAGGTTCCCATATTCTCAAGACAAATTGATAAACTGGTAAAGCTGTGTCATGAACCTTTGTTCATGGGTCAATGACCCTTGTTAAATATATTGAGCATCTATTATGTATGAGGCAGAGGGCTAGGCAGGCAGGATACTTAAGCAGATGTGTATCAGATCCCTGATAACTTACACAGAAGCACGTAATTACCATTTCACAACTGTGATCCTGGTGAAATACACTAGGTTCCAGGGAATAGACAAGATGCAGCACCTCATGGGATATTACAGAGTGGCTGATACTTGAATATATTTTTATGGGGGGAGGGCCTGTCAGTTAGACGGAATTGAAGAAGACATTTCCACCAAAGTGTAAAATTTTTGGAAATGTATTAGTATAGAGAAGAGAATAGCACACCTGAGACTATGCAAGTGCTTCTATACTGCTAGACTGGGAATTCAAAGGAACCACTCTACCCGAGGAGGAAGAGCAAGTAGATGAGGGTCCATTCACAAAGGGCATGCTGTCTGTGCATTTGAAACTGGGTCTTATACTGCAGATAATTAGAGGCCAATTAAAATGTCTTCCTTGTATATGCATCATCACAGAGTTTTAAAAGTCTTCATAGGTACAGACAGAGAAAATTTCTTCTAGAAATTTCCACTGAGATTAAATATGTAGTACCAGGAGAAGTGGAAAGGAAGGAGATGATAAAGATCCAGCTAAGACAGTGCCACAGGAACTGCAAGGTTGTGGCAAACCGTGGAAGTATTTGAGTAATAGCAAAGGGAGAATAACTTTAAAGATTACTTAGTTGATGAGTGTGAGGAACAGAAAGTAATATTTACCCCAGATTTCTGGCTTAAGTGACGTGAGATTGAGAGTGAAAATTCTGTGTGCTTAGAAATAAATAGGAATTACATTTATCTTCTATGAACATAGTCTGAGTGCATTAATTTAACAAAATTAGAGTTTCTTTCTCACAGAAAAGGGGTTAAAAAATAGCCCAAGACGAATAGGGTAGACAGAGCTAGGATAGAACTAGTTAAAATAGGTAGAAAGGAGAGAAGGGAGATCATAATTTTAGAATTGTACTTTTTAGGAAACTGCAGCTTTAGGACACACTCCAAGTTATCCATGGCTGTCATACCTCACATTCAGGAAACTCAACATTTCTGAGTCTGAAAGAGACAATATGGCTGTAAATTAGGCCCTGATTTCCATCTGTGAATTGAACTCACATTTTACTGATTCTATAGAGTCGCAAAGCCCAGAGATATACAAGCTGAGAATAAAAGCACTCACTGGACACTGTAACTCTAAACTACAAGCACATACAAATGCTTTGCCTTCTAAGGAAGCCTTCAGTTAATCTGACAGACACTATGAGACATGCTTAAATCATCCACCTTGCAGAAACTCTGAGACCATGTAAACATGCCTCCAAGGGATAGACTGTAGCAAGCCTCTCCAGAGGGCTTGCACTCACCCTAATTTCCCTGAGTGTGCAGTTCTTTAAGTCTGTCTAACAGCAACTGCCTACGCTTCTTACTGACATGCCCTGAAGTGCTTCTTCCTGCCAACTCAATAACCTGCTCCATGGGGAAAGGCAAGTGGAAGTCTTCATCTCCTTTGTGCTGGGACCTCCTTAGACCTTGCCCTGTGACAGAGCCAAGGATCCTTCAGAAATTTATGTCTTTTCTGGATGTTGCCTCAATTTAAGTTCAGAATTGAAGCACGAATTCAAATGCATCTGTGTTCTGGGACAATGCCAGGAACATGAAGAACTAACACAGGGTCTTACCAGAAGCACAGGTTATAGTCAAAGTGGAGCCTTTATTTTTGCAATATGCCTAGGATACTGTCTCTAAGGAACACAAAGAGGAAATAAGGGTAACTATTGATCTCAATGGCAAAGAGTATTTAAATTTAGGAGAAAAATGATATTATCTAGCTCTGCAAACACTGCAAAGCCTACACAATGGCATAGGTAGAAAAGGGCCTCAGGAATCATTAAGCTGGCTGGAAACATTTTCAGAGTATGGATTTCTGCGTCAGTAGCTTTGGAACTTCACTGTTTTTTGTAAATTCTACCACATATATCAAGTAATATAACATAGTTTGGGAAGACTAGGGAAGTTTTGATTTGTTTATTTGTATCCCAAGAGTAGAATTTGGTTCAGATTTTTCATGTGTTTGGCAGCATAGAGCTAGAACTTTGCAGATGGTGGTAGGAGCAAGAACAGGGCTGCTTTATAATCTTTGTGTTTGAAATATATTTTTTCTACCATTACCACACACACACACACACACACAGAACCCAAATAGATTCACCTGTTAGTGCATCTTGCTGTAGAATGTGGCCCACAAGTCACCAAGAATGAAGAGGCAACCTGACATGCTCTAAGCCTCTCGCCACTATGGGTTAACACAACAGTCTCACTAAGCTCAGTTTCTAGTTTCTAATGAGGAGCTGGTGGCCATGTGGGACATTCTCCAAAGCTCTGTAGTTCTCTGCCTTCCTGTGGATGATAGTATTGCAATCTAATTCTAGAAGAAGATGAGTCTGTGTGACCTCTAGACCCTGGAGTTTGAATATGTGTGACACATATCACTTATTTGCTGGTGCCAGACTCTGCATACAACTCTCCTGTGTTTAGTTACCAGGTTCTGGTGCTTACTTGACTTTTTCTAAAGATCCTATCCAGGTTCTTGGTGTCCTACACAAAAAGTTAGACAAAAACACAAAACAGGTAGTGAAGTTTTATATTTATTGAATGTGGAAGAGAAATACATTCTACAGAATGACTGAGAGAGCAAGTGTGCAGTAGTCAAGAAGTTAATAGTGGGTGTCTTTTATACTACCTGTTCTTCAGGTTGATATCAGAGTAGGCCATGTGTCAAAGGTCTGCTTGATTTTGCACCAGAATAATTAAAGACAGCAGTTGCTGACTGGCCCAAGGTGCAGAGCATGGCAATGTTTTTCTGTGCATGAATCCTGGATCTCAGTGATTACTGCAGGTCACTTCCACTTGCCTAGTCATTTGGCTATACTCTAATCTCCTTCTTCATTTTTCCCTTAATTATTTATAGGATGCTTCAGGTGTAGAGGTCTCTGTCATTATATCTCTATTTAAAGTTGAAAGGGATAAGTACTCTCTGCCAAGGATTATGTGTCTTAGAAATAATTGGGATATTGTGGCACACCCATCAGATGATGAGAAAGGGCTTTGTGTTTATATGTGAAGAACCACTGAGGTGCCTGTTCATTGAGAGAAGTCTGGTTTAATTTTTCAGGAGTGTCATGGGCTGTAATCCGGATCACTTTCTGAAGCCCCGATAGACTTTACTATTGGGTTGAGAATAGATTACCCAAATAAGAGAAAGACCAGGTCAGAATATTTACTTGTTTGTCTTAAAAGGTGGAGTCTGATGGGCCTAGCAATTAGAGACGTTAATTTTCTGCATTATTATCTTTAAGAAGTTTTCAAAGTTGTATTTCCATGATTCCTGTGGAGGACAAAATGTAGCAAACATGGATGTTAGATAAACCACTGAAACTCTGAGAGTCATAGCCCCAGGAAGAAAACCCACCCTATGAATCTAATTAAAAGTAGGCATCCAATTCTATGTAGGATTTTTATCATGAATGGATGCTCGTTTTTTTCAAAATTTTTTTTAGATTTTACTAAGATGATCATGTGGTTTTTGTCCTTACTTCTGTTAGTGTGGAATATTGCATTTATTGATGTATGTATGTTGAACCATTTCTGTACCCTTAACCTGGAATGAATTTTATTTGGTTATGGCATACAAACTTTTTGAAGATTTGTTGCATTCTATTTGCTAGTACTTTATTTAAGATCTTTGAATCTGTGTTCATTGAAGAGGTTAGCCAGTATTCCCCTGTTTTGGCTGGGTCTTATTCTGTTTGGTATTAAGGTAACACTTGCTTCCAGGAATGACTAGGAATCCTGGTTTCATTTTTATTTCATTGAAGAGTTTGACGAGTGTTGGCATCAGATCTTCTCTGTTTCAATATGGTAAAAGCCATCTGTAACAAACCAACAGTCAACATCGTACTAAATGGAGAAAAACTGAAAGCTTTCATTCTAAAATCAGGAACAAGACAAAGATGGTCACTGTCACCACGCCTGTTCATTAGAGTTGTGAATGTGTTAGCCAGATCATTAGACAAGGGAAAGAAATATAAGCTATGTGAATAGAAAAGGAAGAGAGTAAATTGCCATTATGTGTGGATGACATGATGCTATACACAGAAGACCCCAAAAACTCCACCAGAAGACTCCTAGATTAATAAACAAACTCAGTCATACAGCAAGATAAAGTCAACACTCAAAAATCAATAGCATTCCTGTACACTAATATCAAAGTTACTAACAAAGAGATTTGGCAAATAGTACATTTCATAATGGCAATAAGAAAATAAAATACTTGGGATTTAACCTAACCAAGAAAGTGAAAGACATCTACAATGAAAACTATACTACTATGAAAAGGAGATTAAAGAAGATATCAGAAAGTGGAAAGGTATTCCCTGTTTCTGGATAGACCACATCAATATAGTGCAAATGGCCATACTTCCCAAACTATTATATAGATTTAGTGGAATCGTAAACAAAATACTAATAGCAGCCAGGTGTGGTGGCACACTCCTATAATCCCAGAAGTTATGAGGTTAAGGCAGGAAGATCATTGGAAATTTGAGACCAGCCTAGGATAAAAAGTGAGCCCAAGGCCAGTTTAAACTGCATAGTGAGACCCTGTGTCAATAAAACAAAAACAAAACAAAAAACACCCAACAAACAAACAAGCAGTATGTGCAAAAATCTGAATAGCACTCCTCACAGTTCCCTAACAGACAATCCTATAATTCATGTGAAGTCAGAAGAGACGTACAACACTGGGAGCAACTTTGGACAACAAGGACAAAGCAGGGGTCATCACAATCTTGGACTTCAACTTATACCACAAAGATACAGGGATAAAGCCAGAGTGGTACCAGAAAAAAATAATAAACACATTTGTGGATCAACAAAACAGAATAGAAGATGTGAAAACAACCTCAGGCATGCTTAGCTGCCTTACTTCTGATAAAGGGGCCTTCTCCAAAGGAAAGATAGTCCCTTTACCAAGTGATGCTGGGAATGTGGCTTTCCACATGCTGCAAATTGAATCCTGCCTTATATCTCCCATCACATATTAAACTACAATCACAATACTCAAAGATCTTAATAGTCAAACAGAACCACTTAATCCACTTGAAGATGAAATAGGTCAAACTCTGTAAGACATAGAGTTAAGCAAATGTGTTATGAAAACTATCAGTCATTCAGGTCATATACAAAGAGCCAACTGATGGGATCACATAAAAGTAAAAAGCTTTTGCCCAGCAAAGGAAGCCACCAACAGACTGAAAGAAAACCTAAATATGGGAAAAAAATTTTCCAGCTACTTCTCAAAGGACTAATACCTATACCATATAAATAACTCAAAGGAACATGCCCCCCAAATTTAAGAAGTCAATAAAAAAATGTTCATCTGAAGGGAACAATTACTTTTCAGGTCAAAGTTTGAAATCCATCTGAAAACTTCCTAGGATTTTCTGAAAATTGACCTACTATTCTGCGCACTGCTTGTTATCTGTCACCTGACAAAGGAATCTGGACTCCAGTGACCCCCTACACTCCTGAGAACTCTGTTGGAGGTAGGATAGGCTGTGCAAAGTAAGAAACTCCACTGAGACTGTGTCCTGTAATGCTCTGCGGAGGGGTTGAGGAACACTGGATCTCTCTGGGGAGCTAGATTCTGACGAAGTTTCTGAGTCACTTGAAGATGGTAAGACTGACTTACTGGTCTGTGATTTATAAGGAGAAGCTTGAAGAGATCTCCCAGTGTGATTATTTTCATTGAATAGGTGAGAGAGATCTGCATGCCCCTGAGAGACAGGAGGCATCTAAGGATGGAATAGCCTTTCTTGGAGGCCTCTTTAGGTACTACAGTTCTTAGAACTTTCAGGAGGTAAAGAGTCATAAAATCCTGAAAATAAGGGATTTCACACATAAATCTTCTGCAGAAATAAACAAATTGAAGAATAGTGTCAAAATTTGGACTGTCTTTCCGTACCCACCTCTCACCATTTACTAGTTCATGTTGGACCCTAAGAGTATTGCAATAGAAGATAACCTTTATTATTATTATTATCTGGGTCAAATTTTCTCAATATTTAAGGATATAGCCTAATGAGGAAGTTTCTGGGATCTAAAGGTGTTTCCCATTGTTTGTCCTGGGGTAGGGCCTATGGAGAGAGAAATTTGTTCTGGGTCTTTTTCAGGGTTTCCCCTACAGAGGAGGAGGGGATGTGGTGAGTTCCCAGAAATTCCCCTTAAGACACTTGATTGCACTACCAGACATCTCTGGTAAAGTGAGTGACACTGGTGCATTCTTTTTCTTTTCTTTTCTTTTCTTTTCTTTTCTTTTCTTTTCTTCTTCTTCTCTCCCCTCCCCTCTCCTCCCCTCTTCTCTTCTCTTTTCTTCTCTTCTCTTCTCTTCCCCTCTCCTCTCCTCTCCTCTCCTCTCCTCTCCTCTCCTCCCCTCCCTTCTGCTCTCCTTTCCTCTCCCCTCCTTTTTCTCTTTCTCTCTCTTTTCACTTCTTTCTTTTTCTTAGACCTCTCATAGCCTGTAGCCCAATATAACTTAGATAGTGTCTTGACAGCTCCATTTAACTACTTGCCCTCCTGTATATCCCCCTAATAAATACTTTGATAATTACAATATTTTGCTTAAAACACTAGAGATTAAAGCCTTTTTGCTTTTTAGCATTTCAAAAAAAATTAAAAATCTTAGAAAGTTTTAAGTGCACGATAGTTTGTTATTTGTTGACTCCAACTCTGCTTCTGGATACCCACACCCTGCTGAGTTTACCTTCACTGGATCATCCCTGTTTCACTCAGCCTCCCAGGCACATGCTCCTAAATCACCCAAAATGCTGTTAGAGGAAATAGTAAGGGAATTTAAACCAACTCAGAAGAGAAGAGCAGCAGAGCCCCTATTTCCCCTGAAAACAGAGGCTTTAACTCATGGTAAGGATGGGGTTTCCTTGTATTCATGATGAGAGTTGAGAAACATGGTAGAAAGGTGAATCAGGACAGGTCCCAGGAGTATTAAGAAATAGGACCCTGAGATCAGTGACTCCCTAAGGATAACCAGACACAAAAGCCTACTGGGGAGGAGAGGCACAGTTGGAACTTTGAGTATAAAAGGAGCAGGTTGGGGTAGGTCACAAGGAGAACAAGTTAACAATTCCTCTTTCTCCCTAGTGAGAAAGCTAGCCATTTATCTGGAAAGGGGAAAAGGCTTGGTAAACTCCAGGCTGCAGCCAAAGAACCTGCGTCACGAGTGCACAGTCCAATCCACACCAGAGGTCTCCTTAGAAGCCTGCCTGGCAGGAGCTCCGAACCGTGCGAGCCTGAACAGCACTTGGCTCAGGACTTGGGTTAGCTTGGCATGAAGCGAAGAGCAGGTATGTAGATGCTGGGTTGCTGCCAGGGGAGTCTCTGGCCTCCACTAATCTCACGATTTTTTCTCACCCTCAAAAGGAACAAAATTTTGTACCTTCTGGATGGATCACTAAGAAATATATTAGTATGCTCTGAGTTTGAATAGATTCTTTCCATATATTCTTTCCAGATTCTTGTTGTCCTTAATGAAGAATTGGACAAGACACATGAAAGAAAATAAATAAATAAATAAATAAATAAAGAGAGTGAGGTGTTACATTTACTGCAGGTAGGAAAAGAAGTCTGTTCTGCACATGAGAGTGACCTACTGAGAAAGGCGGCTCAGTGTCCAGGAGGCTATGGTGGATCTCTTGTGTAGCCTCCTTTAGGCTGACCTTGTGTCTAGACTGTTCTACGTGACACCTGCTTGATTTCACACCAGAGCTGAGGACAGCAGACTCTGACTGGTCTCAAAGTGGCTTCAGAACTGTTTTGCTGTACTTGCGTTCTAAACTTCAGGGACTGAAAACTGCCATCCATTTGCCCATCCTGTTGGCCACTGCCTCATTTCCTGCCTCACTTTCACTGTGGGACAGAATGGGGAACAGTGAGGTAGCTCCCCCTTAAGTCTGTTACTTTTAATCTCAATTTTAATTTATCAACAACTAGAAATTATTCTAGTTTACTGAATTTGGGAGGGTGCGTCTCTTCTCATTGATTTCAAAGATTGTCATGACTTCTGTCAGACTAATGCCTTCACTAATGGGCATATTGCAGTGAGGATTTCTGCATCCACCCTCACCACTTGGTTGATGCTATCACCTTTATTATTCTCTTCTTGCTTCATAGTTAAATCCAGGGCAATGTCTATGGAAAGGGCAGAGAAAAGACCTCTGATCATTCTTTTCTCTATAAAAACAATGGGGAACCTGGTAATTTTTTTTTTTTCAGAAATCAGCATTTCAGAACTCTGAGAATTAACCAAAGCCTGGGAGCATTTGTTTAAGAAATGTGGTGAAGATTGATAAGGACAGTAAGTTTGTGGCATTTGTAACTTGCTTTCTTGCCATCTCTTTCTTATCAGCCTGGCAAACCCATGGTCACAGTCACAGTGAAAATGCAGAAATAGTCACCGAAAGCAGGAAAATGAGGCTGGAATTCATTTAACACCTCATGGCCAGAGAACTGGCATAGTTCCCCTGCCTGGTGAGCATGCAAGGGCATACTTTCCAGCATGTCACTATTTTAAGTGACTTGAAACTTGACCGGTGAACAGAAACCTTTATTCTGGAATACTTGCTGATAATTTTCAATATTTTAACCTTATAACTCCTGAGGTCATATATAATAGAAAACAAAAAGTGTTGATCAAAATGTTTAAAGTAAAAGTCACGAAATCTAGAAATGTCAATAAGAGCTGTTAAATTCATAGTATACCTTTTGCAACCTGGAGGACTACACACAGGTAGTTGTGTGCACTTCTAGAGAAGTCAAGATATAAGCTTTCACCTTGCACTGACACTGAATTTCCATGCAAGCGAGAACTGAAATCTAAAGGGGAGGTGTTAGGTGCCCATATGGCTGTAGAAGAGATGTTTCAAAGTATATGCAGAATTCACCGAAGTCAGGACCATTCTTGTTTCTGAGCTTTCAACTAATGCACATGTCTCAGAATGTGGACATTATAAAAATGATCCTAAAAATCACAGATCATGCCAACAATGTCATCAAAAATATCACTAACAGTGTCAGAAACAATTTTGTGAGAGAAAAAATTTGATTTCCATGTTTATCATATTGTAATACTTAAAATCTTCAGTTTTCAGAAAGATTATGTACCATGCACACAGAACACTAGAAAGTTTGAATTATATGTGGGAAGGAAAGTCTATCAATAAAACTTTGTCCATAAGGTAGCCCAAAATTTGGACTAATTACAGAGTACCTTCAAATCAGTTATCTTAACATCTACACAACTAAAGGAAATTCTGAGTAAAGACTAGTAAGAAATTATAAAGCAATGATACGTCTGAAAATATAAATATCCATAGAAATTATAGAGAACAAGAAAGTAAAAATTTAAAGTTTGAAAGTACAATACGAAAACTAAATGATATATTACTACAATGAAAAATCTGTAAAATTGATCAAACAGATGCAATCAGTGGACTTGAAGATACATTAACAGAGATCAACCACTCTGAAGAAGAGGAGGATAAAAATTTAACCAGAGTTTCACAGATGTGAACACCATCAAGTACACTGACATATACAAAGTAGGAGTCCTGGAAAAAGAGCTCACAAAGAATACTGCAAGGTGATTAGATACAAATTTTGTAAATTTGATAAATTTAGTAATATGTCAAAAAAGTTCATCATACTTCAAATAGTGTATAGTCAAAAAGATCTATATATAAATATAGACAAATCAGACAAAGCACAATTAAAGCCTAGAAACAGTTTTCAAAGCAATGCGAAAGAAATGGCATCACGTGAGAACTTTCTTTTAACAGGTAATTTCTCCCAGAAAAAGACACCAGAAAACAACAGCATGGCATATTCAAAGTGCTAAAAGAAAAAAAAAAAATAGTCAACTAAGAATTACAACCAATATCATAAGACTCAAGGTATCATATTTATACTTTATACTTGGAATACTACA
Source organism: Cavia porcellus (assembly GCF_034190915.1). Taxonomy (NCBI): domain Eukaryota; kingdom Metazoa; phylum Chordata; class Mammalia; order Rodentia; family Caviidae; genus Cavia; species Cavia porcellus. Next base: position 11,356,439 of record NW_026947495.1, read on the forward strand.
AAGACAACAATATGCAATGTATTAATTATTGCAACTCTTTTACTAACCCGTTTTGGAACTGTTTTATTGTTTTTATTTTTTTTTCTCTTTAAGATAAAAAAATAAAGTGTTTTCTCAGATAAATAAATCTTAAGTAATTTGTAAGTAGCGAATCTACTTAAAAGGAGTTCAAAAGGTAAGAGTCTTAGACCACAGCTTGCAGCCCCATGATGTAACAAAGACGACCATTAAAGTAATTATGTAAGTAGAGTGCAAATGCACAAAAGTGTTTATAAATACAATTTTGTTTGTAACATATCTTATTCTAGGGGATTAAAAAGAAAGTTACATAAGGTGGTAGTTACAAATTTATAATGATAGGAAAAGAGTCTATAAGGATATAACAATATTAGTGCCTGTGCAAAGAAAGGGAATAGGATAGTATTATATAAGGGAAGAATTTTTATGTTAAATTGGCAATAATTCAAGTCAGATTGTTAAAAAGTAAGTTATTAATTTTCTTGCACAAAACACCTCCTAAAAGGGTAATGAAAAATATAATAAAAAGAATTAAATTGCTATGCCAGGAAATAATCTATTCACTGCAACTAACCCTGACCAAACTTTCTAAAGTGTTTCCTTCACTTATTTATTTCACTGGTAATGAACCTGTCCTGTGAGCACCTGTTTTCTACCATTAGCCCCTAAAACCACAGCTAACAAATAAGCAATTGGGAGAAATTGGATTTGGAGTTCCAGAGCCCAAACCTCTCTTGCTCCCCAGGGGTTACATGGGTTAGCTCACAAATGGAGGCTGCGCCCCTCGAGAGCTTCCTAACTCCTCTTCACAGAAAGATGAGGGTACCACTCTGGACTTGGCTGCATTAGTGAGAGGATTAACTAGATTCCAGCCATGGTATGTAGCGAGAAGCTCACACTCTCACTAGTACACTCGGCCCATCATATTTTGCAACTCATTTTCCACTGTTTGCATTCTTAAACTTTTGTTCATTTTAGCTCTGCTGATTAAGCCTGAGAGAATACCCATCAATGACCCTCCTGTGTATGTTTTATTTCCTAGGAAGTCTTGGCCAACTTGGAATCCTTAAGCAGCCAACAATGATTCCGCGTAAAACCAGACGTTAGGCTAGAGGAAGGCAAAGGAGTTCTGGATAATTTCCTAAGGATTTAAAGGGTGGCAGAGACAGTGAGACCAGATGTGTTGTTTATTTGCAGAATTACAGTCTTTGCCTGGACAATTTTATGCAGTGCAGAGCATTACTGTTTTTAAAACAGTAAACATAAAACTTATGTATATCATTAAAATGATGTTTGAAACCATTTCACCTTACCTAGATATATCCAGCAATAAATGAAGAGAAACTACCTAGAAGTCATAGATAACAGCATTAGAAATAAAATAAAAATATTCTCATTCCATCTTTCCAACTTCTCAAGTCACTGAAGTTCTTTCTTTCTCTCTCTCTCTGTCTCTCTCTCTCTCAACCAAGCCAGATCCTTAAGTCAGATGTTTATAGAATATTAAGAATAAAAAACCTTTCACTATTATGATACAGAAAAATTAGGACTTTTAAATGATTGCAGCTAATGCTGAGGTCCATTAAAAATTTGGGTTATACTCATATCTCCCCAAAGGTCATTTAAAGGTAGATGATTTTATTACCCCCAAGATGGACCAAATTATTAATTAGGTATCCTAATTTGATTTATTAATAGGTACTCATTGTTAAATAACTTCAACCTTTATCTACAGAAAATTAATTTGTACTCTGAGCTACCAGAAGTGAGGAAAGATATGAAATGGATTATATTTCAGAAGCAAATGAAATGAGCTATAATAACTTTACATAAATAAAACTATTTTTAAGCCTTTCCTTGAGATGCATTTGTGCCGCCTGGAAGCAGGGTTGCTGTGCACAGCTCCTGTGGGAAGCCAGGGGCAAGAGAACAGTGATTATATTTTCAATAACCTCAAGTACTCATATGCATCTTATGATATGTTGCACTCTGGTAGCTGAGATGAAAAACAACCCAGTAAAAGCCATCATTTAGCATAGCTTCTGCAACAAGAGGGGCTAAGTTTCCCTTTTAATAACTAAGTCCACCAGAGCCTTTCATCTTTATCACGGAGAAAGTCAGGAGTGAGAAATGTAAGGGCTTTTTGGTAAATAGAATAGGTCAAAATTCTTAATGAAAGGCTTTGTGCATGGTCAGGTGTAAATGAAGTTCTAGTGAGGAGCACAGGCAGGGCAGGCTCGTAAGATGTTCCCTAGTGTTTGCAGACCTCTGATTTCTAGGGCCCACCATTCACACATAGACAGCAAACAAAATGATTTTTACCTTTCCACATTTCTTTTGTTTGTGCTTTGTCCTCATTTTTGTATTCTCAAAACTGCATACTTTTTCCTTAATGATAATCTAGACAGATATTCTGTTTACTATTGTATTCCTTTTTCAATTAGTGCCAACTCTTCTCTGGGAAGGATTTATGAATAATTATGTCACAGACAATTGAATTAGTTAGAAATATGATAGGCAGTCAGACAAGGCTGGGCCCTCAAAGGAGCCAGTTCAGAAGTTTAGATACCTTATGACTTCTGAGGAGACAGGTCGCTCCTGCTGTGGGCCAGATCTCAAGACAAAAGCCAAAGCAAATGCACAAACATCCTAAGGATTGTTAGTCCAAGTAGTTCTCTGTCTCCCTGAGGAAGTCAGGAGTCAGCATCCCAACCTCCTACCGGAAGAGTTACTGCTGTTAGTCATCCCTGCTTACTATGTGACTCAGTTTCCCATTTGTCCCTGATCTAACCAATTTTACCTGAGCAATTAATCTTATTGGTTGATCACAGTCTCCTGGCCCACCTTATGCCCACCTTTGGAGTTCCCATTTTTCCCCACTTTGGACCCATCTAACCTCATGATTTCACTGCATAAAAGTCCCTAGAAAAGACAGAGTCCCAGGCAACCCCCTTGGGGACCTCTTCTGTCCCTCACACAAAAGCTTTCTTTGTCTCAATAAATATATTCTGCTCTTAACCACTGTTGTTCCTAAAATTCATTCTTCAATTTTAGAGAACAAGAACTTGGACCAGGCATATGGTAGGTAAGGAGTTTCATTACTCTGTACAACTTCACTCATCTAAACATACGTTACAGATAGCTAAGTTAAGTAGAAATATTACAGACAGTGAGACAGAGCTAGGCCCTCAAAGGAACAAGTGCAGAAGAGTGGATACATTGCAACTGTGTGGGAGACACACTCACTACCTCAACCTAAAAACTGAAATAGATGTGCCAGAATACTTCCCCTAAAGCTAAACAACTGGGATTGATATTCTAAGTAGGTTTTGACCACCTTGGCAAACCACTAAGAGGCACAACTACCTGCAGGAAAAGTCCCTGTACTGTTTCATGCCCACTTGCCACTTATATCCCCATTTGAACTCCATTTAATCAATATTACCTGAGCAGTTATGCTCATCATCTTATTGGTTGGCCAGAGTTTTGTACCACCTTGTGCGCATCTTGTTATTTCCTATTTTTTGCCATTTTGGACCCATCTTACTTCATGGTTTTCCTCTTATAAAGCTCTTATGAATAAAATCCCTAAAATCCCTAGAAAAGGCAGGGTCCTTGGCAACCCACTAGATCACTCAGATACTCTCTCTCTCTCTCTCTCTCTCTCTCTCTCTCTCTCTCTCTCTCTCTCCCTCTCCCTCCCTCTCTCTCTCTGTCTCAGACTTTAGCTTTCTTCCCCAAATAAATGTATTCTGCTCTTAATCTCCATTGTCCCTAGAATTCGTCATATGATTTTAAAGAACACAAATTCATGTTAGACCTCTAGCAGGCTGGGAATTTCTTTCCCCTGTATCAATAATAATAGTCTGAACCTCAGGACATTTTTGCAATCTCTGATAACATACTATTCTTATCTTTATTTCTTTGATGAGAGAAGTGAGGGTTAGTAATAGTAAACACTTAATGATTATTTACACAGTCATGCATATGCTCTGAGAATCTCACACTCCTCTCATCCTAGTAGTGTTGTTACTTTATCAGAAAAATGCAGTACTAATACTCCCTTGAATTTTTAGGGGCAAACCTTGAGTTATGTGTAGAGATCATTAAAGAATTTTACAAGAGAGTAGGAGAATTGTATATACTTCTACTCTTCATTCTGCAGACTCAGAATGAGTTGAAATACTAGAGTGAGGAACACTGGAAATTATAATTTAAAAAGTCAACAGCAACAAAAACATGTTAGACTTGATTGCATAAAAGTAAATTTCTTGTGGATAAAATATCAATATTACAATTAGATGAGAAAGATATACATTCTTTCTGAAATCATTAGGGCTAGTAACAAGTCTTAAGAAAAGTGAAATAAAAAGCACAAATTTTGCAGTCAAAGAATTTGTAGTAGATTACCAAGAAACAGCTTATTTTAGTGGAATTAATTATATATTTGTGTGTGACATATATTTAAAGATTCATAAGAAAATGAAGAAATATCTATTATAAGCTTAAGAAGTCTAAGGAAGCTTCGCATGAGGATGTAGGAACAATGAATCCTAGAAAAAGAGACAAAGGGAAATACTCCTCACAAAGGAAGACCACGTTTGCACTGTAATATAGCAGTCTTTTATAATACATTATGGTCATTGTGTGACTACAGTGATGCTGTCATAAGGTATTGAAGAAAGAGGATAAAATATGATTTGTTCTTTTGACAAGTTAAATTTTGATAAAATAGTAAGGGCCCTATCCTAAAGTTACTTTCCCATTTTGGTATGGCCGAATATCATTTGATTTATTTTCTAGCCAGCTGCTTTCCATTTTCTTAATTTTTTTCAAGGACCATCATTCACTGTCAGTTTGTGAGACCTTCTCTTTAATTCCTAGAGTGGTCTTGAGAGCAGACATGCTTATCAAAGTTTCTCTCCCTGAACTTGGCTCATAGGTCAGCAATGAGCCACCTCTAACACCAGGAGTAATTAGTCTCTAAGGAATTCAATGAATCTGAATGTCTCTGAAAAGCTCTGTCTTCCACTGGGGCTCTCATGTGAGACTAGAAGTTTCAGTGTACTTGGACTCAGCAGAATAAGTTCTGTCTTCAAAACTGAGTCACTCAGGAAACAAGGCACTATTGAGAGAGAAAGTGAGAGGCCAGGAAAACTTAGAGCATACCTGGAGATTTCTCTATTTCATCTGTCATCGAAAACACATTTAGCAAACTTGGAGGAACTTTTGCCGTGTACCCAGTGCACCCAAAAGAATTCTGACTGAAATGCTAGGATATAAATTATAGTCGAGAGTATTTAGGGTGTCTTACTTCCTGGAAATAAGAACTGCTGATGTTTTTACATTACAGACAGGTGGGGTAAAATCTCTAAACAAAAAGTCCTTTAAAAAACACATTCACGTCTAAATTACAAGATAGATACTTATAAAATATGCATTCTCTTTATCCCTCTGAGGCTATAACTAAGTTTGTCTTTTAGTTTTATAAATTATGTATCTCAGCAAGTGGAGGTGTCTTGACCTGCAGTTATCTTCAGATGTTTCTCTGTCTTGTGAGGCAATAGAGAAGAATTTCTTGTTCCTTATTATCTAAAATTTGGCTATCCATAAATGAAAAAAAAATGTTTCTATTCTGTGCTACTGAATTCAGTAAACAGTTGTGAAAGTGAGTTCCAGTGCATGGGTTGTTGGTGGGATACCAGTGTGGAGGGTGTCCTTTTTGACCCGCTGCTATGACGTGTTCACTGGGAGGGAACAGCAGTTAAATAGAGGCATACATACATGCATAAGTAAAGTGGACACAGAAGGGGAACTGAAATAGTTTAGCTACAAATACTGTTTCAGGGCGAAGTTTCTAAGGGAGGAGTCCACAACTCGGGCTAAATTTCAGGATGCAACATTTCTTCTTGGGTGTAATGATTTCCAGCTACAGTGTTAGACTGTCCAAAAAATCACCCCTACCTCACATCTCTTTTCTTCAAATGGTTTAATACAACAGATGTAAATGCAACCATTTCCCCTTTCCTGAGTTGTCTAGAAAAACACGGCAGAAAGAGAGAACTAAAGGTATAAAACATTCTCAGAGTCCCCTGATCTTAAATTTCTGGACCATGCTGATCTATAATGACATTACTGAATGAAATCAGTGACAAGCAAAAGGGCCACATGAATTTTTGTCTTGGTTCATGCTCTCTCTACAGCCATCTCCTGTTTAGGACATGAACAAAGTCTGAGGGGAAAAAGATTAAGTTGGCCAGGATATTTATGTTCTTTAAGCTGGAAAATAATTGTTAAATTGTTTTAGTGATATAATGAATCTTCTCTGATCTCACTACATTTAAAGCTATAATGGAGACAAGTTTAAACCCAGAAATTTTTGTTGTACTCTGTGATTAGTAACTTGATCGCATTTAGCATTCCCTAAGTTGGATAGGACCACCAAATACAAAACATAATATAGTTAACACAGTTAATAAAACGTGGTTTCAAAAAGGAGCAGCTAGTTTTTAGAGAACAATAAGAACCTGATGGAAGGCCTAGAACCAAAGTCACTTTTGTCACATATTCAGGTGGTGTTCCTGTGTTTTTTTCTCCCAGTATCACAATAATAGAAAGCAACATTGAACTAGACACTGGGCAACCTTACTTGAGGAAATCTGAAAGGTTATAATTATGCCACTGCTAGTTGTCACCAGTACAAATGCTACATCGTTAAATCCAGCAGCTTCATACTTCTCAATGATGAGATTCTAAATATTAACTTATCTATTTTGCAAATGTGAAACCAAAAGTCACAGATTAAGTCAACAATTTTAACACATACATGGAACCTAAGGAAAGACAGACAGGTAAAGCCAGCAAGGTTACCTCCAGTTTCTAAATTTGTGTATATTTCAAAATCTGAAGAGCAATTATCTTGTCCCTGTGAAATTTGCCTGACTGTATCATTGGCCCACTGCTCATTTTGGGGCAAATATTCCTATTTGTGCCCACGTTTATATAGAAGTTCTAACAAATGGTTAATTTTCCATAGACTTGCCTTAGCCAAGACTTTTTCTTACTGTTCATAAGCCATATGACTTTGCAGCACTCCTGAAGACATGTAACAGACTGGTAACTCTCTGATGCACAGACCCAAACACAGCTCTGCGTCTTAGGAAATGACCTCTTGCTTCTTGATGGTTCTGAGTTTTACCTAGGTTATGAGACACTGGTGGACTCCTGCCCAAGGCTCAAGCCACATCCCTCCTCCTGCAGTTCCTTAAGCTGTGGTCTGGGTGAAGGTATGCAATGGAATGGATTGGAAAGATGTGTTGGGTGGAGAATGCACAAGGATGAGTAATACTGCATGTATTATTTTCTCAGAGAGGAATCAAATACATTTGTGACCAAAATAATCTACATAGTATCTTATTACTCTTCAAATGAAATTTTACCTTGTCATCTCCACTTCACTTCCAAATGAATTTCGGCCTCAGAGTCCTTTCTTATTTTTGTAATAGATCTCTTGCTCCAATGTTTGTGTTTTCCCTTCTCCCACAATAACTTCAATGCAGTGTTAGAGTGAGATTTTTGAAAGGCAAATGTTATGTGTGATTATCTTGGAAAACCTGGACTATTTTATGTTTTCCTACACATTGAAATTGACATTAGAAAAAAGTCTGCATGATTTTTTTTTCCTGATGAGTTTGTTCTTATTGTCCAGGAAATATGATGTGTGCTAGCTATCTCTAATCAAACATATCAAGCCATTTCTGTTTGCTCAGACTATCTGGGTGTTCCTTGTCTCCAGTGCCAACAATTCTTGCAAATGACATAGTACTCAACTCAAGGGTAATGGTTTGGTAAACTCTGATGACATCTGGGTCATGGGTTGAGGGTCTTTGCTTTGAATCTCAGAGGACTTTGCTAGTTTTACTAGGACTGATATTTACTTAGCATAACCTGGAAGAGCCATATTGAGTCCACAAAAATCTTTCTGCAAAATTTCTCTATTAGTTGACACATAAATGTGTCAAGCCCTACTTTGACTTTACCCTTCATTCCCAGAACTCTTAGGCCATTCTAACAGGATTGCTTCACATCCTTCAAATCCAAGTTGAAATAATGCCTACACAATCTCACTCTAGTATGCCTATGTGGAGCCATAGGTGTGGTCAGCATTTGTACCTTGTTGCTACTATTTTGACTACTGCCCTCTCTCAGAACTGAGAATAGTTCATGCTATCCATTGACAATATTGTCTCGCTTTCCATAGTAACTGTAAGTGCCTTGAGGGAAATAACTGTCTCACATGCTTCATTTCAGAAGCAGCATCTGTAATAATTCTTAGCAAAACATAGGCAGTTGATGCAAGTTTCATGAATGACTGAAATTATGTAGAACACAACTATCATCATGCTGTGTATGGTAACAAGAAAATATCAAAGTGCTGGCATGCAAAGCTTCGTAGGACAGAGCTAATGCTTTTCCTAAAACAAATCCAAGCTCATTTATATTTATCTTCTTTTTAATTATAGTGTCTATGCACACATGCATGCATACACACACTGTATTTCATTTTTATCTATGGTTTTTCTTTCGATGGTTTCAGTTATTTGTAATCAAACATTGTGCAAAAATACTAAGTAGGCAGTTCTAGAAACAAAATATTCTCAATTTTGAAATTGCATGCTGATCTGAGAAGCTCAGTGAAATTTACCATTTAGGGGCTGGGGATTTAGCTCAGCGGCATAAGTGCCTGCCTTGCAAGTGTGTGGTTGTGAGTTTGATCCCTGGTACTGGTAAAAATACAAAAATACAAAAAAAAAAAAAAAAAAAAAAAAAAAGAAAGAAAGAAAGAAATTTATCACCTTGCTGTATTCTCTGCTGTGCCTTATTCATTCTCTGTCCATGCCATATATGCTACCATTCACTAACCATTTATGTGCCATCTTGCTTATCAAATGGACTGTCATAGTGCTTGGGTTCAAATAACACTTAAGCATTAATATAAGAGTTGATCACAGGCATGCCATTTGCTTGACATCTTTTTATCATGTAGCACTGAATCACTTCATATCATGACAAAAAGGGAGGAACACAGTAAGGTATTTAGAGACAGAGAAGAACCCATATTAACTTATTTTATATTAGAGCATATGATTGTAGTTCTTCTACTTTATATTATTGTTATTTATTTCCACTGTGGTTCACTTACAAATTAAACTTTATGACAGACATGTATGCATAGAAACACACATGGCATATTCAGGTTTTGGAACTATCTGCAGTTTCAGACATCCATTAGCAGTCTTGAAAATTGTCCCCCACCCGTAAGACGGGACTATTCTTTGTGTGCTTGGCAGCAGTTGTGTGTGTGTGTGTGTGTGTGTGTGTGTGTGTGTGTGTTTCTGGTGAATACACAAAGGCTGTCATGCTTCCTGTGCAGACCACCAGAGGGATGCAGCCTGGGACAGTTTAGGACTGCTGCTGTTCTGGGGAAGAACAAGGCAGCTGCAGTTTGAAATGGGGCGCAGTTTCTCACTGTTCAGGCTGACGTTTTCTCAATGAAGTGTCTTCTTCATTGCTGTACACTTTCAACTGTTTGTGAGAGTTCTGGAAAAGTTAATTCTGATATTTGGTGAGCTGATATGAGGTTTTTGCAAGAGGCCTGGCCTTTAAGCTTCCACTTTACCATTTTGCTGACCTCATTCCAGACAATGTAGTTATTACTTGCAAGGTACACAAACACCTCAGTACACAGCAGGCCTCCTTTCTTCACTACTAACATTAATAGGCCTTAGTACTCACAGTTTGCATTTCTTTGCTTAAAACCTGAGCATCACTGGGGCACCTTTCACATATGCACTAGCATCTGCATATGAAATACACATAGCCCACAAATGCCGTGTTGTAATATTTCAGATAATTGAGCAAAAGTCAGTCATTGAGGAGAGATGATGACACTGTAAGCCACGGTGAATCAGCTCAATCACCGGAGTCAACTGAATGAATGTGGGCTGTAATTATAAAGAATACCAGTTGGTAATAAAACTGCGAATTGGTAGAAGCATAGAATAAAAATATCATAATAGGCTCATTGTAATAGACAAATCCTTAATGTGTACTATAACTTGATTTGTATGTTTGTTTATCCACATGAGAAAAGGCGATACTTGAATTATTCAGTGTATGACTGCACAGTTAGGACAGCACTATGAATGTTTATTTTTATCAGTTTCTTTAAACTTGTCCCAAACACTGCCTTGCCCAGGGGATTAACCATTTCTACCTCCTTTCACTATTGTTTTAAAAGATATCAAGGAGGGCTGAGACATTAGCTCAGTGATATAAGTGCCTGCCTTGAAAGCACAAGATTGTGAGTTCAATCCCCAGTATCAAAAATGAAAAAAAATAAATAAATAAATAAAAAAGGATGCCATGAAGACAGTCCCAAGTTGAAATTCACTCCTCTCCACTTCTTTTCTTTCAGTCTAAGCAGGTTGCAATTATGGTGTTTTGTCTATTTTGCTGAAACAGGCTCTCACCAAGTAGTTCAGGTGATGTCAAACTCATTACAGAGCCCATGTTGGCTTTGACCTTACAGTAATCGTCCTACGTCTGCCTCATGAATGCTGTGATTACAGGAAGGAGCCACCATGCTTGGAATGATGCCAGGTTTATTTCAACCTTGCTCATTCCTGTCATCACTGGACTTAGGTGGAGGTAAGAGGAAGACAATTAGGGACTATTTATTGAATGAATAAATGGATGGGTGTATGGATAAACACAAGAAAATTATCTCCAGAGAGGTAAATTAGTAACAAACTTTTGCCCACACATATTGGTGGGAGATACATTAGATCAGAAAAAAGTGTGCCCCTAAGACCTAAGAAGCACAAATCAACCTATTTCAACCATCGCCGTGGCTAAGGCAGGAAAAAGTGAATGATTCACACAAAAGAGCTGAGCAATGTTTTCCAAAGTCATGTGGGAAAGTCTCCTATCAAAAACCCTCGTGTAAGGAGTAGAACAATGCAGGAGAAAACCAAAGGGCAGGGAGATCTGAGGCACCCTTCCAAGATATCTCAGTACGTTAGTCACTGAAGATTCCACATGAAGCAGAAGAGGAAAGATGAAACTTCCCAGCCGCAAGGGCCTTTTAAAGACAGTGCCTTATGTTGTTCAAAACTTTGGAAGGAGAAATAAAGTTGAAAGAGGCTAGGCTATCAGAGGTAGAGAAATTATAAATGATGCATATTATAAATGATACATATAAATTATAGATATATATATATAAAATGTGACAATTATATACACACTTTTATTGGATGTTAATCGAAGTACAAATTGCAGAGAGAAATCATAATTATTCTGCAATTAAAAGAGCAAATAAAGTGTTTGAAGTGTTAGGAAGATCTCTAAAATAATTGTGAGAAAATGATAAAATAAAAATAGATAATAAGAATTATAAGTAATCTAAGGGAGTGTTAGAAATAAAATATAAGAGGAAAAAGAACTGATTTATTATTACTATCAAATTGAGCAAAGCAGAGGTAGATGACCATAACAACATATAAAAAATAGTAATAGCCATACCCAAACCAACCAGCAAATAAAATGAATGGTAGAGATGATGGAAAGGAAAATATGAAGTCTGTGATTTACTAGTAAGGAGTATAAATGAATATATACTTAGAATCTTGTCGTGGTTTATGTCATTGGCCCCCAAGCCTCATTATGAACTCAACCAAATCTAGCATTTGTGATTGGCTCACTGTCTAGTGCTCGGATTGGTGGGGTAAGTGCTACCTAGCGGTGGAGCCAGGACATGATGTAATGGTGGGAGAAAGGTGTGTGTTTCTCTTACCTGTTTTCATCTTGCTGTTTGTGGCTGCCATAAACTGCAGCCCCGCCATGCCACGCTGCCTTGGAGCCAGCAGAGTAGGGACTGAAACCTCCAATACTTGCAAGAAATAAATCTTTCCTTCCCTAACTTTGAGCATAGGGTATTTGTCTCAGTGACCAGTAAAAAGCAACTAAGACACATCTCAAAAAGAGGTAAGAGAAACAAAAAGGGCTGCATTCATTTCAAAGTAAATGGTGAAGAAATTCCCAAAAGTAACGAAAGTTTATAAACATTCAAAGAATAAATGTGAAAGACAAATATACGTAACTGTATCTAATAAAAATTCTTCACACCAAAGGTAAATAGCAGGTATTAAAAATTCCTAGGGGGAAAAAGTGTTAACTCTTATACAGTCTGTTTTAGAACTTAACTTCTTTTATAGCAAACTTGTGAATATCTTAAATTTAGAAATTTGTGATTTATTTTAATTTTACTTCTTTATATTTCAGGCAAAATTTACTTCAAAGAATTTATTAGATACAATGCACTTTATAATTTAAAAGTTATTGCCATCTATCTGGTTTTGCACTCATGTATACGCATGCTCATGAATGTCTTTTTGTAGGATTATTTTCCTAAGGAAAATGCAATTTAGTATTATCTGATTGTTTCTCCATGCCCCTATATGACCATGTACACAATATAGATTTGATATGTAATTAATTCAATGTAAGTAATTTTATTAAGCAGTGTTTCCATTTATTTGACTTTTGAGACAGGGTCTTTGTGTAGTCCTGGTTGGCCTCAAACTTACTGTTCAACTCAGACTGGCTTCGAAGTTGTGATCCTTCTGCTTCATCCTCTGTAGTTCTGAGATTACAGGCTATGCCATCATATCTGGGTTTATGTGGTGCTTTGCAAGAGTAAAAAATTCCACTAATCTACATTTTTTTGTAAAATAAGTATATAATAGAAGAATTTGATGCAGTGAAATTTTGTAAGAAGCAGTGCAAATTATTATGTTTGAAAGTTTTGAATAAATAGAAGAAGCAAGATTGATCACACAAGTGAGCAATTCAGTCATATGTTTTGCTCCTACGTAGGAAGACCTGTTCTCAGACACTTCGGTTTGCAATGATTTCCCTTTTATGAGGTCTTTATCTCTTGAACAAGAACTAGTCATCTTCATAGATTTTAATTTGATTCTAAATTGAATTAAAGATCCAAACACCATAGAACCTAGGTATTAGAATGTCACTTTTAAGTATCCCAGTAACCTGTAAGGTATCAAAGGTATCATCATCAAATAATCCAGTGGCCTAGAGAATTAGGAGCTTCACACAAGTGTCATTGTATAGGCAATGTATTCACTATATCAGAAAAAAAAAAAAAACAAAAAAAACAAAAAACAAAAAAAAAAAACGAAAACTAAAAAAGCAAAGTAAACCTCAATGCTTTCTGGTATTTTTGCAAGCTACCAATATCATCACTTTATTTCCCTTCTCAGACACACATACCCAATCATGTTAATAAATTAATCAACTGTCCATTTATTACTTCCAAAAGAAATTCCTTAACATTTATTCATGGCTGGTTTCATTAGACCTCTTTATTGTACTTTGTGGTAATGGTGTATTTAGCAGCACAGCCTTTCTGGCAAAAGCATATTTCTGGGAATATTAAAAATAAAAATATGTATTTTATTGCATTTTGTTCAAGTTTTAAAAGTAATTATTTCAGTATCACAAATCAATACCAACTCCAACATAAAATTCTAGCAATAAACGGTTAAAATAAATCAAATTAACAAAAATGAAAAGTTTGAACATTTATTCAAGCAAGATTATTGATAAGATGACTATATACTAGAATGTATATCAAATTAGTCACATGCTGCAGCTTTTACCACTTGCCAAAACATAAAATTCCATCAGACGACTGTGACCTTTACCTAACTACTAACTAACTCAGGAGATGGTAAATTATTATTTACTTAGTATCACTTGTAATAATCACATTGTAATGCATTTATTGATTATCAAGATTTTAAAACAAACCATGTCATTGAAATACAGCATTCTCTCTGAAGTGAAAATCATGCCTATAGAGACCTATGAATTATCACAGCTTAAATACACACATGGAATCATTGCCTACAGCACAACTTCCCTGCCAAAATCGCCCTTATCTTTTTCAGTCACTCTGACACCCTACTTGCTCAATATTATCTGCTATTCATACTTCTCACACTTAAGTTTAATTCTGTATATTGTTGAAGTCTATATAAAATAAATTTTACATCTTTGTCATAGATGAATATTTGTGGTGTCATTTTAAAAAATGTTTGTGAAGTATAAATAAAGCAAGTTTTTTTTCTAATGACCATAATTTCCTTCTGTGTAACTTTAATCCCATTTGCCCATCTGGTTGGTCCAGATGGAATTTGTTGCTCTTATGCCACCATCTGTGTCCGAAATTGACTGGTATTACTTAGGCTAATAATTAGATGAAGATATATAAGGGACTTTTTAAAAATCACCCCGTGAATATGACAATTTTTTGGGAGATCAGCTTTGATTTGTGACCTAATTAAGTAAAGCACAGATTCTCCATTGAATCTGAGTAATTATTTATCAGAAAAGTTATAGAGAGAGAAACAGTCCTTTGACACCAGGAAAAGAGAGAGGAAACTGAAGAGGTCATTCTGGTCACAGGTCTATCTGTTCCTCCCAAAGAAACAAAACACAATACAAAAGTAGTTGGGAAGAAAGTTACCTTTTTAAATCTATAAGATGATGGGCTCCTAAATTAATCACAAATAATCATGGCTAATTAGGACATCATCGCTAACAAACTCAGACTGGATAATACCTGAGGTAGGTGGATGAGTATATTAACTCAGATACATTTTTAAGAAGAACCAGCAAGTCACCCGTCACTTTAAATCTTATCTGTGCATATAACAGATGCTGCATGTTGGTGTCCATAGGAATGGTTCGGCACAGATGATCATGGATCTGGGCATTCCCTGTTCTCTGCTTGGCCTTCGCAAACAAGTCTGCCTGTTCTTTGTTTCTACTTAGTGTCCCCCTGCCATTAAGGGGCTCCTTCCACTTTGTTTTGCATTTAGTTATAACATTTTTGCTGCAAGGAAAGCCACTCCAGCTGCCTTTGGTGAAGGACCGAACTTCTTTCCCAGACTGAATCAGCTGGCTGCCTTACATTTCACAATAAGCTGCTTGAGAACTTTTAAACCTATCATTAGTGCTGATATGATTGAGCTTGAGCCCAATCACATCAAACTGAAGAAATTCACACCACAGCTTTACAAAACGAGCAAAGGAGTCTACCAAAATTGTACAACTGATATCCAGAAAAACATCTATCCAAGCTCTACTTTTCTGTTTACAGAGTTCTTCCCCTTCTACTCTATGACACACTATTTTCTGCAACATCCTAACTAATACTTGCTTGGCTTTTCCAGCTCATGAACTGTGCCTCTCTACATGTTCAGGGCTGCTCAGTAGGACATCAAAAGCTATTAAGAGGTGGACGTGACTAAGTCCTTTAACTTGGTTTCGTGGGCCTTTCTGGCTTGGAAGAGCAATGTTTTAGAGAGGTACAATTCTATGATCTGAAAGTGTGCGCTGTGCCTGCTTCAGAAGTTGAGATCCTAATCACTAAAATGTTTCTGTTGTGTCATTTGACTGAGCATTGGGAATGTGCAACTGATTGGAGAGACACTATTTCTGAGTGTCATTATAAGGTTAGATCAGGGACACTTTAGGATTTGAATCAATGTACTTAGAAAAAAAGATCCACTCTCACCTATGTATGTAGGTATCATCCCATTAAGGGCCAAACAGAATAACAACAACAAAATAGAGAGCAGGATTAATTCTGTCTTCTCCAAAAATGAGATGTGTACATTCTGCTCCTCAGGTATTGGAGCTCCTGCTTCTTAAGACTTTGGGCTCCAGGATGCTTTCCCTACTCATTAGTTCTTAGGCTTTTGTACCTGCACTGCATTACTTCAGGGATTTTCCCGGTTTCCCAGATTGCAGACTACATATTTCTTGCAAGAGCTCCCACTCATGCACCAACCATATTTGGAGGAGGAGCCTTGGCAAGATAATTAAGTCATGAGATTCAGGCCCTCATGAATGTGATGAGTGCCCTGGTAAGTCCAGGCACAAAAGTAGTGGCTGTTCTTTCTGCCATTTGAATATACAGACAGAAAAATCCTCTACATCAGTAAGGCAGGAGACTCTCTACTCTAACACCAAAATTTGGGTTGTGCAGCCATCAGAACTCTGAGAAATAAATTCTTGCGCTTTCCGCTACTCAGCATGTAGCATTTTGTTGTGGCACTAAGACATGATCAGCGCAATCACACACACACATATGCACACACACACCTGCACACACATGCTACAACAGTGGCTTGGTGTTCATTCCTGGGTCCCCAGACACATCTATACCTGGGATCCAATTCGACCTTTGGATAGCACTAACAGACTGTGAGCATTTCTTTTCCGTTCCTTAGGATGGATCTAACTGCCTCTTACTTTAGTATTAATTTCCAAATTCACAAATTTTGCCTCCAACAAGGAAGCTTTCATGAGACAAAAACATTAAGACAAATGTTCATCCTTAGGTGACAGCAAACTTTAAGACATTTTCATGGACTTTTGACAGTTTGAAAAAAAAAAATCTTTCTAGGGACCAATATATATGGTAAAGAAAAACCTAAAAATTGGAAAAAGTAAGTGGAAATGCTCCTATAAGTTTCTGTCACAACATAAAAATATTAAATCTTATCTTCATTAATTAAATTATCAAAGGCTACTGGAATATATGAAGAAAGGTTTGTTACTACAGCTTACTTTTCAGACAGTATGTTGTGGAATAGATCAATTTGTTGTTTTGAAACCTCATAAAAAACAGAGCTAAGTAATTTCTAGCTTGAACACCAGATTTTCTACTACTAAGGCATATTTAGGTGCTGTCTCTTTCATTCATCCATTTACTATAATCCCCGAGGACTCTATGAATGTGAATACTCCATGCCAACAATATATTATTTGGACAGCTACACACTTTCAATCTTTTCTTATATCAAATGTTCTTTCATTTACTTTAATTGCTTTGAGGAGAAAATTTCAATTAGACCCTAATGATTTTAACAGTCCTATTCAACACGTTCAATCTTTTATACAATGTCTATCAGCAAAAAGCAGCCAAGAAGTTGGTAGAGAGGAACCAAGAGGTAAAAGACGGTCTTAGAGTAAAACTAGAAAGAAAATCTTTAAAAACACTGTGTAAATCATTGTACTTGATCTTTATGCAAGTCTGTATGAATAATAAGTGATGTACAGAAATTATAGCCTTTAAGAGTTTGATATCTGAGAATTTATATCTTTGATTTTTCTTCATTTTATGTACCAAGGAGTCAAAATTCAGAGTGCTAGAAATGGGTGACTCACACATTTCTGAAAGTACAATGTCTACAGCCTCAAAGGCATTAGTCAGCTGTTTTTCTATGATACTCAACTAAACGTGAATCAGAAAAAATTGGTGAATCACTAAATAGATTTGATAGTATCCATTGTTTGGACATCCTGCATTGCTTGCAGAAATCATATACAGTCTTTGCACAGTGTTTTTCGGCTGAAGTCAATCCACTGATATGAAACAGCAACAGTCATTAGAAAATAGCACTAATTTCTTATTCAGTCACCTGATTGCTGAACCGAGTCACATCAATAAGTCATTGCTATACACAATCACCATATTTCTCCCTTTTTACCCCTTCTCTGAAAAATTTAAATGCCTTGTTATTTCACAATATCCACAGCATATTTGCAATCTCATGATTCTATTTTCTCATAATAGATTCACAGTTGTTTATTTCCTCTTCATGTTTTATCCTTACCTCATCCATAATCTAAGTGAAAGCTTCTCACCTGTTTTATCTCATAACTGTGGCAAAGAATAATAACACTGTGATTACTCTCTTCTCTGGGTCAGGGAAATAGCACACTCTTTTCCTCTGGAAATTAAATATAACCAAGTAAGTCCTTCGAAATCCAGGTTATGAAGAACATATATGCCCAGCCATCACCAGTTCTACACTCGGGAATTCCATGGAATGTGTGTGAAACCTCCCTGTACTCTTTTGTATTGCCACTATCTGAGAAAAGACCTCAGGGATTATAGAGGCCTCGTCTCCCTTGGAGTGAGTTTCAGATGGGAATTTGTAGATCTGTGTGAGGAAGTAGGCTTTACCTTGACTCCTACCTGTGATGGATTTGCAGTGGACACCAGATTTCTGGGCCAAGATGAATTCTGGTGGCGTGCGTGCTAAATACTTGACATTAACTTCAGAGAGCAGAGTAACACATATAATCAGATATTTGCAATAAGTTAACTTCCATCCAGTTCAATTTACTTAATGATGACTGCCATAATATTCAAATTTTCATGGAAAACATAAAGTAATGGTCATGAATAAAGATATACGCACACGTGTACAAGCACACATACATATACATCATATTGTATAATTACCATTATATTAATGGGGAATGAGATGCAATCCTGTGGAATTCTGATCTGAAATAAGCTGAGGAAAGACATCTATCTAAAAAAGCAACAAATAAAAGAATCTGAACCTTGAAAGATCTGTAGTTTCTGTCCTTTTTTTTTTATTTTCAAAGAAGTAGCATTATTACCAAAATAAGTGAGTAAATAAATACAAAGGATAAAGTATAAAAAATGCATGGTCCCATAAAACTTGCCTTTCAGTAAAACTCATCAGTAAAAATAAGGCTTCTGCATTCCACCTGGGGCTCCATCTGTGCAAACATCCAAATGGAAATATATGTTGTTAGGGGGTAGATATGTCAGAAGCAAAGCCTCTGAGTATAAACCTCTAGTCTCGGTTGTCAGATTCCTGTTTGTAGAAAGTGACATAGTTTTGTGGAACTTCTTTACAGGAAGAACTTAAGGGAGAAAAGGAAAGCAGCCCCCACCACTGTAACCTTCAGTCCATGCAATGTTACCAATCTCCAGTTTAAAGCTCTTAGTGTCTGTGGGATTATATTTGTGTTCTCAGAGATGGTTACGCAGTTGACAATCACACAAATGATGGAGACACTATAAATACTTCATGCCTGACCTACTGTCACATTTTGTTTGTCTTTATCAAGTCCATTTATTTGGAATTTATCTCTACACATTAGCAAAAGAAATAGCTGGCTGGGGCACTCATGCAGTTCTCAGAAGACTTCTATGCTGTCACAAACAGATATAACTTAGGCTTGCCATGTCCTCTCCTGTAAAAAGTTAAGATGCAATATCGAACTTAAAAAGGATTATGTGAATTAGATGAACAGAGTTCTCCATCATATTTGACTGTGATGTGTATGGATTTCCTTGGTATTTCTAACTTTCAACTGCAGTATTTGGATCTGACTATTCCCTTCGTGTTCCAAAACATCTGGACTAGGATTCTTACACTTTTCCTCGTGAGTGCCAGTGATTTTCAAGATTCATGGCACATATGAGAGAACTATGTATAGAAGCTGAGAAAAAATGAAATGGTCATCAAGTAAAAAGAAAGCATGTCACAGATTTATCTCAACAATAAGTAAATTGAAAAAAATGTTGGTTTTTATATATAAACCTCCATCAAAAAATAGCTCTCACCAAAATATTACAAACTTTGAAAAAAATGAAGTCCAAAGTTGAGAGATTTCAAAGCAAATTATATTTAATTGGCTAACAATTTCTAAATCATTATTAGCTCAAAGTCATTATAATTTAGTAATGAATTTTATATCACTGTAAGAGAACTATACTCACTGGGGTTATACTGTAACACAAAGAAGTAATGAAAATAAATATCTGCCTATTTAAAATGATAACTATGAAGGTCATGTAGATTTAAAAATATTTGATTGTTTATGTTTTCAAGACTATGAGAGGAAGCAGTAAGACAAAGGAGCTATAAAGAAGTGTAGTGAATAATAACAGACCAGAGCTCACTCTGTGCATGTTCTCAACTTAATTTAAAAGGATCAGGCCAGGAGTACCTGCCCCTTTTAAAGAAAGACTGTACAGATTCTGTTTATGGCACCTTCTCTTAAGAGAATAGTTCTTGATTCTTTAACTAGATATATATTACCAAGAATGAGATACACTATCGTATATTTTACCATTTAGTACACAAAAAGTCTGTGGGATTCATGGCATGGATTTATTGCTACTAGCATCTCTTATGGTCTACAATATGACACATATTTACTTTTCTAATGCAACCTGAGTAAATATATGTCTGGTGGGCAATACTTTTTCTGATGGGCATCTCAAGGAAAAATTTTATTACTAAGGTGGGAGGAACTAAAACTGGCCAAAGAAATATGGCTATAATAAAACATATATTCCAAGGAAAGAGAGAAGATAGCAGGTGCTGGGAGAATACCCGGAATGTCATAAATTATGTTTGTAAATAAAAAACATGAGAAGAGTCTTAATAGATTTGTTTATTTGGAAACTATAAATGCCAAGAAGTTTTTGTGGCAACTCTATATTTTTGCTTGAGGACAGAAATATTAGCAGTCGTAGGGTAAGTCTCAGAGGCAAGGAAAATGTACATAAATGAGCCTGTGAACTGTATAAAAGCACATAAACTTCACAGTAAAAATACAAGGACTATGTACCGTGAGAGGAAAAATGATAAATTTAACTTCTGTCTTTGGTTTCAAATTGATAGGATGAGAGTGTGTGTGGAGGGGGAGGGTAGGGAGGGAATAGCACAGCACAAACAAAGTCTCCACCAGACTAGTGCCTAGCTCTAAATTCAGATTCCCTGGAAACCAAGTCCTCAGCCCTGCTATTCACTGTGCATTATGAATGTGTGATGGAACCCTCGTTGCATGGCAGGTTCTGGTCCAGGTGCCCTCACAATAAATTTCCCAGGCAAAGGAAACTTTGTAGTTACAAAAGCCACACTTGTGAACAGAGAAAGAAACTGGGAAAACACTCTGGGGACATCATAAAGTAATGAAGGACAATAACAGGTGTCCTTCTGAATGAACGAGCTGCAATCAGTGTCAGCTGAGCTGCTGGACTGTGCTCCGTCCCTGGACCCAGCAGCTCTTTGCAGAAACATCAGATGCACAATTCCGACCAGTTATACTCTGCAAAATTGGCCAGGGCTCCACGTGACAGTACTACAATGTGGCAGTGTGATGATGGTGGAGACATAGATCACTACTACTCATCAATATTTTACCTTTCAATAGCACTTTCAGCATTCAAGAAACATTCAGAAATTTTATTTTTATTTCATTTATGACAGTTATAGTCAGATCCTAGAGAGTAGTCACCAGACAAATCAGCCTAACTTGTTTAAGCAAAATTATCTTAGTGAAGATTAGAAATATGTCCTTAAAAAATGAGATTATCTTTTATGTCTGGTTGAAATGGTTTCCATGTGCAGTTAAGATAAACAAGATTTATCAATTTAAACAAATAGATGGGTGCTTTTCTTCTTTCTCTTTTTATTCTGGACATTTTTTCCTCCCAGAAGATCCTGAAAAACATGAAGGCCATTTATGCAGCCCAGAAGGAGTTTCACTCACTATTGATCTTTTTCTTAATAGCTTTGTGAATTTGGTTGGTATTTGCTTTAAAGTTGTCTGCTTGAATATTGTGCGGCAAAGCTAGTGCGACCAAAGTAAGAAAGGTTCAACAGCCATACTGCTGAATGATAGAGGCAAAGGAACCCCCTCCCCCACCTAGATAAAAAAGGCCTGCAAAGTGCTAAGTGGATCTGCTATTTGGGGAACAAAGGAAGGCAGTGAAAGGAAACACTTTGAGAGTATCTAAATGTGCAAGAGTCCCACCAGGGCAGAGGCGACCAGGTACTGCTATCTCTGTCCTGGCCTTGTTCAGGGCCTGCCGGGTCAAGTATCCTCTTTTCAGGGGGTCCTTGCAGCACAAAGCCATGTGCTTCCACAGTGTACCTCTTAACAAGGGACCCCCCGAGAGCCTCATTGTACCCCTGTTGCCATGTGCATCCAGGGATCTGCACTAGCTTTAGGAGCAGTTTTCTCAGTGTCTCAGTAGGCTTGTTGTTTTTTTCTTTTCTTTCTTTTTTTTTGATTCACACTTTGAAGAAAAAGATTAATATGAAGAATGATATTTACAACTTCTGTGATAGTCATCCACTACCTTCCCTACACGCCATGTTAGGCTCCCCTTGCCCACACCTGTTGCCACTGCTGGTCAGGGAAGTTTCCCTGTTGGTGTTACACATACTTCATGTCAAGGGAGTGAGTCCCTGCAGCTTTATTTCCTTCTAAGTCACACTAGCAGCAGCTGTTCAATTCACATCTGGGTAGCAGAACAAGGAAAGCAACTCACAGCCTCACAGCGGAGGGAGGCTGCATTCCACACATGCTCCCCTCACGCCTGTCAGGTAACACCAGCTTTATTTCCTGCAGTGATCAGGGTTAGCTACCCTGTCATGATGGTGCCTCCTGAGCTTCCTGCCTCCTGGTGTTTGAACACATGGGACTTAGAGAGGGTGGCTGCTGCACTTGGCACATCAGTTGCCTTTCTTGGTTTGCATTTGGCCTCCCTTTGAAAACCAGTGCTCTCACTCTGCAGAGCCCAGAGATACGGCAATTGGAAGCTCGGTTTCCTCACGCAGTCATTGGGAGTGATACTGTGCAGTGCTTCTAACCACCTGAGTCCTAGACATGTGCATTTGTCCTACTGGAAAACAGTGTCCTAGAGCAGTCTCAGATTCACATCCTATAAAATCTCATTTCTGACATTATTCTGAGTTGTTTCTCCTGCTATGCTTTTCAGCCCTCCACCATGCTGCATTTTGAATGATGCATTTTGCATGAAAACCCAGGAAATTATGAATACAAGCCAACTCCTTTATCTCTTTCACCTTGTTCAGAAGGTTATCATGTGAGATCTAATCCCAGTGCTTCAAACATTCTCCTCTACTTTTCTGGATAGATTCACTGGAGTTTTATCAACTTCGTTTTCAATTAACCAATGTTCATTTTATTGATTTTTTCTACTGATTTCTGCTTCAAGTCTATTACTTTGTGTTTTAATTTCCTTTATAATTTCTTTTGTTCTGCTTAATATATGTTTATTCTCCCTTTGTGTTTTGTGAAGTAAAAGTCTAGGTTTTTAACATTAGATTTTTCTTATTTTTAATTTATGCATTTAGTACTATAAATTTCCATCTAAGCACTGATTTAAATACATACCACAAATTTTGATAAGTGGTATTTTCATTTAGTTTAGAATGTTGTTTAAGTTTCTCCAGAGGCTCTTGTTTGAATAATAGATTGTTTAAATGTTTGCTTAAATTTCAAGATGGCATTTTCTAGCTGGTTTTTCTTGTTGATTTCTAGAATAATTTAATTTCAATCTGAGAACATAATTTTCAAAGTTTCTATTATCTTCCATTTGTTAATGTGGGTTTTATAACTTGGAGTGTGTTCGATCTTGATGAATATTCTACGTGACCTTGACAAGAGATTATGTTCTGATTTTGGATGGAATACTCTGTGGATGTCGACTACATCTATGTGATTTATAGTGTTGTTCAGGCCATTTTTATCCCTACTGATTTTCTCTCTGCTTGATCTGTCAATTACTGACAGAGGTGTGTTGATATCTCCAGTTCTAAAGGTTTTACCAGCTTTTCTGATCTGCAAATCTATATATTTATGTCTTGTGTGTTTTGACATTCTAGGACGAGGTGCAAATGATGTTTAAGGTTCCTTTGTGTCTTTTTGCAAAACTAACACTTAGTGTGTAATATCCTCTCTATCCCTAATAATATTCTTCATCCTGATTCCTGTTTGGTATGAAAGCTATGGAATTATTCTAGGCTTGTTTTCAGTAGTGTTTAAAGATATTCTTTCTTTTTGTTTCACTTTATTTCTAGTATGTCAAAAATTGTGCATAATAACAAAACAATAAAAACATGTAAGATTCATTCTCCCAACAAATTTCCAAGTATAATATGATCAACCACAGGAGTGTTATACAATAGATTCTCAGAATTCCAATCTGCATGACTCTCTCTGCCTGCACAATTTAGCCCTTGGTAAACACCATTTTACTTTATATGTCTCTGATGATTTTGAATTTGTCATAAAAACAGTAGCTATTTTGTCCTACCTCTCACTGGCTTCTTTCACTTAACACTGTGTCCTCACATTTCTCTCTTTACTTTTAAACTATCAGTTTTTATATCTAAAGCAGTGTCTTTACATACACATTAGTTTACTTTCCTCTTTTTAAACTGTGCCACTGACCTCCGTCTTAATTGGTATGGTTAGATAATTTATATTTAAAGTCATTATTAATAATTAGGTTAATATCTCATCTCTTTAAAACTTTCCTGTTGTTGCATTTGCCCTTTCTAAAATTGTTTGGAACCATGCCTCAGAGTTGAATTGTCAGACACTCTTCTATACATGAAGGTGGGACACTGACTCTTATCCTCTTTTGTGGCTCATAGGATGTTGGAACTGATGCTTTACCATGCTGACCTCACTCCTTACCTGTGAACCTCATGACATATTGGCATACTATGGAATAAGCTTAAAGATAAAATAAGAAAAGTAACAAAAATAGGAGAGAAATGAAAAGTAGCATCAATAAACTTATAAAAACAATAATTTAAATAAACAATATGTATTTCATACCATGCTGTGTGACCTACATGCATTGCCATTAATTATACCTAAAAACTTCTTGGAAATATATAACTAAAGAACATAAGTTTTATAATTGTAAAATAAATTGCTCTAGAGCTTACAGGTTGCAACTTTTAGGGCCAGAATTCCACTCTGAGGCTTTTAGACCTCCAAAGATAAAATTACATTTCCACCAAAGACATTTTCCTTAATATGAAAATGAACTTCAGGATGATTTCATTAACTAGACACCTATCATTAAAACCATTTTTAACTCATCAGTTTAAAAGTACAGATTTTGTAGGTAAAAAGTCACAGCTAAAAAATTCATAATTCAAGGATTTTCTATGAAAAAAACTGTTATCTACACATTATTAGTAGTAGTTTCCTCTTAAATCATCAGATCTTCTTTTTTTTTTTAAAAAAAATTCTTTTCAATTATCACCAGAAATATACTTTACTCTGGGGATGTAATATACTAACTCCTTTTCAAAAATTATTACTGTACATGAAATTCACAGCTCTCATACTATCTGAAATACAAAGATTCGCTAGGTAGATTGTATTTCCTAAGATGGTAAGTGAGTAAAATACTTATTTCTGAGTTGGAAAAAAAATTGCAAATAGGAAGAAAGACATAACTACAGCAACGAAAAGTGCCTCCTATGAAAGACTGTGTTCATATTTGCTTAAATATTGCCAGAAACCAAAGAAATTTTGTTTAAAGTAAGTAAAGGAAATGTGTTAACATGTTTATCTGGCCACCGGCAGATTTTGACTTTCAATAGAAAAACATCTAGAAGAGAGAAATACAAAAGTGCCATTCTTTAGGGGTTTTATAAGGAGGAGAACATTGTTGAGCATGTGAAACTTGGGGGATAGTTTGTTATGTATCTGTAGGCAAGTGCTACAACTTTTCTAGGCACCATGAGGAAACTCAACTGCTCATGACACAAGCAATTCTTGGGTATTTGAACATCTCTCTTGACACTAATGTGTTATTAGGGCATGTGCCTACACAGATATGTTCCTAATTTCAGGTTAATGAACTACTTCACAGTGTGAAATTCATGAGATCTTAATACCTCTGATAGAAGTGAATTGGGGTTCTGACAGCAGACAGGTACAGTGAATGTTAATTCTTTCTTATTTATCTAATTTCTTGTATAAAGCCTTCAGAATTATTGTGATTTTGTTAAGGAATTATACGTTCATTTTCAACAGTGATACTGACTTAAAATTTTCTTTCTTGATATTTTTCTTGTCGATTTGATATCAGACACATGAAGTTTGTTTGCAAGTACCCCTTCTCCTATAAATATTTTAGAAGTTTGATAAGAACTAGTGCTAACTATTCTTTAAATGATTGATACAATGTTTCAGGGATACTATATAGTCTCGAGCTATCTTTGCTGGAACCCTTTGTTACAGATTCAATCTTCTTACTAGGATAGCTAGATTTTCTGTTTCTTCCTGATTTAGTCTTGGAAACTTGTTTCTAGAAATTTTTCATATCTCATTTGTTGACCTATGAATGTTCATAGAAGTCTTAAAATTCTTTGTATTTCTTGTGGAATCTGTTTGAATGTCTCGTCTTTCATGTTATAATTTTAATGATGTAAGTCACCTCTTGCTCTCTTTCTGTTAGTCAAAGTTGTGTCAATTGTCTCTCAAAAAAATAAAAGCTTAGGGTTTTTATCATTTCAATTATATTCTCTATTTGTGCTCTTATATTTATTTTTCTTCTGTTTGCTTGGTATTCTAGTATGTTGAAGTGTCATGTTAGCTTGCTAATTTAGTATCTTTCTCTTGATAGCTACAAAATTTTCTTCTGTATTTGCTTTTGTTTCATCCCATAATTTTTTTGATGTTATACTTTTACTTCTGTCTTAAGATTTTTTTTTATTTCAAAAAAAGGAAACAATATCCATATGTTGATGACTGAATGGATAAATAAGTTGTGGTAAATGTATGGTGTTATTCGGTCATGAAATAAAGTGGAATATATATAGACCAGCACATAGCCATTTGTGAACGCTTGGGTGAATATTGAACAGATATGTAGTGGTATGGGTATGTAGATAAAGTAAAATAAAAACCTCAGTAGGACTTTTGTCTAATCCTTTATTTTTTTTTAAGTTTTTTTTTTTTTTTTTTTTTTTTTTTTTTTTTCGTACTGGGCATAGAGCTCATGTCCTCATGATCGTAAAGGAAGCACTTGTGTTATTGAACTAAATCCCAGGCTAATCCTGACTAGAAGAGGTTAAATATTTACTAGAACAATTACTCTAGGCCTCTAATTTTAAAATTAATTTTAAGGCCAACAGTAGAGAAAGAAAAACTAGATGGAGATTATGGATGGTATTAGGGACTGTCCAGAGAGAGCAGGCACAGATAGGCCACAAAGCCAAATGCACAAAGGATCAGTAACCCCCCAGCTCCAACAGAGTGCAGTGGGGAGGGTGACTTTAAGGAGCACTCTGGTAGCTGTTACTCAGTGTGTGCTCACACCTGCAAACTCCTTCTTCACTCTAGCTTATTGCTTTGTAGACTCTAGGCTCAATATTCAGCGTATAATTATAGGGAACAGCAGATACTCACACATCCCTACTAGCTCTAAGCTATCTGAATGAGGCATCCTCTCACCAGCATACCATCCACCCAAAGAGAAGGTGCTAGCTAGCACAAATAAGCAAACAGGCAAAAATAAACTGTTTCTCAACCACCTGAACAGATGATGCAGGGAGAGGGACTGACAGTCAGGACAAGCTGCAGGTGGGGGAAAGACCTGACCCACTATAAAAGCAGCAGAGAACAAAGGCTACCCAGATACTGTAGCTTTCCAAAGACCTTACCTCATTCTCACCACCATAGCTTGTATATTCTCCTTTATGGTCTTTTCCAATAAAGTCTTCCATGCCTTAAATTTTTTACCGTTAGTGCTTTATTGATAGGGAGTTTAGGAAAACAAGCTGCAGTGCTTGTCCCCAAGATGTGACAAGAACAGTTACTTACACGATATGTGACAGAAAAGAGACAATACACTCTCACTCATATGTAGAAATAACCAAAGACATGGAAAGAATAGAATTGTAGATGTCAGGGACCGAGGAACATGGGAAATACACAAATGTGAGTGAAAAGGCACACTTTCCATTATGACTAATTTCTGGAGACCTAAAAGCACAACGTATACAGCTAACACAGCAGAGTGCACATTGTATTTTCCCAGATTGAATCTTAAATATTCTTACACCCTAAACAAAACAAAATGGAAATAGTTTAGTCAACAATTGTGTTGGATAACAAGCTTGTGGTAATCACTTTTTAATATATGCATGTTTCAAAACATGACACTGTACATTTTAAATTTGTGCAATTTTATTTATTACACAAGAAATTAGGAAAATCAAAAGAAAAAATGAAGGGAATACTTATCTGAATTTGAATTTAAAATGTAAATACTACTACACTATCATGCCATATTGTTTATAATATAATATCACCTATAAGGCTCTTCACCTACACCTGGATGACTTCAACTGCTGAGGGAAGCTTTAGCCCCCCTGCTCCTCAGTAGCTAAGAAGATCATTGGCCACCTTCCCCCGAACCCTTATGACTTCAGCAGGGGAGGGGCGCCTCAGCTACCTGTTCTTCCCCTGCACCTCAGCAGTTGACAAGATAGCCAGCCATTTTTCCACCACATCCGGACAACTTCTATGACCAAAGGAATCACCTGACAGACCTCAGTAGCTAATGGACTTGTGGACAACCATTTTCCCCCAAAAGACCTAAAAGACCCCAGTAGCCCACAGGTGATCAGTAACACTTTCCATTACCTGCAGTACCTTGGTGATCTAGTGGGAGCCTCAGCAACCCATATTTCTATGCAGAGGACCTAAGAGGGGCTGAAACAGTGTGGAGAGTTTCCCTCTCAAGTAGAGGCCCTCAGTGGGTCAACAGGAGCCACAGAAAACCCTTTCTCAATTGTAGTAACTTGGAAAGCCAGCAAGAGTTCAGGTGAGTTTCAGTTCAATACAAAGTATCTAGGTGGGTTGGCAAGGCCTCCTCCTACTCAGAGAAACTGTGTCACCAATGACATAATAGGATCCGGGTTGGGTTGCACACTATAGATAGGTAGATCTTGTGGCCTGGAATAGCCTGAAGCTGCAGAAAGAATAGGTTGTAAGGGATGGTTTACATTAATACTAGTAGGTTAGCAAATCTAGAAAAATATAGAACTCATCCAATAGGCTCCAGGAGGAATTCAGGTAATTTTCCACTCTTCTACATTGTAGGACACTGTACTTAGATGAACATCAGCCACACAGTAGGATCCTAAAATACACATGATGCACAATTGAGACTAGCAGTATTTAAAAGACCAAAATATTAACTCAAGAAGTGAAAATGACAAAACAAAAAAAAGCAAAATACAATCTCAGATGCCCAGGTCATGAGGAACAAGAACAGAAGACCTCAAAATAGTGAACATTAGAAGTCATACCCTTCAAATTTCTGAAAATATAACAAGTGAAATAAAGAAACAAACCCATGAGGTTATAGAGGAAGTCAGATTAGAAATAATCTCTCAGGTAAAGAAAAAAATGACAACATTAATAAAGGAGTTGCTCAGAAAAGCTGGCGAAGGCATTGATTAAAAAATGTACAACAGTATGGGAAAATGAGGGAAATCATGAATAAACAATGTAAGAAAGAAATAGAATGTATGAAACAAATTTAATGAGATATCTAAGAAATTAAAAGTTCCATTAAAAACTGGTGAAACTGACCGAATGAAACTAAAGATAGACTTTCAGACTTTGAAGGCAGGATTGCAAATAATGATCAAAAAAGGAAAGAACTTTTAAAAACAATATGGGATAATAAAGTAATTCAGCAGCTTCAAGATGCTGCAAAAAAAACCCAATATAATATTGATAGATGCAACTGAAAAATCAGGAGTCAACACAAATGACTTAAAAAAAAAAAAAAAAAAACTATTCACAGAAGTAGCAGCAGAAAACTTCCCAAACATGGGAGAAGAATTTGATATAAAAATAAGTAAGGCATGTAGAACTCCAAACAGTCATAACCAAAATAAATCTACACCAACACATATAATAATCAGCATCCTTGAAATGCTGTATAAAAACAGAATACGGAAAGATGTTAGAGAAAAGACACAACTCACTCATCAAGGAAAGACTATTAGAATCATGAGAGTCTTCTCAACACAAACCTTCAAGTCAAAATGAGCTTGGAATGAAGTATTTCAAGCCCTAAAAGAAAACAACTTTCAACCTATATTGATGTACCCTGGAAAACTTTCTTTGAAAATTAATGGAGAAATAAATGCTTCCATAATGAAGAACAACTGAAGATATCCATGTTAACAACAACAAAAAAAAAAAAAAAAAAAAAAAAAAAAAAACCCTAGGAAAAATACTGAAAACATAATACACAGAGACAAAAATGACTACAATGCCCAGAACCACAATAGAGAGAAATCACCAGACAGGGCAAGCAATCAAAGAAGGGGAAAAAATCAGGGAACCGACAACAGGAAAATAGCATGAAAAAAGATATGCCAGTACTTATCAGTTATAACTGTCAATGTAAATGGTCTCAACTCTGGAATGAAAAGAAATAGGGTGACAAAGTAGGTCAGAAAACAGGATCCAGTCATATTCTGTATATAAGAAACTCATCTGATGTGAAAGGAAACTTACAGACAATATTCCACATGACTGGAACCCAGAAAAAAGCAGGGGTAGCCATTCTGTTTGCAGACAATGTGAATTTCAGATCAAAAATGATCAAAGAGATAAAGAAGGTCACTACATATTTGTTAGGGGAAAAATTCAAGAGGAAGAATAATAATCACAAATATATACACACCAAATACAGAAGCACCCAACTATATAAGACAAATACTAATAGACATGAAAAACTCAACATTTAATAGCACAACTGTAACAGAGAACCTTAATATCCTATTGTCACAAAGAGATAAACTAAAACAAAAATTCAGCAAACACATAACAGAACTCATTCAAACCTGTGAATAAATGGGCTTGGTAGACATTTATAGAACCTAATACTGCACCTCAAGTTCCTAGAGAAAAGAGAGCAAATCAAGTCCAAAGCTCACACAAAGTAGGAAATTATAAATATCAGAGCAGAAATTAATGCAACTGAGACCAATAAAACAATACAAAGAACTAATGACTTAAAGAACTGATTCTTTGAAAGAATAACACAATTGGTAAAACTCTGGCCACCCTTGTCAAGAGAAAAAAAAAAGAAAAACTCAAATTCATGCATTAGGGAATGAAAAGGGTGAAATTACCACAGATCCTGTGGAAATTCAGAAGATCATGAATACCTACTTTGAAAATCTACTCACATAGGCTAGAAAACATAAAGTAAATTAACAGATTCCTAGAGACATAAGAATTATCAAAGCTGAGTCAATGATATAAAAGTGTTGAATAACCAAGTATCAGTTACCGAAATTGAAAACATAATTAAAAATTAATCAACAAAGCCCAGGTTCTGATGGGTTCACAACAGAATGCTGTAAGAAATTTAGAGAAAATTTATCACCAATATGCTTCAAAGTCTTTACTGAAATTGAAAGGAGAGCAATTCTCCCTAACTCGTTCATGGAGGCAAATATTATTGTGATACCAAAAACAGAGAAAAACCCAACCAAAAAAGGAGAACTATAGGCCAATCTCCCTAATTAATATCTGCAAAAATTCTAAATAAAATAATAGTAAATAGAATGCAGTAAAACATCAGGAAGATTATATATCATGACCAAGTGAAATTTGCTCATGAATGCAGGGATGGTTCAACAGATGCAAATCAATACATGTAATACACCATATCAACAGAACCAAAGACAAAGAAATAACATGATCATCTCAGTAGATGCAGAAAGAGAATTTGATAAAGTACTTTTTCATGATAAAAACCCTACAGAAAATTGGAATAGATGATCTCTACCTCAGTCTGAAAAAATTCATCTATGACAAACCAACAGCCACCATCATACTGAACAGACAAAACCTGAAAGTTTTCACTCTAAAATCAGGAATGAGACAAGGATGTCCACTATCACCACTCCTATTTAATATATTTCTGAAAATATTAACCAGAACAATTAGACAAGAGACAAAAATAAAAGGAATAAAGTAAAGAGGGTAGTAAGATAAGTTATCATTATTTACAGGTAACATGATACTCTACATAGAAGACCCCAAAAACTTCATCAAAATACTACTAGAGTTAATAAGCAAATTCAGTAATGTAGCTGATTACAAAGTCAACACTCAAAAATCAGTAACATCCCTGTACACAAACAACAAATTCACTGAGAGAGAAATTATGGAACTAATATCTTTCACAATAGTATCCCCAAAAATGAAATACTTAGCAATCAACAAAGGATGTAAAAGATCTCTACATTGAAATCTATAGTACTCTAAAAAAAGGAGACTAAAGAGGATATTAGAAAATGGAAAGATCCTTTGTTTTTGGATGGGATGAACCAGCATTGTAAAAATGCCATACTCCCAAAACTGTTTTACCAATTTAATACAATCCAATCAAAATGTCATTAACATACCTGAAAGACCTAGAGAAAACACTCCATAAATTCATTTGGAAACAGAGGAAACCTGGAATAGCAAAAACAATCCTGAGCACCAAAAGCAAGGCAGGAGGCATCACAATTCTGACTTAAAGTTATAATTCAAAACTACTGGGATAAAATCAGCATGCTACTGGAAAAAAACAGACCTGAGGACAGATGGAACAAATTAGAAGATTCGTTTTAATTTTAGTTTCTCTAATTGTTAAGAAGCTGAAGATATCCTTGAGGCTGAGGCACAAAGATCATCAATTGAAAACCCATCTAGGCAACATAGGGAAACTTTGTCTCAAAGCAACAAAACTGACAATTTTCCGCACAGATACTGGTTAGATTAAGGAAGACATAAGTGGAGTTTTTATGAGCTTTAGCAAATGCATTTGGTTGCCTTTTCAGATATTTTGTTCATTCAGGGCATACTATCTTTCTTACAAACATCCACATTTTCATGTTTTTCTTATTTTTTAAAAGATAAATTTTTGCTTTTGATGTAATGGATTTGCCAATCATTTTTTTCAGGTAGGTAATTTTTTTTATTATTTAAAGAGAAAAAAGATAGGAAATTTTAAAAAAAGCAGTAAAAGGGTACAAATAATACAGGATTTCAAGAAAAAAATTATACATTAAGAAATCACTAGTTAATAGGCCACACACCGTTATCCTAGAAACAGTTGTCCAAATTACAAAATTAAAGCATATAAAGTGAACATTCATACAGTGAGATTGCAGAGAGTTCTGTTCAATGATCCAACAAAAGCTTAGGTTTTCCATGCTACACATTCAAACATACATGCAGTTATATCCCTTAGACCACCTTCCTTTCCTCTCCTCTCTTTTTTACAATAATAGTTACACTTTTTGGGTTTTTTTTTTACTCCTACAGTTCTGATTACTGTTTTTTTGTTTGTTTGTTTGTTTGTTTTTGAAGAGAATAAAACCCAATGTGACTAAACAAAACAGAGTCGGTTAGAACAGAAGGATGGGCATAGTACATGATGCAAAAATAGAATGTCAGGTGATCAAAAATGGTTACCATTGTGCCTCTTGCTATTTTTTTAAAAAGTTGCCTATATCATCAGGTATAATAGAATTGATCAAAACAGTACAGAACAGAACCAATAAAACCTACACTGGAAAACTTACAGGACTTCAAAAGAAGATAATAGTCAAGTCATAATGGGCATCATCATAAATCTTATTGCTTTCAAAGTGGTTGCCTATACCCTCAAGCTTGATGCTATCAAACAAAACAGAATATTGTATAGCCAGACAGAATGAGATGGGGAGAGCAATACTGGAGTTCAAATCAGGTTAATAGGAAAGCAAAAAAAGTTACTATAGTATATCCCGCTATTTTTTAATTTAGTTTTCTCTTAATTAAAAAATAGATTAATTAAAAAAGGGGGGATTGAGATAAAAGAGGACATTGTAACAGAACAATGCAGGTCAGAACTGAACAATTTAAGCATCATTGTGTTTCACCACCAGATAATCTAACATAATAGTAGTTACCATAGAGTCTCTTTCCTTGAAATATTTGAGTATAACTTCCTATACTATAGCATCAAGCATATCAAAACAGTGTGAAGCCATTCAAGAGAATGAAAGAATTACAGGGTATTTGGAACCAGTTAACAGAAAATGAACAATGGTTTCTATATTATCTCTTTGCCTATAAAAATTTTTGTTTATACTATCGCATATAGTAAAGTATAGTAAAATATGACATGTTAAAACCAGTGGAAGCTGATGTACTACATCTCGATGGGACTTCAAAACAAGATGACATTAAATCAGCACTAGCTTTTATGATGTGTTGTTCTATTCGTACCATCACAGATACTAAAATCGAACAACCCAGGTTAAAACCATAATGAGTGAAAACATTATATGGCTTCAAACCCATATGATTGGGAATCATGATTACCACATACTTTTATGTATTCTTATCATTTCTTGCACTAGGGAAACTATTCAGTATTTATACATGTGAGTTTGATTTATTTCACTTATGAGCATGGTCTCAAGCTGCGTCCATTTATTTATAAATGTCTCAATGTGATCATTCTTTATAGCTGAGTAGTAAACCATAGTATAAAAATACCACAACTTTTTTATACATTCTTCAGTTGATGGACACTTAGGTTGTTTCCAAGATCTGGTTATTA
Source organism: Cavia porcellus (assembly GCF_034190915.1). Classification (NCBI taxonomy): domain Eukaryota; kingdom Metazoa; phylum Chordata; class Mammalia; order Rodentia; family Caviidae; genus Cavia; species Cavia porcellus. The sequence goes on from NW_026947495.1 coordinate 11,390,862, forward strand.
CAAATTGTGCTGCTATAAACATGGGTGCACATATATCACTGTGGTATGATGCTTTCAGTTCTTCTGGGAATATGCCTAGAAGCGGAATACCTGGGTCAAATGGTGCTTCAGTCCCATCTTTCTGAGAAATCTCCAGACTGACCTCCACAATGGTTGCACTAGTCTACACTCCCACCAACAATGCAGGAGAGTTCCTTTTTCCCCACAGCCTCTCCAGCATTTGTTGTTGTTGGTTTTCTTGATGTTGGCCATTCTTTCAGGAGTGAGATGGAATCTCAGTGTAGTTTTAATTTGCATTTCTCTAATGACTAAAGATGCTGAACATTTTTTCATATATTTATTTGCTGTTTGTATTTCTTCATCTGAAAATTGTTTATTCATCTCAGATGCCACTTTTTGGATCGAGTCTTTGAATTTTGGGGGTCTGAGTTTTTTAAATTATTTATATATGTTTTAAACAGAAGTCCTTCATCTGAGGGGCAGTTCACTAAGATTTTTTCCCAGGTTGTGGGTTTTCTTTTCACGATGCTGGAGATTTCTTTTTACATGCAGAAACTTTTTTAATAAGAAGTGGTCCCAGTTATTGATTCTGGGAAGTATTTCTCGTGCGGTTTGAGTCCTGTTCATGAATTCTCTACCTACCCCTATGTCTTCAAGGTTTCTACCCAATTTGTCTTCCAATAGATTTAGTGTTTCTGTTTTAATATTCAGATCTTTGACACATTTAGATTTTATTTTAGTACATGGTGATAGGCATGGGTCTAGCTTTAGTTTTTGACAAATGGAGAGCCAGTTTTTCCAGCACCATTTATTAAAGAGACTGTTGTTCTTCCAGTGAATCTGCTTCACTCCTTTATCAAAGATAAGGTGGTTGAGTGTGTTTGTAGTTGTGGTTGTATCTTCTAATCTATTCCATTGATCTTCGTCTCTGTTTTGATTCCAATACCATGTTGATTTTACTACTGTTGCTTTGTAGTATAACTTCAAGTCAGGGATTGTGATGCCTCCTGCCTTGCTTTTGCTGCTTAGAACTATCATTGCTATTCTAGGTCTCTTCTCACTCCAGATAAATTTTAGGAGTGATTTATCGAGTTCTATGAGGTACGTTGATGGTATTTTTTTTTATCAGGATTGCATTGAATCTGTATAAAAGTTTTAAGAGAATGGCCATTTTCACAATATTGATTCTTCCTATCCATGAGCAAGGGTTGTCTTTCCATTTTTTGAGATCATCTTCAATTTCATTTTTCAATATATTATAATTTTCCCTGTATAGGTCTTTCATTTCTTTCATGAAAGTAATTCCTAAATATTCCTTTTTTTTGGTTGCTAGTGTAAAGGGTGTGGCTTCTCTTATTTCTCTCTCTGTGACTTTGTTATTAGCGTATAGGAATGCTCTTGATTTTTGAGTATTGATTCTGTATCCAGCTACATTACTGAATTTATTTATTATATCTAGGGGTCTTTCAATGGAGTTTTGGGGATCTTCTATATAGAGTATCATGCCATGTGCAAATAATGATAATTTAACTTCTTCTTTTCCTATCTTTATGCCTTTTATTTCTCTCTCTTGTCTAATTGCTCTGCCCAGTATTTCTAGTACTATATTAAATAGGAGCGGTGATAAGGGACATCTTCTTCTTGTGCATGGTTTTAAAGTAAAGTTCGTCAATTTTTGGCCATTTAATATGATATTGACTGCTGGTTTGTCATAGACAGCCTTAATTATATTGAGGCAAAGACCAGCTATTCCAATTTTCTGCAAGGTTCTTATAAATGAAAAGTGGACCTTATCAAAAGCTTTTTCTGCATCTATAGAAATGACCATGTGGTTGTTATTTTTGGTTCTATTGATATGGTGTGTTACATTAATTGATTTATGTATATTGAACCATCCCTGCATGCCTGGGATCAATCCCACTTGGTCATGGTGTATGATCTTTTTGATGATTGGCTGCATCCTATTTGCCAATATTTTATTGAGGATTTTTGCATCTGTGTTCATTAGGGAGATTGGCCTGTGGTTCTCTTTTTCAGGTGGGTCTTTCTCTGGTTTTGGTATTAGAGTAATATTTGTTTCTAGGAAGTATTTAGGAAGAATTGCTTCCCTTTCAATTTCATTGAAGATTTTGAGGAGTGGTGGCATTAGGACGTCTTTGTATTTCTTGTAGAATTCTGCAGTGAATCTGTCTGGGCCTGGGCTTTTCTTTGTAGGTAAAGATTTAATTACGTTTTCAATCTCCTTAATAGAAATTGGGTTATTCAGTACTTTTACATCTTCATGACTTAGCTTCGGTACTTCGTATGCTTCTAGGAATCTGTCTATTTCCTCTGTGTTATCAAACCTATGAGAGTAGAGGTTTTCGAAATAGGTGTTGATGATCTTCTGTATTTCTATAGAGTCTGTAGTGATTTCACCTTTTTCATTTCTTAATGCATGAATTTGAGCTTTTTCTTCCCTTTTTTTAGTAAGGATGACTAGGAGCTTATTGATTTTATTTATTCTTTCAAAGAACCAACTCTTTGATTCGTTGATTCTTTGGATTGTTTTCTTAGTCTCCATTGCATTGATTTCTGCTGTGATTTTTTGTAATTTCTTTTCTTCTTTGGCTTTGGGCTTGACTTGCTCTTCTTTTTCTAGCTGTCTGAGGTGTAGCATCAGGTTATTTATTTGTATTCGTTCTGTTTTCCTGATGTGGGAACTCAGTGCAATAAATTTTCCTCTGAGAACAGCTTTCATTGCATCCCACAGATTCCGGTAAGATGTATCTGCATTTTCATTTTCTTGTAGGTATTGTTTAATTTCTTAATTTCTTCTGTTTCCTACTGATTACTCAAGAGTGTGTTATTCAGTTTCCATGTTTTTGTGGGATTTTTGCAGCATCTTTTACCGTTAATTTCTAATTTCAGAGCGCAATGATCTGATAACATGCAAGGGATGATTTCAACACTTTTGCATTTGTTAAATATGTTCTGTGAGCTAATATATGGTCTATTTTAGATAATGATCCATGTACTACTGAGAAGAATGTGTATTCTGATGTTGTTGGGTGGAACATTCTGTATATGTCTATCAAAGCCATTTGTTCACAGGTGTGATTCAGTTCTGTTATTTCTTTGCTCATTTTCTGTCTGGTTGATCTGTCCCTCAGTGTCAATGGCGTATTAAGGTCTCCTGTTACAATTGTGTTACTGATAATTTGAATTTTCATTTCTGTTAATAGTTGTTTTATATAACTGGGTGCTCTGGAGTTTGGTGCATATATATTTAAGATAGTTATCTCTTCCTCTTGGAGTTTTCCCCTAACGAGTATGTAGTGATCTTCTTTGTCCTTTATGGTCATTGTTGGTTTAAAGTTCACGTTGTCTGCAAACAGAATGGCTACTCCTGTTCTTTTTTGGATTGCTGCTGCATGAAGTATTGTTTTTTATCCTTTGACTTTCAGTCTGTGTGTATCCTTCTTGGTTAGATGGGTTTCCTGTAAATAGCATATTGTTGGATTTTGTTTCTTGATCCATTCTGCCAGTCTGTTTCTTTTGATTGGTGCATTGAGACCATTTACATTAATGGTTATAACTGTTTAATGCTGGTTTATTGTTGACATGTTATCTCTCTGCTGTTGCATCTTTATCTTTCTGTTCTGTTTAATTATCTGCTTTGCTTAGTGGTTTTTTCCTTTGTGTATCTAAACTGTCTTTCAATATTTTTTGCAGGGTTTGCTTGGTGTTCATGAAGTTCTTCAGCTGTTTTTTGTCATGGAAGTATCGTATTTCACCATCGATTTTGAAGGACAGTTTTGCAGGATACATCAGTCTAGGTTTGAAATCATTTTGCTTTAGGATCTGGAATACTTCACTCCATGCTCTTCTTGACTTTATTGTTTGTGCTGAGAAGTCTGCTGTGATTCTGATAGGTTTTCCTTTATAAGTGATCTGACTTTTCTCTCTGACAGCTTTTAATAATCTATTCTTGTGTTGGATTTCTGGGATGGTGATTATTATATGTCTGGGTGTAGTTTTATTTTGGTTATGACTATTTTGAGTTCTATATGCTTCACTGATCCTGATGTCGATTTCTGATCTCATGCTTGGGAAATTTTCAGCTATTACTTCTCTAAATATTCTCTTGACATCCTTTATGTTGTCTCCTTTTTTTTTTTCATTAATCCCTGTCAATCTTATTTTATTTTTTCTTTGCATCATCTTGCAGTTGTTGAATTGTTATTTCCTGATTCCTTGTTATTTTTAAGACATCTCTCCTTTCTTGTTCACTAGCTGCAATTCTGTCTTCAAGGTCTGAAATGCTATCCTCACTTTCATTGAGGCATTTTTTACACTTTTAGTGGAGTTTTTTATTTCCTGTACATCTCTGTGCATCTGCATTATGTATTCTGTTTGTTTCTTATATTGCTCATTAAGGATTCTATCTTTTTGTTTAGTTCCTCCAATTTTTTAACTGTGTTTTCTTTAGATATATTCAGAATCTCTTTCATTTCTTTTATCATTTCTTCTTTTACCTGGGAGAGTATTTTGAATTTCAATTCCTTTAAAGCTTCCTTGAGTTGCTTGTTAATTTCAGTAGCTATTATGTCTGATATTTGAGGTGAATGGCATACATTTTCTTCTATATACATCGCTCCTAGGGTTTCTTGAGATGGGCTGGAAGTTTGAGGTTGTAATTTGGTCTTTCGTTTTGTCATTTTCCTATATTTCTGTGTTTCAAGTGTTATTTGAAAGCTTCCTCAGGGTCTGTTGGAAATCCACTTCTATGTTCACAGCTCCTGGGACACTGGCACCCAGTTCCCCCAAGCCACTGGGCCTCTAGAACCAATGGCCCTCTTCTGCCTGTTTAGAACTCTGTAGGTCCAGATAAGTTGGGCTCCAGCGACACTATGCACCCACCTGCTTGCTGGAAGTTCCACAGTGCTCCAAGTGCAGCCAGAATGGGGAGGGGGATGTAGATGCCTCAAATCCACTTATGCACTTCACTGCACCTGAAAGCCTGGAGGGTCCTGAACAGTCTGGGCCTGGGGCAGTGCTCTGAGCACTTACCGCAGGCTGCAGGGCCTCTGGAACTGGTGATGATCGCCTGCTTGCTAACATATCCACAGTCCTCCAGACACACAGGGAGGCAGATGTAGACGCCCCAGATCTGCCCAGCCCTTCCTCTGCACCCAGATGGTGCAGTGCAGGAGTCCCAAATAGGCTGGCTCCGAGCATAGTGTGCGCCCGCTGCTTGCTGGAAACTCCACAGTTCTCCAAGTGCAGCCAGAATGGGGAGGCGGATGTAGATGCCTCAAACCCACTTATCCACTTCACTGCACCAGGAAGCCTGGAGGATCCCGAACAGTCTGGGCATTGGGCAGAGTGCACTGAGCACTTACTAAAGGCCGCGGGGCCTCTGGAATCTGCGATGCTCGCCTAATTGCTGAGATATCCACAGTCCTCCAGACACATGTGGAGGCAGGTGCAGGTGCCCCAGATCCCCCCAGCCCTTCCTCTGCACCCAGATGGTGTGGTGCAAATAGGCTGGGCTCCAGGAAGAGTGTGCACCAGCCTGCTTGCTGGAAACTCCATAGTTCTCCAAGTGCAGCCAGAATGGGGAGGTTGATGTAGATGCCTCAAACCCACTTATCCACTTCACTGCACCTGGAAGCCTGGAGGGTCCTGAACAGTCTGGGCTTTGGGCAGAGTGCACTAAGCACTTACCGCAGGCTGCAGGGCCTCTGAAATCTGTGATGCTTGCCTGCTTGCTGAGATATCCATGGTCCTCCAGACACACGGGGAGGCGGATGCAGGCACCCCAGATCCGCCCAGCCCTTCCTCTGCACCCAGATGATGCTGTGCAGGAGTCTCAAATAGGCTGGGCTCCGGGGATAGTGTGTGCCCTCCAGCTTACTGGAAACCACAGTTCTCCAAGTGCAGCCAGAATGGGGAGGCAGATGTAGATGTCTCCTCTGCTCTGATTTTTATAATTTCTTCTCTTCTTTTGGCTTTGGGTTTTGACTTGCTCTTCTTTTTCTGAATCTTTGAAGTGTAACATCAAGTTATTTATTTGTATTTGTTCTGTTTTTCTGATGTGGGAACTCAGTGCAATAAATTTTCCTCTGAGGACAGCTTCCATTGCATCTCACAGATTCCAGTTAGTTGTATTTGTGTTTTTATTTGTTTGTAGGTATTGTTTAATTTCTTCTTTAATTTCCTCTGTGACCCACTGATTACTCAATAATGTGTTATTCAATTTCCATGTGTTTGTGGGATTTTTGCAGTATCTTTTATCATTAATTTCTAATTTCATAGCGCTATGATCCAATAGCATGCAAGGGATAATTTCAACCCTATTGCATTTATTTAATTATGTTCTTTGAGTTAATATATGGTCTAATTTGGAGAATGATCCATGTACTGCTGAGGAGAATGTGTATTCTGTTGTTGTTCTGTGGAATACTCTGTATATGTCTATCAAGTCCATTTGTTCACTGGTATGATTCTGTTCTTTTATTTCTTTGCTGATTTTCTGTCTGGTTGATCTTTCCATTGGTGTCAATGGTGTGTTAAAATCTCCTGTTAGAATAGTATCGCTGTTAATTTGGTTTTTTATTTCTGTTAATACTTGTTTTATATAGCTGGGTGCTCTGGAATTTGGTGCATATATATTGACGATGGTTATCTCTTCCTCTTGAAGTTTTCCCCTAACCAGTATGTAGTGACTTTCTTTATCCCTTCTGATCATTATTGGTTTGAAGTTCGCATTACCTGCAAACAGAATAGCTACTCCGACTTTTTTTTTTTTTTTTTTTGCGTTCCTGTTGCATGAAGTATTGTTTTCCATTCTTTGACTTTTAGTCTGTGAGTATCCTTTTGGGTTAGATGGGTTTCTTGTAGACAGCATATGGTTGGATTCTGTTTCTTGATCTATTCTGCCAGTCTGTTTCTTTTAATTGGTGCATTGAGACCACTTACATTAATGGTTACAACTGTTATATATTGGTTTATTGTTGACATGTTATCTTTCTGCTGTTGCATCTTTATCTTTCTGCTCTGTTTAATTGTCTGCTTTGTTTAGTAGTTTTTTCCTAAATGTATCTAGGCTGTCTTTCAGTATTCTTTGCAGGGTTGGTTTGGTGATCATGAAATTTTTCAGCTGATCTTTGTCATGGAAGTATCTTATTTCTCCATTGATTTTGAAGGACAATTTTGCAGGGTACATCAGTCTAGGTTGGAAATTATTTTCCTTTAGGATCTGAAATACTTCACTCCATGCTCATCTTGACTTTATTGTTTGTGCTGAGAAGTCTGCTGTGATTCTGATAGGATTTCCTTTATTGGTGATCTGTCTTTTCTCTCTGACAGCTTTTAGTATTCTATCCTTTTGTTTGATTTCTGCAATGGTCATTATCATATGTCTGGGTGTAGATTTATTTTGGTTATGGCTATTGGAGTTCTATATGCTTCATTGATCTTGATATCTCGTATTTGGGAAATTTCGTATTTGGGAAATTTTCAGCTATTACTTCTCTAAATATCCTCTTGACATCCTTTATTTTTCCCCTTCTTTTTCATTTCTCCCTATCAACCTTATGTTGTTCCTCTTTGCATCATCTTCCAGGTGTTGAACTGTTATTTCCTGATTTCTTGTTATTTTTAAAAGATCTTTCCTTTCTTGTTCACTGACTGCAATCTTGTCTTCAAGGTCTGAGGTTCTATCTTCGCATTCATTGAGGTGGTTTTTACAACTTTCAATGGAGTTTTTTATTTCCTGTATATCTCTTTGCATGTGCTTTATGTATTGTTTGTTTCTTATATTGTTCATCCAGGGATTCTATCTTTTTGCTTAGTTCCTCCAATTTTTTAACTGTGTCTTCTTTAGATATGTTCAGCATCTCTTTCATTTCTTTTATCATTTCTTCTTTTACCTGAGAGATTGTTTCTAGTTTGAATTCCATTAAGGCTTCCCAGAGTTGCTTCTTTATTTCAGTTACTATTATTTCAGGTATTTAAGTTATGTAGCATGTGTTTTCTTCTATGCACATGGCTCCTATTCTTTCTTGGGATGGGCTGCATGTTTGAGATTGCATTTTGGTCTTTTGTTTTGTCATTTTCCTATATTTTTGAGCTTCAAGTGTTGTTCCAAGTGTGGGGGAGAGTTCCACCAGGCTGGGATGGGGTTTGCTGCAGCAGTCCTACTCACTGGACCTGGCAGGGAACCATGGCTTGGACCCCAGGCGAGGAAGAGAGTTCCCCCAGACTGGGATGGGATTCCGCGCCTTGGCCACACTTACTGGTCCTGGTGGGGAACCATGGTCTTGTCCCCAGGCAAGGAAGAAAATTCCCCCAGGCTGGGATAGGATTCCATGCTGCTGCTCCACTCACCGGTCCCCAAAGGAACCAGGTGAGTCGTTTTGAAGCATTGTAAGTTATTTTTTTTTTTTCTCACCAAGGATTGTGCAATCTTGTCCTTCACTTTCTTAAAAAGCTTCACAATTATCCTTTCCATACTTGATGTATAATTCACTTGGTTTGATTTTTAAGATTATAAAACAAAGGACATCCCCTTTCATTTCATTATCAAAGATAGATGCTTTCTCCATTTCCAGTGATTTTAAAAACCAGGGGAATATCACTTCCACTCTTCACTCTACACACGCACCTTTGCTGCATGCCAGAAGCTTGTGCTTGTTTACATACTCAGGTACTTCAACCTGCTCAACTAATATTAGTACTTGTGACTGTGCCAATCTTTTGCTTGGTTACTCTGACTTCATTATGGATTTTAGTTTTGCTAAGGAAATTCTTTTATTTTATTATTTTTCAGTAATGTTATGTTTTGGTTCTTTACACTTCACATGAATTATGCAATTTCTTGTACAAATGTATGTGAGTATATAAATAAAATAATCTTATTTTTCTATTGGAATTGCACTCTCAGTAAATCATGAAGAGATCATTACTTTGCATTTAGTAACAGTTTGTGCAATCCACTTACATTGTATATATTTCACTTGTTTGGACTTGGTTAATACTTAGTCTTTGATATTCATTGTCTTTTGTGCTTCCTTTGTTGTAATACTAATTTTAACAAGATATACTGTTGAGTGTTTGACATGTTTATTCTATTACAGGGGATCACACACATAAACATACAAACTTATGTGCATTTAATATTTGGTTATCTAACTTAAATGGACTGGTATATTACCATATTAGGGCTTACTAAAGAACAAGATTTTCTATACAATTATGTATGATTATACAAAGGATTTACTGTGTAGGCTTACAGAATCAACAGCAGAAGAGTTGAAAAGGCCCTGCACTACATCTGAGGTAGGAGATTTCAACACAGTCAACTGCACACTGAAGGCTGAAGGAGCCAGCAGAAGCTTGAAGGCCTAGAAGCTCTTATTATGCAGCTCTATTTTGGAAAGTTGAAGGGTTTGCTTTGACTATCTGGAATCTATATTGGAAGACTGTAGGAACTGGAGATGTGTGTCCCAAGGCGATAGCAAAGACTGAAGCATTTCAATAGCAAAAAGGGAAGACTTGGGGCTGGCGATTTAGCTCAGCAGCATAAGCGCCTTCCTTGCAAGTGTGCGGTCGTGAGTTTGATCCCTGGGTACCGATAAAAAAGAAAAAGACAAAAAAAAAAAAAGGGGGGGGGGAGACTTCCTCCTTCTGTCACTTTTGACTCTATCCAGGTTTCAAGCCTATTGGTGGGTGCCACTTACATACCAGGTTAGTTTTCACTCCAGTCATTCACAAACACACCTAGAGCTTTTATAATCTGCTAAATGGTTCTTACTCAAGGCAAGGAAACATATCACAATTAATTAATAGTCACAATAGCAACAAGACAAATTTTATGCTTTTATTAATATTCATCAAATCTCCTAAAATCTACTTAATTATAAGAATGTAATCATTATTTCTTTGGACTTACTGCATACTCTAATTCATCTTATTTATGAATAATAGCAATTTCTTCCTTTTCCAACGCCTCTCTCTCTCGTTTATGCGTTGTCCTGCTTTAGGACTCAACCTGAATCCTTTAGAAGAATAACACATTGCATACAAGTTGTGTAATAGTGTGATGTATACACATATATAATTATGTAAGCATTGCACATGACTTGTATAGTACTGACTCATATACATCTTTTTCCCTTAGAAAATCCAATTATATTTTTACAGTCAAAATTATATATTTATATGTGCAACTATGTATATGTATTTGATATAATTAATCAATAATATATACATTTACATATTTTCTAACATTCTTGAACATATAAATATTCTACACTTATGCACTTGTATCTTTTAAACCTGATACTGCATTTTTCCTTAGTCTTCATTTCTGGCTCTTTTCCTATGATACATTTTCTTCCACTGATTTGGGTTCTTTCTGTTCATAGCACAACTCTTCTTTTGTAGTACCATCTCTTCTCCCTGTTCCTTCTTTTGTCCTTCCAGGTTTCAATGGTGTGATCTTTCATCACTGGGTCTCCCTGCAACTTTTTCTCTAGAAAATTCTCTTTTCCCTCCCTCTTTCCCTCCTTCTTCCCTTCCCTTCTCTCTTTCTTTCTTTCTTTCTTTCTTTCTTTCTTTCTTTCTTTCTTCTTTCTTTCTTTCTTTCTTTCTTTCTTTCTTTCTTTCTTTCTTTCTTTCTTTTTCTCTTTCCATCTATCTTCTATTATCTATCTATTATCTAGCTATCTATGTATCTATCTATGTGTCTCTGTGATTGTCTGAGCATGTCATCCACCATTTTATAAATTTTTCATTCCAAGTTCCCAGGTAAAATAATAGAGAGTCAATGCTGTTATCATGTTTATTCTACTGGGAGTGATTTTTACAATGAAACCTGTATGTCTGTGTTTCAGATATCTCAGAATTTTTATGGCATATGGCAAAATGCTGTTTTAAGTAATTTCAAAATACTATATTGTTGAGTCTTATGAATAATTCCATTTTGCTTTACTGAATCTAAGACCAGCAGTGTTCCAGAACATTTTTATGACATTTAAGTCAATTTCTCCCCTTCTGATTTTTCTTTTTTTTTTTCTTCAGGTTTTATTTTTTAGTTATACATGCTTTTGTTACTTATTAAATACAGTTTTCTATGGAGTTGGTACAGGTACATAATGCACCTTCATTTTTTATATCATTCCCTTTCCTTCCCCTTCCTCCTCCTTTTATCTCTCTCTTGATTCCATTCTTGTTTGAAAAAAATCTGTGCCCCAATGTTTTCTGATCGATTTTATTTTATTTTATTTTTTTAGTTATATTGAGAGTTTCTCAGCTTAGCAAAACCATGAACTGTGTAAACTTGTGCGTCTAATTTATTTCACTTAGCATTATGGTCCTAAGTTTCATCCGTTCTACACATGGCTCAAGTTCCTTCTTTGAGGTAGAGCAGTACTTCACTGTGTGTAAGCATCAATAAACTTATCCATCCATCTGAATTTACTCCTTTCTTTCTCTTTCCAGCATGATTCTTCTCATGCCTTATTTTATTCATCATGTTCTTCACCTGCTTCCTATAACATGAGTATATTTTCCTAGAAATGGAGTGGACAATGTGGTGCCTGATCGAGTGCATTAGAACACTGGTATTTGACCCATGTGTTTCCTGTTTGTAACTGGTGAACCATATCAGTCATTAAAGAGCACATCCATAATTGTGCATCCTGAGCCCATTTTATAAATCGTAGTGTGCAGAAGGAAGCATGGTTACACCGGCATGTGTTTATAAGCAAACTAAACTAAATAATTGCATTTTTCTAGTTTTAAAATAGGTTTGCTATGATAAGCTGATGAGTGACTAAGAAAAGCTTATGTGCTAAAAGAACATTTTTAGAAAGCAATGCTTACTCCACTAATATACTTTCCTTCCTTTTTTCTGTTGCTTCATCTTTTTTTTTAAGTCTATATTTTTGTTACTTTATGTTTCTGTTAGTAATGTGAGCTGGTACTGGCACCTAACACATCTTAATTTCTTTTAACCAACTTTCCCTTCTTTCCTTGTCTTTCCCTCTGTCTCCTAATACCTTTCTCATTTGAGAAAAATTTCCCTAGTTCCAATTATCTGTTGTTTTGCTCTTCATTTATAATTTTGTTTTCTCATACAAGAAAAACAATGTGATATTTAAACTTGAGTGTCTGGTCTAAAGTGACATTTGCAAAACAGCATCTCATTGAAGTACAGCTTGTTTATCTCTGTCCTGGTCATGCCTAGCCCAGTCCTGCAGGGAATTGAGGCTCTGCCACATCCTCTATACTCACAGCAGCAGCTATTAAGGCCTTTGTCCTCACCTCTTATGTTCCGTTTAATGCTCTCTGTCCAGTGCTTTCTGGCACATGCTTGAATCAGCACTCTTGCTTTTGCACAAGCATGAAGTTCCTTTTTCTCTGTGTTATTTTGCAATTTCTGTTCATCTTTCCATTTTTAGTTGTCTTTCAAAGGACAGTTCAAAGTTTATCAAATCTATAAACTCTTAGCAGAAAAGATTTAATTCTCAATTCCTTAATACATTTCTTTCTTCATCTTCATCCTAAATTCTTCAGCACAACAATTTTTTCCCTCATTTGTGTATGTAAAGCATTTCATTCTCTGTTGTAGTGCAGATGTTTCCTTATATTTACAGTAAAGCCTCGGAAATATTTTCCTTTGTGTGCTTTGTAGGTATTGAGTTCTAAATTAATACAAACAGATGATCAAATAGACAGACACACTGAACAATGTAGGATTTTTTTCATTGCAATGCCACTGCTATAGTTGGCTATGGAGTGTTTCCCACGGTTTACATGTTAGAGCCTTGTCTTGGGAAGTGGAAGAAACTTTAAGAATGGGGGCTAGTGAAAAGTTGGAGGTCATTCGAAGCATTTCTTTGAAAGAGACTGATTTTGGGACCCAGTGCCTCTGTCTCTGTCTCTTGCATTTGCCCATGAGGTGGACAGTTCCCTCTTACCTTGTGCCACTGCCCCAATCTGCATACCGCGACAGGCCCAAAGCAACAGGAAAATTGGTTACTCATTGCTACCTCCAAAACTGCGAGCCACAGCAAAGCTTTCTTCGTAATAACTTCATGTGTTTGCTGTAGTAAAGGAAAGCTGACAAACACATCCATCTGAACGAGTCAGTTAGAAATAAGAATTTGATTTTAAACTTCATTGAAAGTTTCAGGCCCCTCTCCTGGTCTTCAAACCATGGCATTAGGGATTCTTTTCAAGATAAACATTGGAGTGCACACAGTCTGCCCTTATATGTAGTTTTATTTTCTCCAGTTTCAATTACTCACCATTCTAAAGGCAACACATGGGAAATTATAGTAAATTTTTTTTTTTAAGTTTTAACTACATTATTCTAACACATGTCACCCTGCTCCAACTGCCTTAGGATGTGAACTGGCCTTAGGCTCAGTGTATTCACCACACATTTCCTAGTCATTTAGTAGCCTTGTTGATCATCAGCTTGATTGTTACAGAACCATAGGGTTCATGTTCATGTAACCCTTATTTTACTTAATGACCACAAAATGCAATAATAGTGATGTTGGCAATTCAGATATCCTAAAGTAAGTTGTGAGAGTTTCTTTCTTTTGTTGTTGCTAAAACATTTAACATAGGACACTGTACAGGAAATTCTATCATTAACCTGCACTCTGGGACCCTAAATTAGTTTCTTTATGTCTCTTCTTACATCACCCCAAGAAGAATGCTGAGTACAACTAAATAAAATATTTCTAGATATAGAGATGATCCATGTGCACATAGCTCTCATTACAATACATGGCTATAATTCCTCTACTTTGTTCGAAGCTTTTATTGTTAATCTTTTACTTTGTGTATTTTATGAACTATACTCTCCAAACATGAATATATAGAACTACATATAGCATACACAGTGTTTGGTACTCAGGTATTGACAGAGTCTTGCACCATGTATTCGGTAAACTAGGAGAGAAAACTATGTAAGTGTTTTCATCCACATTTATAATTTAGATTCCCAAGGGTTTAAGTCTTCAAATTCCAAATAATTGACCAGATCAACTTTGGAGCACTGTTGAACTAGGCATCATCTTTAAATGTTCTCCCATTCTTTATGAATCTGTTTGAGGTGGCCATTTTATCATTGCAGCTAGAATGAAAGTACTATAAAATTAAGAACTATGTCTTATATTTCCATATTCTAAACTATTACAACATTGGACACAAAAACATCTCCATAAATATTTGATGCACTTGCTTGTTCTCGAAGAACTCATTGCTAGGGGAATACAGTAAGTAAATTGATACATGGAAATATTGACAGAGAAAGTAACCCATACTTGTCTGCAGCATGGGACATTTTGTGAGTTGACTGAAGAACAAAATTTTTGATGAGCACTTAGTGGTAAGACTCAAACTGATTGTAATGAAGATATTTCTATGTAAGGGAAAGCATCTGGTTTCTTAATGGATGAGAGTATCTAAATTTTCCATCTACCTGCCACTTAATTCCAAAGTTCTTCACATTTAGATGAATTCCTTTCAACCATCTAAATAAATCTTGGAATACATGCGAATTCCAAACTCGTAAGTGCAGATAGTTTCCATTGGCACCTCAGAATGTGTCAGCCTGATTCTTATAGGCATCTGCTTTTTATTTTTCCAGCTTCCCAGAATGCTTTCTCAATGCTAAGCTGAATACACTCATTCATGAGAAGGAGGATAGTGCCCTGAGAATTTTTTTTTAATAACCTTATCGAGTTGAACAGCATCCTGCAAATCTCTCTCAGTACCATTGAAGAGTTTTTAAATTGTTTATGCTATCATTTTGAAACTAAATGAATTGAAAGAAAACCAGATTATTTCAAAGTCGTACTATCTGCCAAGTATTTACTGCAAATAATCAACATTAATTTGAGATTTCTGTGGTTTAATACTTATTTAGGTTTATCATCACTTTTCAGCATTTTGGTTAAGATCAAGTGTGTTTAGTTTACCTATCATAACCCAAAACACTTTTCCACCAGTTTTTTTTATAAATTATATTGTATTTGTTTATTCTAATAGTAAAACAAGGAAAAAGTTTATAGAGAATTACAGTGAATGTAAAACAGAAACAATGATTATCTTATGTCCCTAAATAATGTTTACTAATATTTGATGTTAATTATTATTAATATTTACCAAATTAGCACCTTGGCAAAAATAGGATATTTAAATAATTCACACCCTTTTGTATATACAATTCATACCCTTTCTATATTTATTATTGTGTACCAGAATCACTACACAATTATCTCATCCATATTTCTGTGGATGACGTTATTCTATGTGGTCTACCGATCTTTCTTTGTAGTTGTTACCCTAAAATACAACTTATTCTCTGTCATGAAAGCAGGTCTGAGAAAAAACATCCAAAAGACTTCTTGTTTGTGTTAGTAGTAATTTATACAGATGGATCTATTCTGGAACGAATCTATCTCCATGAGTTAAAAAGAATATGAATCTGAGTAGAACCTAATTGAAGAGCCATAAAATGAGTATCTTTAGCAATATGTTATAGAATTTTTTAACTAAATAGATGTCTTTTATATTTGAAAAAATACCAAACATAAAACTTGAGTGTCTGGTTCATTGGATTCCTGAGCTTTTCTTTTAAATGATGATAATGAAATGATTATGATGTTAATGATGGTGATGATGATGATGATGATAGAGATTAAATAAGTGAGAAAATAAAAACATTGGAGTTTTGAAATGACCTGGGAGCTGGAGTTGATTAAATTGTTTTTCTGCTCTCCTTTGCAATTATCACAAGACCTTACAGTTCATTTTTCATTTGCTTCTAATAAGATGTTCATATTCTTTGATAATTACCTTGCCATTTATGATTCTTCCTGGGATTGGAAAATATAAAAGAGAATAAATGAAAAAGTAATGTTACCAAATGCTTAGCAAACATTTCCTATCTATTTACCTACCTCACTGAACCTGGTAGGTAGTTATTTTATCTCTGGGCTCTAATATTAAATCAAGTTGAAGTATACAATTTACAAGCCTGACAATTGGAAAGAAGCCCTCAGAGGCCAGGCTGCTCTCAGATAAAAGCCCCTGCAGGAGCAGCCCATCTTTCTCACCTGGGGCCACCTTATCCACTCTTGAGTCTGCAGAGTAAAGATATCAGCTCCACATCTTGGGCTACAATCTTTATTTGACCTCTCTGCAACTGCTGTGATCATGACATCCTTCAAGGTTTTTCTGAAGGGCACTAGAGTGCTCAGT
The DNA here is from genome assembly GCF_034190915.1 of Cavia porcellus. Classification (NCBI taxonomy): domain Eukaryota; kingdom Metazoa; phylum Chordata; class Mammalia; order Rodentia; family Caviidae; genus Cavia; species Cavia porcellus. The sequence continues at coordinate 11,407,131 of NW_026947495.1, forward strand.
CTCCCCACCTCCACATCTTCTCTGCCATCAGTGCAGAACTCTGTGAAATTATCTAGCCATCTGGGGTTCTCGGCTCATAGTTGTAACATCTTCTTTATAAAAATTTGGAGCAAATATTCAAATCCTCCATATGACAAATCTGAAGATATTTTCTTGAGTTCATAACTTGCAAGTATGACTTTTCCAACTACAACTTTCTAGCTGAAATTGCAATCCCCTTGTTGATTAATTGCATCTTTCACCTTAGCCCTTAACATCTTTATGGAACTTAGATTCCATATCATGGAACAGTTTTGATACAGTTTGCAATGCAATAAGTATTGATTATTTATTTTTCATTGTAGTCTTTTAAAATTTTTGCCTTTGCAGTTTGCATGACAAGATGACAGGGTGCATAAGGGAGGTCACTCTGAATCAGCTCCAATGCCTGGTATAACCTGACAGTCTGGCTTTTCTTCTGCAAGCTTCCCCCTGCCCATCTTACCAAGGGGAAGCACAAAGGAAGCATCACTCATTATCTTGCCTTGAACATTCATAATAATTAAAACTGTGAATAATATTCTCTGAATAATTGAGGGGGCTTTAAGGAGGAGTCTTACTTCTCACACGAATTTTCATTTTCTTGCTGACATTGTGGGCCCTAGAGATGTGGCATCTCATTCTTGAAGCACATATATTGAATGCCTGCTTTACTCTCACCTGCCCAACTGATTAAAAAGAACTTTCCTGCAAATTTCTTTCAAGTTTGAGGCTTTAATATTCAAAGTGGATGTTAGCATCCTGAAAGAGTACATTCTTGGTATATTACCTCCTTTCCAAACTAAGTAATGGCAATATCCTAAGCCCAGTTTTCCTGCATATTTTTGAGAATGTATATTTCCTGCCCTTTGAAAACTTTCTTGAGAGCTTTTTCAACAAGCTGGAGGCGCAGATCAGCAGTAGGTACTTGTTCGGCCTGTGTGAAGTCGTAGGGTTGGTCTCCATCACCTGCACAAGGTGTGTCTACATTGGTACAGTTTCTCCAAGGCAATCCTTACTTGTGACTGGTGAAAAATTCAGCATCTTAGAAGAGATAATTCTTTCTTAATGTATTTGAGATCTGAGGAGAGCAATTAGCCCAGAAAGCCAATCTAAGTAATGTTTGCCTATCTCCTATTTATTATATCAAGAAAGAATCCCTAAGTCCTGAGGCCAAAACAAGAGTATTGTTGTCATGACTAGAGTAGGTTACTTGGTTACACTACGTGGCACTATGACCTGCCATGGGACATAGCTGCACAACTGATACTCAAGCTTCACCTTTCTCCCAAAAGTGTTTTATAGATTACATTTCACTGTGCAAATGGAATTGCTCATATGTGTTTGTTACAGATTCGCTGAGGTCTGATTAACGCAAAGTTTTGGTGGGGCTTATGGTAATTTACACTTTTACTTGTATTGGCATTTGCTTCAGCAGTTTGGGTGAGCTAAATAACTACAAGATTGACTTTTGATTTTGTCTTCTTTTTGTTCCATTATGAATTGGGATAAAATTCATAAAGATAGAATTCATGAGGTTAAAATTCATGTTAATAATAACAACAACATAATAACATCATCAGTTTAGCAGTTAGTATATTTCAGGAACTGAATCTAAAAGATCAAATATATTTTCTTCATTTCCCTAAGAGAAAATGCTCTTCTATACTTACTTAGAGAAACTGGAGCTTCAGGTGTAACACACTAAATATTTTACAATTTCTAGGTGATTGAGTAACATTTCAGGATACATCCATTTGCCTTAAAATTTTTGTTTATATCTACTGTCCTGATTCTCTTATTTAAATAGAAACATGCCTAGAGTTTGGTATAATTAATCAACCAAAAAATAAAGATCCAAATCTATCCAATCTGTCCAATATTGGCTGGAATATTTCCACCTATTTAGAGTACTTGCTTTTAACTGCCATAGTAACTTTTTATACAGGGATCTAATTTAAAACTGCATGAAAGTAATACTATGTTTAACTATATTAAGCCAGTGTTGTGGGACAAATCTATTGAAAATAACAAGAGAAAACATAGTAACTATGGAAGATCACCTATATTGTGGTCTTATATGTCTTATCCATTGCATGTTTTTTCTAGGAATTTGTTTTGCTGTCTTGTTACGACTTGGTTTTCCCTATAATACAGAGAGGATGGATATATATATAGAAATTCACACATGAGATTTTTTAATATTAATGGGAACAGATTATATAATGCAAGATGTAATGAACAGATACTCTGAAGAAGAGACGCTAAGAAACCCAATGCTAATTTTGTAGCATTATGATATAAATTCTAGCAATACTATTGTTCACTGATTAGAATGACATTGGTCTGGTCTCTTGAGTTCAATTTCAGCATATGTAGAGATGGGGACAGCTATCACGAAGAGAATGAGAGATACAATGGCAGTTATTATTGTCTTCCCTAATGTTGGATCTTGAAGACCTAAAAAGCCTTCATCATCCTGTAATGATTTGATTAGTTCTATAATATGCAATAAGTATATAAAGTGGGTGAAGATGGGGACAACTATTTATAAGAAACTAGAGATAGTTAGATAGACAGTGAAGATCTCCAGTGGACTTGCTTTGAAATCTGTATTTCTTTAAATTGTTTTCTTAACTGTTTTGTTCTGTTTTGATATGTTTAATCTTGAGATGTAAAACAAGTGTGTAGGACTGATAACCATATTACTGAGTTTTTGTTCGATCATTGAGCAGAACTGTTTGTAGTGTCACTTTTTGAATGTCATTCTAAATACTTTAATTTTGTAACCTGAACAGCTATTTCTAAGATGACAATATGTACCTTATCAACCAGCAATTTCTTACCATTTGTTTTTCTGTAATTTTGTATTATTTCTACCCTTTTTTCTTTCCATGCATTTTTTGTTTCCTTTTATTTAAATAAAAACTGCATGAACTTACTCTTTCTATATTTATTACTTATTATTGATTAAACATCAAATATCTTTGTGACTATTTTCAAAAATCCTCAACTTTCTAACACTATAAATTAGTTTTCAGAAAATCATTTCTGACTATGAATTGGCATTAAGACAATTATTCATAATCAACACCGACTTCTTAAAGAATAGCATGGGATTTGTGCAGATAGTTACCTTAAAAAGTATATTTAACCTTTTTCCACTGTCTTAGAGCAAGCAATTAAAAGCCACTTAATGCCACTCAATGAATCTTACATGTCATTGGCCTTTGCACTTAATCAATAAAATAAACATTTGATTATCCAGTAAGAAGAGTTCTGTTGCTCTTTACCTTCACATGTAGCAAGAGGCTGTGACAGAATATAACTGAATAGGTGGCACAAGTGACAAACCCAGCTTCTTAAGTCCCCGGGGGACAAATGCCCCAAAAACAAAGGCCACACATGGCCAAAAGAGTGAATGTAACCTCAGCAGGTGAAAGACCATAGGCCAGTAAGAATATAGCCAAGATGACCTGGAATAAATGCGGCTTCCAGACTAAAACTCTTTTCATTAAATCATGCCTGTTTTTTCAGAGGGCTTCATGAATTTCAAAATAAGCTTCTCAAAGCCTTCCAAAATGTCTTTGACTACAGTCAGCTGGTTTAAACGATGTCTTTCTTGTATGACTAGTCTGTTTTGGGTTCTGGGTAGAGCACCTTTATTCTCCTGATTACTATGAACATTCCTGACTACAGTTGCTTTTTACAGAACAGAAATATGAGTTGCTGAGAAATAAAAGGACTTGGTCAATATAGGCTGCAACCCCTTTGTCTGCATATCTTACCTGTCTCCCACGACAAAAGCATCAACACACTGATTTTATTTCACTCAATAAGATAAGGAAATAATATTGGCTGAATATTAAAGATATATTAAAATTATACTAGCAATTACACAATCACATAACCTCATTTATTATCTGTAGCCTATAAGGACAATAAATATAATTTTCATAACTATGGATGCAAGATAATAAGATGCAGAGAGATTAAAATTCCTGAAAAGATCACCTGGTTTGTAAGTGTCAGCAAAATATTTGAAGCAAGGTTTGCCATTTGAAAAATTGTATTCACTCTACTAACATTGCAAGGAGAGTCATTTTTAAGTGGTTTTTTTATTGTCTTCAATAAATGTCCTTCCTTGCTTTTGAAGGATAATGTTCCACTGAACTTATTTAATACACAGTAGCAGAATTTTTCCAAGAACAAAATGGAATTATTTTCAGACTAAATTGTTGGTTTAGAATATACTCTGAAGAAGAGAGCTGAAAACAATTGAATTAACTCACTGCTCCAATTTTCAAAGTGAAAATGAGTCTTAATTGTTCATCAGTAGGTAGGGTAAGGTAGGGTAAATTTTACAGGTAGGGTAAATTTTCATTATCTCATTTTGTATGGATTTCAAATATCTCAAAATTCTTTGGGAATTGTCAGCTAATGCTCTAAATAAAGGAAATAACATGATTTTTCTCCTAATTTCTCAGCTTTACTTAAGTTGAGAAACCACACATATTTCCTAAGGCAGTAACAGAAAGCAGAGTAAGGTTGGGATTCTGCAAATAAATGATATGTGCTGATATAAGTTCCTTTAGATCTGAAAAAGCATAGGGCATGAAGGCATCATCACATCACTTTTGTGATTTTTATTTTCCTTACTTGGATCACCACTCTTGGCTACGAAAGACTTCACAAATATTGACTGTACAGCATCTGTGCATCAGACACTGTTACATATATGGGAAGTGAAAGGAATAAGATGCAGTCCTGTTTAAGGGCATCCGCATCTGATGGAATTTTGGATACACATACAGCTCAGGCCAGAAGCAGCACATAACCATGCAGAGACCCCTGGTTTCCTAAACTCTGCCTAGAGAACCAGGATATTTTCACAGTGTTCAGACTCAGTCCAGGACCACAAAGAAGACATTCACTTATCCAGCAAGAAACTAGATCATTATATTCAGGAAGCCGCAGGGACCTCTGTTTAAAAAATTTTTTATTACATGTAACTGGTTACTTGAAGGTGTCTCCCAGAGATTTCTGTGAATATGAGGAGTTAACAAGGTGCAAGAGTTTAGGGCATGAGCTAAAATTACAGTTCTGATATTTAGAAGGTGAGTAATTATAAACTAAATTCTCCAAAAGCTAGTTGGTAGACTGATAACTGGTGGTCAACTTGTACTACCAGCTGAAATGAATCAGTATGATGCTGTCTGGATACCTCACGTGAGGACTGTGGCCAAAATAAGGAGACCTAGAGAGGAAAAAGCAGTGTGGTTGGTTTTCTTGTGGTCTTTGCTCACCCCTCAGGAGCTTATCAAGCTTCTTTTCTGATATAAACTTGGCTGTTCTCATCGTCAGAGGAGCTCAGAACCTGGTTGTTGCTGACAGTGACTGTGGGGGAGCTCTGGTCCTTTGAGCACTGCTTCCTGGCTACAGAAGGGATGATGGTGTGCTGTTCAGCCGCTTGGAGAAACTTTTCATACTGGGTTCTTGATATGAACTCAGCTGTTTTCACCATTGGAGGAGCTCAAGAACTCATTTATGGAGCTCAGAACCTCATTTTCACTGAGGATGGTTGTGTTAATTTTCTGGAGATCCATAGTCTACTTTGAGCATCACTTCATGGATCTATTGCAGAACCTTCAGTCTGCTAGCACAGATCCTTCATCTTTCTGGCACAGACTTTCTAGTTTCCACCACTGACCTTTGGTTCTTCCCTCTGCAAATCCATCAAAGAAATTTAGATGAGATATTTTCATGGGCTGTGTGGCTCCAGTCAGACTCATATCAGACTCATAGGGTGCATTGTCATGGGTTGTATGTCTTCAGCTAGACTCATACAGGGTGTTGCCATGGATCTAGGCCCTCAGCTGGATTCTTTGAGTTTTAGTGTGTGTTTTTAAAAACTGGTGGTCATTTTAACATCAGCTGAATTAAATCAGCATGGTGCTGAAAGTAGATGTTCCACCTGAGGAAAGTTGCCAGCATAGATAGAGACATGGAGAAGAGAAATGAGGCATTGTGGGTTCTACTATGTGTTGCTGTTTGAGCTGTTGTTTCTCTTGGAGGAGCTAGTCATCACTAGCTTCCTTAGTGTGAGTTCAACAATTGTCATCAGAGAAGCTGGGGACATTGTTGGTGAGAGTGGCTGAGGTTCACTTTGGGGGAGCTCAGGTCCTTACATCAAACATTGCTTCCTGGTTCCAGACATGTGCTGTTTAATCTCAAGGACAAACTCATCATGCTGGCTTCCTGGCATGTACTTGACTGTGCTTATCATCGAAGGAGCTCGGGACCTCTGGTTGCTAATGATGGCTGTGGTTGTTTTCAGGACAGCTTTGGTCTTTATTATGAGCATGATTTCTCAGGTCCAGTGTAGAGCCCTCAAGCTACCAATATAGCTCCTTCACCCTGCTAGTATAGACTTTCTAGTTTCCACCACTGACCATGGGCCTTCCCAACATGGATTCGTAAAACAGACTGGCATGAGTCCTTCTTGTGGGCTGTAGACCTCCAGCTGGACTCATAGGAGGCATTGTCATGGGGTCTAGGTCTTCATCTAGACTCATGTGGGACATTGCTGTGAGATTTAGGCCTTTGGATGAATATTCTATGTCTTTAGTGTTGTGGGCAGATTTCCTGCACTTTCTTGTGTTAACTCTGGATGACCATCGTAAAATGGTACTATAAATCCTGTGTCCTGATTCTAGTTGTTCTCCGCACAACCAGTGATTACAATGTGTTTGAACAAATTTCCTGCACACTTTCTTTCATATTTGACTCTTTAGTGACCACTGTAAAATAATACAATAAATTAAATGTCCTGTATGTAATTTTTTTCTTTGCAATCCCCAACTACAATACCCAGGGATCTATCTATAATGATGTCATGCTGCAACTGATTTCACTAGGTGGTTGCTTCTAAGACAAGGTTTCCATATGTATGAGAGGGCAACACAGCACATTTCAGCTTTTGTTGAATCCCAAGATTCTGCAGGTAAGAAAGATGCTATAATTTATGGAACTTTGGATTCACTGGTGTCTAATCTAGGTAGAAATAGTGAAAACTAATCCTGCTTTTGGTTGAGCAAAAGTAATTGTTTGTGCTATGTTTACCAATTCATCTTAGTTTAAATTGTGAACAACCAATTCTTTGCTTTATCAGATGGTCAATTTCAAATTGACTCCTTATGTTAAGTTTTTAAGAGAATTTTTCTGTCATTTTATGTAAGGTGAGTAAACTTCTGAACAGTGTCAGGAAGCATAAACATTAGGTTCAAAAAAAGAAGTCATCCATTTAATATTTTTACTATTCACATTTCCTTATAGTCTTGTTTTCCATATTGAGATAGAGAATAAAATATAAATATTTTAAGAGAAAAAAAATGACTTCTGTTGATATAAAAGTGTGAATGACTGCTACCAGATACTTTTGTCTGAAGACAGGATTTGGATTTAAAAGGGACAATGGAAAATAAAGGAAGATGTAGAGAAGCCTCAAAGTACAGGAGACTGAGGAGGGGATGGAAGATAGGCAAAGCTAAGTTTTCTCTTACATTTAACAAAATTAAGCATTTGACCAAAAGATAGTTCTGCCAATATTTAATTTAAAAAGGTCATCTCACATGTATGATTTTATTTTATTTTATTTGTCTTTCCCAAAGATCTTTTGTAGTCAAAGGATTGCTCCCTAGCATGGGGACATGGGAAGTGCTCTGGACCTTTCACGGGTAATGCTAGTCCATTGGAGACATGCCTTTGGAAGGAATTGAGGGACAACAGTCTTTTCCACTACTTTTGTTTTAGATGTGACCACTTATTCTTACACAAGCTGCCACCATTTTGTGCCATCCTCAACATGGGCCAAACCACTAGGACCACTTGACCTTGGCCTATGTTAGTTGCCTAAGGTATTCCATTTTATAAGGGAAAGTTGACACAGTAACACAGTCTCAATCAATCTGAGAATGATTATATAAAAATGGAAATGGTTTCAATATTAAAAAGATCCTAAGAGATCACATTGCTTGTCAACTCAAATTTAGCCAATAATCTGAGCCAACTGGAGAATCTTTTACCAGTGTTTCTTCCTGAGTGCCACCCTAAGTGTTCCTGAATAGTCCCCAAGAAATCTCAGTACCAAGCAGGATAAATCAAGTCAGTCTGACTTTAGCATATAGAAAATAATTGAGTGGATAGTGAGAAGCTCTTGGATTTTGGAAGAAGATTGAAGAACCATTCTTGGAAGTCATGTGATGACATATGGCAGACTAATAGCAAGTATCTCAGTGAATCTGCCTAATTAGCCAGCCTACAAGGGCTTGAATCTCCCATGGAGCTGCAGGTATTGCTTCCCAAAAGAATTAGACACAGCTTCTGGAGTCAGTGGACACTCCTTGGAGTTTTCTCTTCTCTTTCTCTTGTGCTATTAATTCCATATTGAAGGTCCAGATAGATGGATATGGTTGGTCACTGAGACGAGGTCATGGGGCTATGTAGTGACAGTGATGGAGATTTGGAAGAGTTGTTTATTTTCCATGAATTTGTAAAGAAAAGAGACATTCTAGTAGTGCAATTAAGTACTGCTTTCTGATGAGAAGAAACACAGTAAATCATCTCTAGTGATAATTCTGAAAGTAGGATCCAGGGTGATGTGATGCAGCAGTTATCTGCCTTTTAGCATTTGGTCACCGTATCAGTTCTATCTCCTTGCTGGGCTGAAACACCCAACTCAAAGGAGGTATCTATTTTGACTAACAGTTTCAGAGTATTCAGTCCATCATTAGCTGACTCCGAGAGAGACACAGCATGGCAGAAGGACTTGAAAAAAGAATGATTCCCAAACTGTGGCAGCATGAAAGCAGTGACAGAGAAGGATAAGAAGAGTCTTATAGCTCACACCCACACTGACCCACATCTTTCAACCAGATCTCACATCCTAACAACAAATGCCCTAGCATCCAAGGTAAGGCAAAGCGTTATAAAATTTTCCCAAGAAAGTGTTTGAAAAAGGAGTACCAAATTGACATGTGTGTTTTTAATAAACCTAAATAGGAGACAAATGATACTGAGGGGCACTTGTTACCTTTAAGAGTAATGATATACTGAACATTACTTATATAGATTATGTTTATACACATGGGCACCAGAATTTACTAACAGTGGGATGTACTATTTTAATTTTATAGAAAATACCAATGCATGGTAAAGTGACACCTCTAATTTTGCCAATATGAAAATTTGCTAATGACATGTAACTGTAGTATTTATTTAAATTTTCATAATTACATTGATATGATCTTCCTCTCTGTGAACAAATTATTTATGATTTTCATCTCCCTGCATTTTTTTCAGTTGACTTAGAGGATTTTAAAATACTATTCATTTAGTTATATTATAAACATAACAGTTATGGCTTTTCCAATCTGTGGTGTGTCTTTTGATGTTAGAACTGCTGTTCCTGTCAAACAGTGTTTAAAATTTAATGTTCTTGAATACATTTCTTTTGGATGTATGCTAAGTTTTTATGTTTTTTGCCTAAGTTATCTTTCTCTGTGTTCACAATATAAATGTTTAATTCACTATATTTTTCAAAACTTCAAACATTATTTTTTATGTAGCTGTTTAATTCACCTGGAATTGATCGTTCATTATACTGTGGAGTACTAGTCAGAGTTTATATTTTTACATTTCAAAAAGACTTTCCTAAGCCATTTATTACTCATGACTATTTAAACTAGTGCAATCCTAGTAACATGTCAAATTATGAGTCTGGTTTTCAGCTATCTCTTCTCATACTATATTCTTACCTTCCCTTATTCCCTGTTGAATAAATAGCATACTATTTCAAGAGCTATGGCTACTAATGAAGTCCTCATATCCCATTGAATAAGGTTATCCTGTCATTTTCCTCTTTCAATAGAATTTTAGCAGTCTTGACTATATAAATTATATAAACACATGGGTGAATTTCAGAATGCCTGTATCATTTTACAGTCAAAAATCTATTAATTTTTGCATGTTAGTTGCATTAAATTCATGGAATACATGGAAGAAAACTGTTCTCTATTACCTTTTTTGATCATTATTTTATATATATATATATATATATATATATATATATATATATATATACCTCTTTAAAGTATTTGAAAAAAATAAAATAAAATATTTGAAACCCACAAGTTAAAGGAGCAAATGCTTACCTCAGCACACAGTGTTTAGAGGTTTCAGTACAAATCAGCTGCTTCCAAAGCAGAGTGGTAAGGTAGAGGGCAGTGCAGAGAAGAAACACTCCACAGCAGAGCAGGCAGGAGGCAGCAAGTGCCCTTCTCTCTGTCCCTCAGTATTCCATCTAGGCAGTAAGTCTATTGCTTGGTACCACTCACATCAAGCATAGGGCTTCTATTTTCCATATTTGGAGCTATGATAGACCATTCAGTGGACTAATTTAGTCTTAATTCATATTCATACAGCCTTTATCCACATTTTCACACCCTATATTCAGCCATCTCTGAAAAGCTCTGCCTCTAAAGAACATAAGGCTTTGGATATTAGCTATAACATTCTGACCTAGGTCCCCAGATTAATCATGTGCATCTTTTTATGGGAAATGCATTTAGTCCATTTCAATGATTTCCAAAATCCTAACAGTTGCATCTTTTCTGAAAATTCAAGTCTGTTGTAGTTAGGGGTTGTGCAGAGAACAACTAGAATAAGGACATGGAGTTCATAATATTATTTTTATAATGGTGACCGGGAGTTAAAACAAGAAAATGATGGAAATCTATCCACAACACCAAAAACATAGAATATTTAGTCAAGGCCTAAATCCCAGAGCAGTGTCTCACATGAGTCCAAATGAAAGCTTTGAGCTCATGACAATGTCTCCCACAAGTCCAACTGAGTTCCAGAGCCCACAAGAAGGACTCACGCCAATCTCTTTTATGGATCTGTGCCTGGAAGTCCCAAAGGTCAGCGGTGGAATCCAGAGAGTCCATTCCAGAGCGGTGAAGGAATTGCACTGGTGGGATGAGGGTTCTATGCTGGAGCTGCAAAGTCACACTCACAACAAAGACCAGGGCTGTCCTAAAAGGCACCACAGCCATCCTTAGTGACACGAAGGCTCCGATCTCCTCCTCCAACAAGCACAGTCAGGTACATGCCAAGAAGCCAGCATGATGAGTTCATCTGGAGACCAAGTGACATACGTCTTCCCCTCTGGAGCCAGGAAGCAATGCTTGATGTGAGGACCAAAGCTTCTCCAGGAGAACCAATGGCTCAAAAAGCATCTCATAGGAGAACCCACAATGCCTTAACGCCTCAATGCAATAACACATTAATGCCTCCCTTCTCCTTATCCACTTCTCTATTTATGCTGGCAACTTTCCTCAGGTGGAGCATCTATACTCAATGCCATGCTGATGTAATCCAGCTGGCATTAAGTTGATCACCAGTTTTAATCCATAACGAAGTCCAAAGTCTCCTCTGAGATTTATGTAACCTCTTAGCTGTGAGCCCCTGTTTAAAAAAACACAAACAAAACCCACAAGAAAAACAAAGTTAAACTCTTACAACATATAGTGGTGTAAGATAAATATTCCTATTCTAAGAGGCACAAATAGGAGTTTAGAAATGAATGGGAACAACACATATTCAAATCCAGAAGAACAAACATTAAGTCTAATAAGTTCATGTCTAACATTCAGGGCAATCCGTGGAAAAATGTGAACTCCAGAAACCTTGGATGGCTTCACCATTATGACAACCTTAGTAGTTTCAGCTCTTTTGGTTTCTCCCTGGGGCCAGTTTTGCTCTCTTCTTGTAGCTTTCTCAGACAACACCCCGGTTCTCCACTGAATCTTTAGCTTCACACTCACAGCTTCCCATGCTGATTTCTCTTGAGCTCACTGTCTGGGCTCCTAGGCCTTCCTCTGAATTCTGAGAGTAAGCCTTCCTGACTCCACAACCATTGCATTGTACACGCAAGTAAAACTACACTATGTGGATGACACCAAGGTCACTTACCAGTTGGAGCAGGAGCCTGGATTCCTTAGCTTTTAACTCTAAGTGTCGAGTGCCTGGATTTTTTAGTACTATGCCCCCAGTCACAAAGAAAATATTCCCTATACTGCCACCACTGTGGAACATGGGACTCTGGCACTGACTTTCATCTTTGAGATTCTGAGGCCACAAAAGGTGTAATATTTGGTTCTAGTGATGTCTTCAGACTATCTTTTCTATTGCCTTTTTCCATTCCAGCACCTAAATTCTCCTCTGTTCCATGTTTGTTTCTCATAATTTCAACTGAGCTTCCTTTATGATCAAAATCAAAACTTTTTAAAATTGCTCTGCAGCTCTTTGTTCTAATTCATAACATAAATCTGTCTAAAAGTCCCCAGTGTTAGTAATGTCACTTCCTCAATATCACTGTTTTGAATTTTTTTTTCCTACATCAGTCTACCACACCTAATCTCAGTCTCCTAAAGTCTCTTGAGATAAGGAAAAAACCAGACAAACTTTCTGTCAAAGAATAACACAGAAAGTCTGAAATTCAACAGCCACTGCAATCTTTGTTCCCAACAAAAACTTTGAAAACCTTGGTCTTTACCAGCTATATTTCTATCATCATTTTGGTCTTCTGAGTTCTGACCAGAATTTCCCATAATACTTACAGAGTTCCAGGGTTATTTCTTCAACTGGAATCTCCAAATCTTTCCAATCTCTTCCTGAAAAGCAGTTTCAAAAGCTCTTGAACCACATGACCAGGTAAATTTTGCAGCAATGGCTCCATCCATGGTACCAAACTTGTGTTGGTGATTTTTCTCATTTCTGAGACAAAATACCCAATACTGACAAGTTAAAAGAGAACATATTTATTTCAGCTCATAGTTTTCAGAGGTTTCAGTCCATTGGCTATTCATCAACTGTTTCCAAGGCAGGGAAGCATGTAAGGGAAGAGTCCATGGTAGAGCAGACAACAGGCAGAAAACCTCCCTTCTCCCTATCCCTTTATATTACATGTAGGCTGTAAGCCTATTAATTGGTGCCATCATACCCAGGGTAGTGTTTTCATTATCCTCACCAATAACTATGCTAAATTGGTCAGTGCAGTAATTTAGTTATCAAACACTCTTAATCCATATTCACATACCCTAAATCCCCAGTCATACAATCTAAAACCAGCCAACTCTGAAAATCCCCACCTATAAGTGCATGAGATTTTGGCGGTACAGTTGGTTACAAACCACAACAGGAGTCATAATAGCTAACTAGCTTTTCAGAGATGTGGTGAACTTAGAAGAGCATATCACCATGGGTATGGTCTGGAAAGTTATGTATTTTTTCCACGCTCCTTCCTTGAATCTGTCTGCTTTCTGCCTGCCACAATATAAGCCAATTTACCTTTGCTATGTGCCTGTTTCATGCCATCTTGCTTTGGAATCAAGAGGGTATGGATTGAAACATTTACAAATTGTGAGTCAAAATTAACCTGTCTTTCTTTGAGTTGTGAATGTTGAATATCATATTTTAGCAATTAATAGATAATTGGGGCAGATTAATGTACCAGGAATAAGATTATTGCTGTGACTGTGCTTGATAATGAGGCCTTTGGAAGTGGCTCTCAAGAGGAGATTAAAATGACTTGCAAATGTTGGCTAGAAAAACCCTAGAATATTTTAAACTGAGTTTAATGAGTCAGTCTAGTTGAAGCTCAGAAGATCAGAAATTGGATAGAAATGCAGTAAGTAATGACTGAGCTCAGCACATTTCAGCTGGGAATAAGTATTTCCTTGGCAGTTTGCTCCAGGCAATGTGTGTATTACAATGGCAGAAAACTTGTATATATTTTGTTCTAGTCCTGAGACTGTGGGAGACTGAGATTAAGGGAAGTAGGCAATTTAAATTTCAAGGCAATCTAATATTTAGATATGCTATGGTATTGTTAGGGATTTTAGCCAGCTCTATAATATGAATCAAGTTTTGAGTCTCATTAGAAAAGAAATTCCTGTAAAGTTAAGCCCTGAGAATTTGGACTACAAGCAAGGTTCATCTTGAAAATGGTATTAAATAGAAGCCAAGTATTTTACATCAGAACCATACAAATTATGCCTTGAAGGTACGAGCAGAATCAAAAAGACTGCATACTTGGCAGACTCGAGTGTGGAAAAGTGTAAGATTTTTCTTTGAGAAGAGACCCAAGGCAAACTGTTGGTGAAAGGCCACATAGAAAATTGGCTTTCTGGGATTCCATTCACATTGCTCAGCCATTCAAGTACTCAGAGGTGCCTATAGCCATGATGCAAAAAGTCCAGGTTACTGATGGAGCCGATAACAGACCATGGACTAGTCCATATAATGCTGATTGTAGGCACATGCAGAAGGTAGCATTTGTGGAGTCATGAAAACTTCCATCCAAATTTCTGAATAAAACTTGCAAGAACAGTGAATGAAGCTATAAAAGTGAAGACAAAAGTGCATTGGAGACCCCAGGAAGCTGGAAAAGACAGGAGAATGGAGAAACTGCAAGGAGGGAGCCAAGCGAGCCCAAGACACAATCCATGAATGCAGCAAACAATGGCCATGTCATAATGGCAAGTCTACTCCAACCCTTTGGAGCTGTGTCTCACCACAGCTTGCACCAAGAACTAGATGTAGAAGTACATGATTTAATGTTTGCCCTGCTGAGTTATGGTCTTTTTAAGGCCTATTGGTTTCTAGGCCCCTGATTCTCCCTTCTGAAATGAAACTCTTTGTTTTATGCTATTGTATGTTAGTTCTGATTTTCAGAGGAAACCTTGGACTTCTTTGCAATGCTGTAACTGTTAAAATAGTAAATTCTTGGTGATATGTTAAATACATTTTGAATAACGAAATAGGAAGAATGTTATGGTTTAGATCTAAAATAGCCCCCAAATTTTCAGTTGTTTGGAAGGTGATTGTATTATGGGAGCTGCACAGTTGACATGCTCTTCAGAGGTGGGATTTGGTTGGAGGAGACCAGTCATGAGTGCATGACCTAGAAAGTTTTATCTCCCTCCCAAGTTCTTCCCTCACGTCCTCAGCTTCCTAACCACCATGCCATAAGCAGCTCTCCTCCCCCATGCCTTTTTTTCTTTGCTGTTTCTTTCCTGGAACCAGCCAACCTTGGATTGAAAGATGAGGCAAAATAAGTGTGTTCTCTTTTAAGCTATTAGTGCCAGGTATTTTGTTCAAGCAACAAGGAAATCACTAAGACAGAGGGAATATAAAATTTCTATAGTACTTTATATTGATTTTATGTAAAATAAGTTCTATTATTTAATAGTACTTGTAGCTTTCCCTGTAGCAAATATTAAAATAAACATTTTAAAATTATAATCCTAACCACTATGTGCCTGTGTGTATGTGTCTTAATTATTTGGCTTTCCTCACTAACATGACACTAACTGGAAGCAGGCAAAGCAAGAATCTTTTCTTCACAACTGGTTTGGTGGAAAATGCCCATAAAGTCCTATGATATAATGATATATTTTTGTAAATACTTTTTATTCAAGTAAGGAAGGCTTTTCCTATTCCTAGAATTCATGATTTTTTAAAAGATTGTATGTGCTGAATAATTTTATTAGCTAAATTTTAGCAACTATCATTTCTTAATTTGATCAATATTGACAAACTATAAATTCCCAGAATTTAATAAAAATTCTTAAATAAAATCTTAACTGCCCAATTATTTACTTCATATACAATTTTACTAATTTCATTTATTTTTATTTAGACTACCACATGTTTTCAGTACATGATTACATTCTTAGTGGGGAGTTAGTACATGTGCATAACACACAAAAACAATTCTATTACTATGATACAAAAAATTTAAATTTTCTATAGAAGCATAAATTTTTATATGTATTATCACATTTTCTCTAATCTTTCTGCATATATTGTTAATCGTTAAGAGTGAATATTTTTGCTTCTTCTGTACATTGATATTAACAGATGTACATTATTTTCATACTGTTTCAAAGTTTCAGCTACTTTTTAATTTTTAAATATTGCTTGGGGGTTTTTTTTGAAGTTGTTTGTCTTCACACTTTATTTTAAAATTTTGTTATGTTTTCTTTTCTTGTAATGTCTTTGGATACACTTTAATTCAATAATTTTGCATAATTTCATTGTATTTTTAAAAATAAAACTTATCAAGTCTCTTTCTTAATATTTTATAATTTTGAACTGTAAATTTTTCATTGTTGTTTATGTTCTAAGTACTGTAATAATGTGACATTTAAATATTTTCTTTGCCAAAATTAATATATTCATAAACATTTAAAATCAATTTTTCTAGTAGATTTTTAATGATTAATGAGAATTTTAATTCAATTTATTTTCCTAAGAAAAATAGAAGCAATACTATAATTATTTTACTAATTTTCAGTACATTTCTAGATAAATATTTTTATTAGCATTCATTGAGTTAAAATTACCTTTGACTCCTATCATGAGGTGCAGGGCCCTTAACACATTCTGTTCCCTGACTCACTCACATTCACATATTTCCTTTCCATTCACATCCACACATTCACACATCTCCCATTCACATTACCACAATTTTTATTTGAATAATCTCATTGACAGCTAAATCATAAAGCATATTAAATTAAAATTAATATACAATTTTTGTGATCTAAAATGTATAACCGGCATCGTATGCATTCATTTACCTTATTTGTTTACACACATCATTAACACACTCTCCGGTATGGTTTACTCTAGATGTCTGCTCCCAAAGCTTCAAACATTCAGCCTCAGATCTGGAAGGTGACTGGGTTGTGGCGGCTTGCAGATGACTTGTTTTTACTAGCTGTGGACTAATCAGCAGAGGCGCACTCTGGGGGATCAGGCCTGGAAGGGTTTATCTTCTTCCCTGGCTCCTCCCTTCACTTTCTCCACCTGCCATCCCGTGAGCAGCCCTCTTCAACTCTAGTCCTCTGCCGTGCCATCTTACCTTGGAGTCAGCCAACTATGGACTGAATCATGAGCCAAAATAAATCGTCTTGTAAATAGTAGGCATTGGGTATCTTTTTCTCATTGACAGAAAATTCACTAAGACCCTCTCAGAGACAGAAGTTTCCTTAGAACGTCATCAAACAGATTGGGAAGTGTCAGATCCTTCGCAGCTGCTCATTTGCTTACACGTTCGCCCTGCTGTCACGTTTGCCTTCTGGGTCTGTGAAACATTTGGTCTTAGGATATCCTTTTCTATAGTAACAGGACAGGTATCATTACATTTTCTGTGTACTGGAAAACTCATTTCTAGATTCCATATTTTCTGCTGTTATACTTCCCCATTTTATTTATTTATAATTTTGAAAATCTAAAGATAAAATAACTGCATATTTATGACATAGAACGTGACAATTTGTTTTATAAAAACAATGAGCAACAATCAAATCAAAGTAATTAGCATTATTATTATTATTATGGAAGCCTTCAAGCTCTTCTTGTTACTTTGAGAAACAATAAATTGTTGCAACTTATACTCACCCTGTTATAATACACAACTTAGAATGTATCTAACTGTACTAAAGTACCTGTTATTCAACCATTCTAGATTGGTTTCTGGGTATACTTCATGAATAGAAGAGACGGTGAGCTCTCCAATAAATATTAGCTAAGAAATCATAGCTGGGAGAGTAAAAAGGAAAACATTTGAACCTAACATAAACAAACTCAAGAATACATAATTTGTATCTTTAAGCAAATCACCCATATATCAAATGAGTGTTTTGGCTTATTACATCACAACTGTTTCTGAGGGTCACTGGCTGTATGATTCTATAAATTCTTGCAAAGAACTAAGTAGCTTAAAAACAATATTGCTTTTAAAAAGGAAACACTACTGAAAGTAACCTCTAAAGTATGACCATTGCATCAAACCTAACTTTGACTGAACTAATTATCACAGTATTCTTTTCTATGCATGGAGACTACCTAATCAGAAAGTCTCAGCACTAAATAGGTTTTCACTGATGATAATACTATGATTGACTTTTCATGAAATACTGACATTCTTGTACACCCCCTCTCAAATTTAAATGCTCCCACCCCCAGTTAATTGACTCTATGGTGTATTTTAGAGAATTTAGATTCAAATGAGTAAATTTTTTGTTTCAGTTTATAAATTGTGCTGTTGTCTTATTCAAATATATAACTTTAGCAATATCCTAGAGTTTTAAAAATGCAAATTACAATTGGCCATACAAAAGAAATAAGAAAACATAAAGGATTTCTTCTTTTATTAATATCATTCTTTCTTTATAATTTGGTTTACTCAGGTAAGGGAAAACATGTAATATTTAAGCCTGTGTGTCTGCTTTATTTCAGTTAACATTATAATCTCAAGTTGCATTCATTCTTCTACAAGTAACTCAAGTTTATTGTTCTTTTACGTCCATCAACAGATGAATGTAGAAAAAAAATTGTTTTACACAGAATGAAGTAGTACTCTGCAGTGAAATCTTTTTAAAGCACATGCACTTATTTATGCTTGCCCTTGCAATATTCACATAAAAATAAAACATGCATAATTTTACCTCCTCTAATAAGACAACTTATAATAGAAAATTTGATTGTTTTTGAGATCAAACACATTTTCCAATTTGTCTTGCCACCTCAATATAATGACAATGAATGTGATTCATTTAGCTTTCCGTGTCCTATTAATGGGATCTTATGAAAACTATGTCAGTTGTCAAAGAATTATTTAGATCAAAAGAAATAACTGACTTTGCAAGGAGATCTTAGTCACTTTTGATTTGCTGAGACAAAATACCCAACATCCACACCACGAAAGAAGAGGGGTTTACTTTAGTTCATGGTTTTAGTCCATGAGCACAAGGCAGAAACCCATTATAGAAGGAAATAGTAGAGGAAAACGCAACCCATGGCAGACAAGAAACTGACAGAGAAGGAAAGTCCTACGGGAAGAGCACACTTTTCAAGATCATAGATCAAGGACTCCACTCCAGAGAGATTCTACCTCCTGACACTTTCAGCTATTGGACACAAACATGGATGAATCCATGGCTGAGAACAGTGTCCTCATGGTCCAACCAGCCTTCAAGCTCATGATGCATTTAGTGAAAAGTATCTTTAACTTAAGGATTGCTTTCAAACCATTTTGCCTACTGTTTATCTTTCCTTTTTCCTTATGTGTATATTTGATAATTCAAATAATGAATATTGTAATGGTTTTTAAAATTATTCTTTAAATAGCACCACAGCAATGATCAAATCAGAGAAAAGCAGCTAAGACAATGATCTTCCACTTATAGTGGACTTACCTGCTGATAAGCTAATTGCATCTTGAAGCTATCATAAGTTAAAAATATCTTTAATAAACCTAACTTTACAAGCACAGTAGCTCAGCTTGACTTAACTTGGATATGCTCAGAACACTTACCTTAGCGTATATTTGAACAAAATCATATAACAGAGTCCAGTTTACATATGAGCATGAGCCCCCAGAGCTCATTGGTAGCTACAGCTCACTGCCACTGCCTGAGCATCCTGAGAGAACCAGAATTCTTATCACTGTCCTGGGACACAAGCCACATTCAAAGTGTGGATTCCATTGAGTTCAAATCACTTTTGTACCAATGAGAAATTTAAAAAATAACAGTAAGTCAACTGTTATGGTTTGAGTCTAGATGTCCCCTCAAAGCCTCAAGCAGTCATAGGGGTGGGAATTTCGAGGGCAGCTGAATGTGGTTTTGTGATTGGTCATTGTCTAGCACTGGAATTGGGATGTGAGGGCTGCACCTGCCTAAGGTATACACTATAATGGAGGGAAGGAGCTTTTTCCCCTCTTGCCTTTCCCTCTTGT
This sequence comes from Cavia porcellus, assembly GCF_034190915.1. Classification (NCBI taxonomy): domain Eukaryota; kingdom Metazoa; phylum Chordata; class Mammalia; order Rodentia; family Caviidae; genus Cavia; species Cavia porcellus. The sequence goes on from NW_026947495.1 coordinate 11,427,019, forward strand.
CACTTGCAACCATCACCAATGGCTGTCCCTTAACCATGACAACCTGCCTTGAAGCCAACTGAGTATGGACTGAAACCTCCATGAACTGTAAGCTAAATGAACCTTTTGTCACCCAATTTTGGGTATCAGGTAGTTTGTCTCAGAAACAAGAGAAACATAACCAACACATCAATGTTTCTTAAATCAAGTATTGCTATCTTCAACCACAGCAAAAGGTCCTCACTGTTAGGTTTTCTAGTGCTGTGCAGAGAGATAAAGAGAGTGAGAGCGAGAGAGCAAAAGAGCAAGACAGAGAAAGAGAACAGAGAGTGAGAAAGGAGAGAGAGACAGACAGAGAGAGAGAGAGAGAGAGAGAGAGAGAGAGAGAGAGACCCTTACTGTGGGCACAGAAGGGTTACAGAAGAGTGCAGTACTCTCTCTGAGCACAACAAAGAACCAAAGACCTGGTTGGGCTTTTATTATGTCTTAGTAGCTATGGACTTAGTAGCTGACTGGGGGCATGTAGGTAAGTGCAGAAAAAAATAAGAGGAGGCTTTATCCTGGCTGAGGGAAGAGGAAAGAGAAAGTTGACCTGCTGTGTGGTTTTTTAGCTCTTCTGTCATGCTAGATCACTGTATGATAACTCAGCTAATTCTCTGTAGTCAAAAACCATTCACTAATACTTGTCTTGTTACTGGTTCAAAGAAAACTGCAGGAAACTGCAGCATTTCAATAACTGAAAGATTCTAGGAGGAAAATGATGGCTACTCAGATGCAATAATGTGTCTCGTTTTTCGGTTCTGGCAGGCCTAATAATTTGTTTCTTGGGTATCTTAAAATGCATTAAAGATGTGAGATGTGATTTACATGGACAAAGAATACATTGTGTATGAAATTTAAAAGTAAAAAATGCACACACATTAATTGCAATTATTGTTAAGCGGGTCCATGAATCATGGAGCTGGAAGCACAGTCTGGAGACTTCTCTCCCTGCAGCCCTCTGCACATCTAGGAGCCAGGTGTTTCCAACACCACCCCCAGCTGTCACTGTAAAGCTTGGGAGTAGAACCCTGATCCTATCCTCATGTTCCTGGAAGCATGTGCGTAGGCTGTGCCTTCATTTGTCTTTTTTCACTGCTTGCTGAACTTTCCCATTGCTTTAGCACCTAGACTTGGCAAAGATTTCCCTGGGGTGTTCAGGCCCTGCTCTGCTAATCCTCAGCCCACGGAATACCTTATCTCTGAGGTGACACTGCTCAGTCTCTCGTCTTACCAGCTCTGTGCTAATTTCACACCTCCATTCGGTGTCTGCTTCCACATGTGTGCCTAGAAGTGCTCTACTTACAGTGGCCCATTGCACACGTTCTTCTACTAAAAACAGGAGAAAAACTGATTTTTAAATGTTATTTTCTAATATTTATTGTGTCATGGATTTATATAAGAAAAGCCGGAAAGAGCCTATGGCAGTAAGGAGAGCTTAGGACTCTGGTTTATCACAGCTGCTTCTGTATTCTTCTTAAATCTCATATCACTGTCTTTGTCTAAGACTTTTTACCTACCTGCACATGTGGAATAATATACTACAGTTATGATATGAAGACTCCATAAATAAAAGCAAATAACAGCTAGTTACAACTATGACATATTTCTTTAAAGATATCTATAGCTATTAAGGATGATCATTAAAATTGTGTTCTGAGATACTTGCAATTTACTCTAATGTATTGACTAGAGAAACAAGGCTCAGATTATTCAAATAACCTTTCCAAAACAAAAATGTCCCTAAGTAATGAAACTTAGATGCAGGACTGTGTAGTCATCTCTTAAGTATGTTTATCTGTTTCTTCTAATTGATTCTAAATGAAAGTATATTCAGAAGAGCTCTCGAACCATTAAGTTTACAGGATGGTTTAAGTATTGATTAAATTTCTTAAGATATATCATTCAATATAACTCATTTAGTCCAAAATTTTCTTTTTGTGTGTGTGTGTGGTGGTGATGGTGGTGCTCGTGCTGGTGCTGGTGATGGTGTGGGCAATGGGTCCCAGAGCTGGTGCACACTAAGCAAACTCTACCACCCAAACAACTCCCCAGACTTTATGCCAGCCTTTATTCTCAACCTCATATATAATCATGAACTTAGTTCTGATTGCTTTTGTTCCATATGAGATTAATGAAGGCATCAATAAACATAGATGAGAACATTCTTTACTGCTTTGTTATCCTTCTTGCCTCCAGTCTCTCCTTCCATCTACATTTCTTTGAGCCTCTTGAAAACCAGCTGTGTTGTGATACTCGTTACTTAAGATACAGGTCAGGTTAGAATGAGGCTCCGATGGCCACAACACACTAGTAGTTTTGAGAAGGGGCTTAGGGTGCATGCCATTGGTGTCTCTGGTGTGAGCAAGATGAACAAGACAGTCTCCTATCAAGCCCCCTTTACTCTGGTCCTAGATAACAGAGGTCCACTCTGCTGGCACTTCTGTGATTATTCAAATGAAGGCAAGATTCTCTAAGAGATGAGCCTTGATTCCTGAAACTCTGGAAAGATGAGTTATTTCCACGGAATCTCTTAGGCCAGAGGAGTCTCTTGCCACACCTAAATTTCACAGGACAGAAGATACAACTCTTAACAAGAAACAGCATCAACTCTGTACTCTAACTTCACTCCTCATTAATTCAGACAGACAGAAACTCTTCAGCTGTTCCCCGATTCCAACCCACTTCAGCATTTTCTCATTATTTATCACTTCTCCTTTCTTCCATTCAACCATTCACTCACTGTAGAGTATCTGTTTGATACCATGCATATGAGAAATACAGTAACACAATTTTTTTAAAAAGTAAATGATTGTTTTCATGAAACTTTCGTTGCAAATGAAAAATAAATAAAATATGTGTCAAAATGTGTTAAGGAAAATAAAGGGGATGGGAGAAGGAAAATGATGATGTGTAGCAAGGGAATTATTTTAAATATGATAATTAGAGGCATTCTTGCTGAGAAAGTGAAATTAAGCCAAGATCTGAAAGAGATGAGAGAAGGAGCCTGAGCGACACTACCTGGGGGGAGACCATGCTGTTCAGAGGGAACAAAAGCCCCACAGGGCCTGAGGCATAGCACAGGAATAAACCTGCTCCTAATGAAGTCTGGAAAGAAACAGTGGGTTGGAGGAGAGAGGGAGAAACTGTGTGGCAGAATACAGATAACACTGAGCTTCTGGATGAGGATCTGATGGGATTTCAACAGCCTTCATTCTGTCATCTTGGGCCATTCAGGCACCTGTTCCCCAATTCCGTCTGCCCCATAACAGCAGCCTCTTTCCCTTAACTGTTTTTATAAGTGTATTGAATGAAATAGAAAGACAGGAACCTATTGTGACTAAGTTATTTTACTAAAGAATTTCTAGTAATAAATTTCCAATTGCTAAGTGGAGGAGAATTGTGGTAGTCTGGGATCACCCTTCTGCTTTGGATCTCGTAGCTTTAAGATGTCTATCAGGTACCCTAAGGATCAATGAGTAGGAAGCTTAAATTGATTGTCCCAAATTCACAAAGAAATCTGCAGATATCTGGAGATATCTGCATGTAGAAAGCCTGTTACACGGTGGATTATTGGTATACCTACTGGTAGAGAGGTAAAACAGTGGAATCCTGGGGCACTACAACACCGAACCATCAGACATGAGAGAGACAGTAAAGGTTTCTGGAGAGATGGAGTTCTGGGCAGAAAGAGAGAAAGTGTAGCCCAGAAGTGAATCGGATATGGTGTATTAGAGAGAAAGGAATGAATGATCAGTTTGTTGGATACAACAGAGAGACTCAGCGAGGAGAAATAGCCTGGGCTACTTTCCATGTAAAAGTTTTTGGTGGCTTTTCTGTCCTTCCCTTAGATTTACTGTCCTCCTGTAAAGTGGACAGAACATCTGATCTCTGTGAGCACTTCAAGGTGACAGGACAGTGATTTGGGAATTGAAACTTTACAAAGCAGGAAGGATTCTGGAACCGGGATTAAGTCTGGAAAGGTTAAAAAGGGGCCACTTCATTCCACCGCTCTGTACACCTCTGCAAAGCCTCAAACTTGCTCTACTGTGGATTATAAACAAAATGTCCTCTTAAAAATGCCCTTCTTCTACTGTATGGGGACAGAGGAAGGATAATTTTGTGGCAAGAACAAGATGCAGTGGGTAGGTAAGGGCTACTATAAGAATGGATTGATGAGATGGAGATGGGTGTCCTCATGCCGCAGCCTTCCTCAGGAGACGCTGTGCACACTGAGGATCCACTTCCCCCCACTTCCCCCTGGGGCCCAGATGTTCATGCAGTAAGAAAGAAACTTCACTGGATTATCTTTAGGGAATTGGCATCTCCCATAAGAATCATGTTCCACAAGCTGCACTCCCAGAGTCCTTATGTTCTTAATTAAAATTCACTGATAAGTTTGTTTGATTTTCACTATTGAAAATCCTTACATTTATATGCATTATGAGCCCACGTTGAAGAGGAGTTAATCATTTTGAGCAGGACACACCCCTTTCCCCCCAACAGTTTCACTAAGTTGGTCAGCAGAGCAGCCCCACACAGTTCTGACAGAGTCCTGGCCCTTCTGCCTTAGCTATTCCTGGGAATCACTGCCAGTCTCGGCAGCTCAGGGTCACGTGTTAAGTTGCTGCTTCCCAAGGATTCTAAATGCTGCACAGGCAACTATCTGCTACAAGAATCTGTTCATCATTATTACTCATTAGAGAAATGCAAATTAAAACCACACTGAGATTCCATCTCACTCCTGAAAGAATGGCCAAGATCAAGAAAACCAACAACAACAAATGCTGGAGAGGCTGTGGGGAAAAAGAAACTCTCCTGCACTGTTGGTGGGAGTGTAGGCTGGTGAAACCATTGTGGAGGTCAGTCTGGAGATTTCACAAAAAGCTGAGATTGGAAGTCTCATTTGTTCCAGCTATTCCACTTGTAGGCATATTCCCAGAAGAACTGAAAGCATCATATCACAGTGATATATGTGCACCCATGTTTATAGTAGCATAATTTGTAAGAGCCAGATCTTGGAAACAACCTAAGTGTCCATCAACTGAGGAGTGGATAAACAAAGATGTGGTATTTTTATACAATGGAGTACTACTCAGCTATAAAGAATGATCACATTGAGATATTTATAAATAAATGTGCACAGCTTGAGACCATACTCATAAGTGAAATAAATCAAACTCACATGTATGAATACCGAATAGTTTCCCTAGTGTAAGAAGTGATACAAATACATAAAAGTATGTGGTAATCATGATTCCCCATTATATGGTTTTGAAGCCTTATAAAGTTTTCACTCACTAATTGGGATGGTTTTATTCTGGGCTGTTTGATAGTATTGTTTGTGATGATATGAACAGCTATTTTGAGAAAACAAGACATCATAATAGCTAGTGCTGATTTAATATCATCTTGTTTTGAAGTCCCATCAAACTGTTGTTCTTCTGTCTCCTTTGCTTTTATCATGTTGTATCTTACTGGATTTTATTATATGTGATACTATAAACAAAATTTTTATAGGCAAAGAGATAATATAGAAACCATTGTTTGTTTTCTGTTAGCTGGTTCTAAATACCCTGTAATACTTTCATCCTTTTGAATGGTTTCACACTGTCTTGCTATGTTTGATGCTATAGTATATGAAGTTATACTCAAATATTTCAAGGAAAGAGACACTATGGTAATTACTATTAAGTCCGGTTATCTTGTGGTGAAACACTATGTTGCTTAAATTGTTCTGTTCTGACCTGTATTGTTATGTTGTTATGTCCTCATTTGTCTCAATCTCCCCCTTTTTAAAAAATTATTTATTTATTATTATTATTTTTTTAATTAAGGGAAAATTTTTTTAAAAAATATCAGGATATATTATAGTAACTTTTTTGATTTCCTATTAACTTGATTTGAAGCCCTATATTTCTGTTGCCATCTTGTTTTGACTGATTTTACTCTATTCTGTTCTGTTTGATAGTATCGAATTTGCGTGTATGGGCAACTACTTTGAAGGCAATAAGATTCACTATGATGCCCATTCTGGTTTGACTATTATCTTCCTTTGAAGTTCAGTAATGTCTCCAATGTTTAGGTTTTATTGGTTTTGTTCTATATTGTTTTGTTCAATTTTATTATACCTAATGATATAGGCAATTCTTTTTAAGGTAGCAAGAGGCATTATGGTATCCATTGTTGATTACTTTTTATTCTGTTTTTACATCATGTACTATGTCCATTCTTTGTTTTGACTGACTGCTTTGTTTTGTCACATTTGGTTTTATTCTCTTCCCCCCAAAAAAGTAATAAGAACTGTGGGAGTAATGAAACCCGAAACATATAAATGTTATGGTAAAAAAGAGAGGAAAAGAAAGTGCTCTAAAGGACACAACTGCAAGTGTGTTTAGGTGTGTAAGATAGATGACCATATTACTAAGTTTTTGTTGGATCATTGAACACAACTGTTTGCAGTCTCACTGTTTGAATGTCCACTTTTATGCTTTAATTTTGTAACTTGAACAACTATTTCTAAGATGATAATAAGTAATCTATTTAGTGATTTCTTACTGTTTTTTTTAAATTCTGTGTTATTTGTACTCTTTTACTGTTTTGTTTTTCTTTAAATAAAATTTTTTAAAAAAGAATCTGCAAAAGAGCATTTAACCAAGTGAGGCTCCTCCTCTAGCAAACCACGTGTCCTTTACCATGTCCTGTTTGAGTCTCAGTCATCCACTAAGCAGTTTTGCAGTTACACATTTTTCTTTCAAAACTCAGATGAGGGATAAACCAATGTTTCAATGAGGGGTATTGAAAGTAAATTTGTTGCTTTCTATGCTCTTTGGTGGTTCATGACAGACTGGAAGAAAACCAATTTCTTCTACCTCCAGTCTACTTGAAGTGGTTCTGTTTTATTTCATTTTTTGTTTGTTTTTTATTTTGCCTAGAAATTCTGATTATTAACATTATCAAATCCAGCAAATTTTGCATTTCCTGGAGATTTGAAACAGATGACCAATGCAAATTTTCAAGTGTTGTTCTTCGTAAAAGACAATGAAAAAAAAAAAAAAAAACAATTTGTCATTTTAATTTCAACACAAAACAAAATACTAGTTTTATAAATAATCTGACTATTGAATCCTTAAGTTTAAATGAAACTCCTACATCTTCCTTTCTTTGACTGAAAACAGAGAAGAAACCAATAAATGAGATAAAGTAGTTGAATAAACACCGGGCACAGACAGATTGCTAAAGATTAGTTGTAGACTCTACCACTATTAACATCATTATTGTATAGTTATTTGTCTACATTGTTTGACCTTAAGAGTGAGAGATTAAACTTTTTCTTTATTTTAGCACCTGAATTCTAAGAGTAAAGCAATAAAACTGTATAAAAATCATTTGTCTGTATCATACTTTTGAGAAACTTGTGAACAGGTGTTAATGGCACTGGTAAAATAAGAAGAGTTAGAAAATATTTCAGAATCAGTTCTTGTACCATGGAATGTTATGAGGGAATTTGATGGAACAATTAGTTGGCTTGGCATGGAAAATCTGAAATATGCATATGTAGATTTTTAATGAATGTTTTTTACATTTAAATATCTTTAGGAACAATTTAGAACATTAGCTTTTAACACCCATTTGCTAACTTATGAAAGTCAGTGATTATTATTTGCATACCACTGCTTAAAAAATTATTGTAGTAAAAAAGGCAACCAAATCAAAATCAACATAAACACAATCATTGCTCAGAAATAAAAATATATACCATTACCTCAAAAATAGGGTAGAGTAGGTTGTAAGAAACATGAATAATGGACTTTCTTTAAAAACCTGGAACTATGTTTTCTATTTTTGGATGAAAACAATAATGTCTCAATTCTACTTTAGTAAATGTTTATTGATATCCTTAGATAATACTTTAAAAACTAAGTATGAAGAAAAAATATATTTTAAAAATTGTTCAATCTCTAACATCAGTTTGTATATTACTCACCATTACACTTGGCTTTTACACACAGAGTACCTGGAGGTGCCTATTATAAATAATTGATACCTCTCTTCTTCCTTTTGCTTTGGGATTTTCATGGAATCTCACTGGCTCTATCCACATCTTTTCCAATAGATGATAATGTACTTTGAGTGGACAGCCCATCATTATATTTAGCTGCTGCTTTCTGATAAGGTATTTCAGGGCTTTTACCCACATGTTGCAATATAGAAATAAAATCATTTTGTCTACTAAGTATTTGGTAGAGTACATTAGGTCTGAAAAAGAGAAAATTAATTCATAGATCAAATCTCATCCATTAGACACAAAGAAGGTGTCACTGTTTTTCAACTTCCGCTGGTGCTGGGTGTCCTTGACCCCCTCCAGAGCTCTCAGAAGTAGCCATAGCCTCTTTTAGAGGTCTAATACTTTATAGTGATTTGATTGTCATTGTACTGCCAAGCAAACTTGTGACAGATGGCATCAACTAACCCTTCAGCTTGAATCCTCTGTAAGCAGACCTGTGACACATTTAAAATTAAGGTACAGTACTAGATAATATTAATTCATAACATATATTAATATGTATCCATCATTTTACTTGACAGATGAAATTCTTTGATAGATATGTGTATAAGTACTGGATTACTGCACCGTTTAGTGAGGTCTTGTAATTTATCTGCCCAGCCTTTAACACTAGCTCTGGAGACTGCTGTGTGGAGGTGACAGAAATCATCTTACACCTGGGTAATTCACAACTCTGGTCATTCGATCTGATCGCTACATCCTTTTCATGTGTTTATTATTAAATCGTCATTATATTCTTTATTATGCAAAAGTAGGTTATTACTTAAAAGTTTACTCTGAAATGTTTTTCTCCTATTCTTTTTGATGTTGAACAAGAAAAATACCAAGAATACAATTTTATTTAGAAACTCATTGCACACATCTCTTGAACGCAACCCAGTACTAAGTGCACAGGAAAGAAAAATAACTGAAATGTTAATAAAACAATGAGGAGAAGAGATGTTCTGAAAGAATTTATTAATTCTTAATAAGGTAGCGCATTAATTAAAAATCACGATTCATATTCCAGAAAATCTCAAGTCCCAGACTTGGTTTTGCTATTGGTTTACTGAGTCACTTTAGGTCAGTCAATTTAAGGACATGACCTTCAGATTCTTTATTTATAAAATTTAAGGAGAGAGAGGCAGAGATGGAAAGAATTCCTATCATTACCAAAAACTATTTATATTCGTGGAGTAAAGAAGGGACAGTCTATGACTTTCTATCTTCTGTAAAGAGGTTAATCATATGAAAGGATAGAGATGGTAGTAAAGAAACAAACAGAATTGTAGAACTTTGGTGTGTACCAGGCTGCGTAGGGCTGCTTTAGAGAATTAAAGTCAATTCTACCAAAACTGTCAAGTCCCAATATCAGTATGTACATTTAATAGAGAATATACTGCTAAAAAGTATGATTTTGTCAAGATTTTAGAAAATATGTTATAAAAGAGAAAAGAATTAGAATAACAGATTTACAGAAATTTGAGATGACAGAAGATCAATTAACTTCTTTTCATAAAACAGCATTTTGTGAACCTCTGGAAGTTCCGTGTTACAAATACCAGAATTTTCAAAATCTGTTACCAAAATTTGGAAATGTATCATCATAATGAGGGACAGGACATGGATTCTCATTCTAAAGTAGGTCTGCTTACTCAGCTCTAAAATCTGAATGCTTCCTTGAAACTCAATACACAGCTTTTTTCAGTCATGGCTCATTGTACCTCCTAAAAAGTCTTTGAATTAATCTTACTGAGATTCAATTAAGAACTGAATGCTAGTTCTCAAGCTTCCCAACACATCTTTTCCCACCATTATTTCTTGGTTCTGAAATTAATTTGCTCCTCACTATTATGTTGACCTCATCACACATCCACTTGACTTTTTGCCAAAAAAGAAAGATGAGTTTGCTACTGTGAGCCATCTCACTGTGGTGGAAAGATCTCCACTCATTTCTGGGCTCCTGTTTATGAACCTGTTTCTCGATACGGGGATTTATGTGCCATTCTTAGAAGACAATTAAGCAATACGGTCTTCAAACATTAAATATTTGAACGTGCAAAATATGGCACTACTAATTTTTGTTGAGTACTGAGTGTTTTACAGAATAAAGTCAACCTATGCTCTAATTCTGAACTTAAAATGCCCTTTAATATGAAATGAAATTTAAACAGTAACTAGAATTTTGAGGAAAAATTGGCTCCCATTGATTATATGGACTACATAGAGCGTGTAGAGTTTATTTACGCTAATAAAATAAAAATACCAAAATCATTTATGACAAAGACTTCAACATCTTAATTTAAGATCTTCCTTCAAGATTTTTGGAGTGATTAATGACAATAAAATGAAAATGTGCCCCAAAAGATAAGGTGAGAGGATCACCTCTCAGAATTAAGTTATAGCAGTATGTTTTGATTCTGTAATTTGGAATCCAAAGATATGTGAGCATAGAATGGAGAGATGGCCAGTGGCCATGGTCAGGCAAAGGGTTCAGTGATGTCCTTCTTGCTCTGATCAAACGGAACCAGCAGGCTGAGCTGTGAGGTTAAGGTAAATGCACACAAATTGTTGACGATGCACACCTGCCTTGTTCATCTCTAACATTAGTAGGTAGTAAGGATCCAGTGATGACAACCTGGCTTGAAAATTCCTGCTGAAGTAACTTACAGTATTTCCTGCATCTTCCTAGAGAGCAGCTTTTTTCCCCACTGTTTGTTCTACTTTCACTCATCTCTCTCATTACTTGCATCGATAATAAATTCAAGGGATCAAATTATTTGTTCCTTAAACTAACCAAACTTATGAAACTAAGAATCCTAAACAACTGAAGGGCTTTGCTACCCAAACTGATAGATTTATTTTTAAGAAAATTTTGCATTTGGGCCATGTGCTGAGATAAACTGAAACAAGGACACACGCACACCACTGGATTTGTGAAGAAGAAGAGGGTTAAGCTTAGGCTATCATAATGACTCACCCTAAATAAGCTATCTTAGATTTTAAGTTGAAAATATATTTTATGGTTTATCATTGTCTATATGTAGCTTAAGCTTTGGTACATAGTATAGTGTATTACACATTTAGGAAATCACTTAAGAAACATTGAAAAATATGGACTTATTATTGACACATGATTTATTAACCAAAGACCTAATGTATCTGACATCACAGTAATGATATGCATGTAATTTTAGGAAATTAGGCATATGCTTCCATTTAAGAAATGGCTTGTTCATTAATATGTGTGTTCTTATGTATGTGCATAACTGTGTATGCAGGTACAGGTGTGTACACAGACCCAATGTTGTGATATAGAAAAATATAAAGAGAAAAGATTTGTGAAAGACCTATAAATAGTAACAAGTACATAACTCTGTTCTTAGAAAGCAAGATAAGACCAAGAAATCAGATAAACTTCCTACCACATGTAACTTTCCAATGACACTTTTCATAACATTACTGGAAAATCTTTGTATTTTGGAGGAAATCCACTGTTCGGGCTTTCAACATCAATGCTAACTTTATGGAGATGTTCCTACAACATCTCTCATGATTGCCTTTTTTTCTCCCTTGGCAACATATAAAGAATGATGAACACAAGTGAACTATTGTTTTTTGAGCATTTTGAACTTTATGTGCTGCAATCTCATTGGGAATATGACTCTTCATCGGAGAGAACATAGGTAAGTATACATTCCCGAGAGTTCTAGCATTATGAGTATGTCAGCTATGATAAATCAAGAGCACTAAGTAAAACACTGTGTTCTTAAAACACCCATCTCTGCCCAATAATCTAGCAACGTAAAATAGATAGCAGCAGTGGACAAGGAATGCAATGTCCAGATGAAGTATCACCTCATGGAACAATGAATCTGTCTAACACTTCCTGGACACTAGTGCCGTAGGTAGAACATTCTTCCCCACATGTACATCAAGCCGTACTCCTAGGAATGCTTGTCATCCAGTGCAACAAAGCAAGCCAATGCTGCCATAGCTTACATAGCTGAACCCTAAAAACCCACCCTTTGGGACAATGGTGTTGAGAATAGAAAGAATGAGTACTACTGTGACAAAGTACAGTTGGGATGAGGCCATGCTTGTCTGCTGTGGCCCTAGGACTCCTCCACGGGTTCTAATAAACTTTCTGTCTCAAGTGACATGTCCACGTGTGTTTCTTTATCTCTCCACTATCTACCTCACTACTATACAACAGTGGCAGTGACATGACTACTAAATTCATAAATGTATTTGTTTGTACTTAATAAAAATGGTGTGAAATTGGTATTCAAATGAATCATCAATAAAACTCACTCATTGTTTCTATGTCTCTGATCCACCTATTAAAGTAACTTCACTCATGTATCTGTTACTTATTTATTCTTTTTTACTTTCTCTGCTATCATGCTTGTAGTAAATTTGGACAGAGATATAAGCTAAAGTCTCCACATTTTAATTGTGATTCTTTCACTTTGTAAATCAATTCTCAAAAATGTCCATCAACTAAAGGTCTCTAATTCATCTGGACACTTACATGAGCCAGTGCCCCAGCATTTGAGACCGCATTCCCTTTATCACTTAGAGTCTGGTGTAGTGCACGTAGGTGTTCCCAGTGAACCCAAGAGCTCTGGACTACACAGCAAACTAATCAGATTTGAATTTAAGAAAGCTTTATACAGGGCCCAAGCTGGAACACACTGCAGCGAGAATCCGCCACATTTGGGTCGATCGGATCATCTCATTTTCATGCCCAGTCCCATGTCAGGCTTATCTTTTTTTTTTTTTTTTTTTTTTTCCACTTGGTGATACTGGCATTTATTTCACTAAGTAAATCCAAGTCAGACCAACCTGCTCTGGGAAGCCTCACTGGTTTAGTCAGATGTACTATACAATTTCTTCTCTCTATACCTTTATGAGAAAAATAATCACGTGTGTATGATTACAGCTACTTTTAATCCTACAAAATAAATAACAGACGATAGGAGAATATTTCCTGTCCTTTACTCTTGAAAATTATCTCTGAGCTGCAAATTTGCAATCCAATTCCAGAGGACACATGCATCGAGAGGTTTCACATTTTCCTCTGGGCACCAGGCATTGAATTGCAAAGTTAAACCAGAAAAAAAAAAAAAAAAAAAAGATAACTTGCACTCCAAGTGGACATTTAACACTTTCAATAACCTTCGCTGATAATAAATTCACTTGAGTAACATTTTCATATTCCACCACAGGGAAATGTCCTGAGACAAAAATTATGATTTCTGACAAAATTTGTTTTTATCTCTTACCTTCTTGTATGTACCTTCTGGTCACTGTTTGAGGGCACACGATACCATTCAGTGATTAAGATAAAGCAGAGACAAAGCTTATGCAATTCCTGTGGAATCCATATTTAAGCACACTCTGGAAGACTTGCTGTGGTTAACAGGTAAGATGAAAGCTTTGTGGGTTCAACACTAAAATGACTAAGGAAAATTCAATTTTTAGAAGGCATTAAAGCAGGATAAAAATGTGAAGGCTTTTATTTCTTTGGTGTTTATGTAATTCTTGAATTTTTTGGCAGTAATTTGAAGATCATTAAGCTAGAAATAATAATGATGTTAAACATCTAATACCTAGAATCTTCTAGAACCTATTCTCAGAATTTTAATCTGAGCCTGTAACTTTTTCTGTGATTTATCATTTATGAAGACTTTTTTATTTCTATTTTATTTTGTTTTACTTTTGGCATAGCTTGTAAAGAGTATTTTTAGTAAAAATATGTTTCCAAGGTTTTGTCAGTTTTCATTTGGGCTTTAATAAGATCATGCACAGGTTTGGGTTATAAAATAAAAAAAAAAGGAAGCACATTTACAACATAAATACATAAGAGAGCACAGCTTTTTCAGCAAAGAAAATTGATTGATTCGCAGAGTCTGTACAATTATAAACTCAATTGTTAAATCAAAACACATCCCAATCACCTAAGCATGTTACTTTTAATAGGCAATATATTCCTCAAGAAGCCACATTCTCTGCTAGCAATATTGAATTATCAAAATTCAAAGATGGGGTCTATAAAACATGCAATTCCTTCAGCAAAATGCAGAGTGTGTGCCACAATGTGTAGATTAATGGTCAGCCTGCCAAGGATTTTAATGTATATTTCCATCATTGAAACATATGTGATGATTAGTAAAGTGTTTGGCCTGAGCAGTAAAAGATATAAAATAAATTAAATTCATCACACCTTCTGACTTAATTAAGCATTTGTTTATACTACGTTGATAAATCACATGCACAGATTAAAAGTCCCATAACTGGACATATTTCCCCCAGGCATGCTGAGAACTCATGCTGGCCTCTTCCTATGGCATCCTCCTAATTGAGGATCTCTAGGAAAATTCAACTGTTATGTCTCTGCACAATCTTGAGACATGAGCATTCACCAGATTTCAGCATTGAATATAAACTAAAGTCTATAACTTATATCACTCATATTTCTTTTAAGTTCCAAATATGAGATTTCTTTTTTCTCAATCTATTCAGAAATACTCTCACCCAAAAAGCAATTTTCACTATTTTTCTTTGAAGTATGTCACTGGAAACACAGAAGCTGAGAAATACACGCTGGAGCAAAAATGATGGAAAAAATAAACCCACTCTCACTTTTGTTATTGGTATATATTATGGGATCTGGTATAGGTGAAATATCTACAGCCTCTCCAGGCTGATTAATCAAAGTGAAAAACATTACTAAACTCAAAAGGTCACAGTGAGTCCCCATGTTTGTTAGTGGCAGACTTGGCAAGTGAAGCTGTGCTAATAATTTTGTTATTATCATTAATAATCAGTGCCAGTTTTACTCAGCAGGATACTCATAATTTGAAGGCCGAAAGAAATATCTTTTGAAGTAGACATTTACAGGAATAATGAAACATTGCTTCCAAAGAGGAATTACACTATACTCATGATTTGTTTTTCAAAGTTTGTCATCAAATTCAAGGAGACCATTCAAAGTAGACCAAACACTGGAACCCATATATATTTTCAATTAATTGTAATAGTGAATGCACAAGTATTGCCATTCACCACTACAGACTTGGCAATTATAAAACACCTTAGGCTGTGCCATGATAAAGATTGAGAGCAGAGGCTGGAGTAAGTGATGTGGCATCTGCACTGATCAGAATGGTGCATGCACAACAGGATATTTCTCAGTGGGGGAAGCTCAGCTTGGACCATGAAGATGAAGACACTCCTGGGTAAGGATGAGGAATGAACCAAGCGTTCTTACTCGGAATAGAGGACATCCCGTTTCGCAGGGAGGATGCACTGGGATACAGTTGGACATCAGCTGTCAGAGTATTATTTTCAGTTATTGAAGCTAAGTGAAACTTTGTCCATAGATGGAAAGGTAAGTCTTACAAAAGGTAAATTTGGTTCCTTCTGTACCAGCTTTCAAAAAATGAACAAACTTCTGCTTTCTACCAACAAGGTTATTAAAGATAATGAGTAAGCTTTGGAGAATGAAAAGGGTTTCAACCATGGCAGTCTATCCCCAGGAAATTAGTAGGGTGCCTCTAAAGAAAAGCCATTCCTTGGAAGTCATTCCTACTGCACTTAGAGTCCTCAAGACTCAGAATTCTATTGTGCTGCAGAATGTGTAGAGCCTCTTCTAGGGCAACATCTGCTCATCCATCTAAATAGCCTGTTAGGGAGGTAACCATTTTCTCCCTGGCCAAGAATGTGTGAAAAACATGTGTGCCCCGCTGCCCCCCTCACCTTGCTTTCCATCTCACTGGCTAGATAATGGGAGATGTTTAATATTTTTGTTTTTAAATGATCTGGACAAAACAAACATCTGAGTGATAAGTGTAAGAATAATCATCATATCCTTAATATCAAGTGAAAATTTTGTGTTTTATATGTGTGAATATATGCTTATTTTCTTGATTGAAAAGGGGGTAAAACTCCACTTTAGGAATTGTCAGTAAATGTGAAAAGGCAAATCTATACAGAATTTTGTCCTTTTTAGCCTGTTGTCAGTTTCCTTTTTTTTCCTAAGATGAACATCTTAACTCAGAACTATACTATTTCTATAAGGTTATACATTGCAGTGTTATATAAATTATATAATGAGCATGTTTCCTATAGTTAATCATCATTGACATGTAACTTTAAAAATCATGCAGTAGTTTATTGTGCATTTGTACTGTGATTCAATCAGCATTATTAAATTCCTGACCTATTAACCACAGCATAATCAAAGTTAGATTTCAGTTTGTATTTTTAAACTAGATCAATTAAAATGTTTTAATTTGTTTTGCTAAAAACCTAGAAGCAGTAAATCGCTGTATTTTTCTTGTTAAAAAATTCAAAGATGAAAGTAAGTCACATTGCTTTTGCAGAAAGTCCTAAGAACAGAGTGATCATAAAAACTGAATTTATAACTGCTAATCATATGGTGTTGTTCATGTAATGAAGGTATGTTACAGTCCAGAAACATACCAGTTTGTTTTATGAATAATGTGATTGTAATCACCTCAGTAAAGAGTCTGAAGAGTAACTATGAATCTTCTTATATATTCAGGTTTACACATTTTCTATATTTGCAAATTTTAAGATAGAAGTTGGTATTTATTGTTGAAAATTAATTAATGCCACTTCAAGATAACTTTGCATAATATATCTAGCTTAGTTTTATATATTTTAACTCATATTATCCTTTCATACATGTGAACAAAAATAAATTTCAATATTTTCTTAACCAAGGTGTTAAAGGTTACATTTAAAAAGGAAATACAAAGACAATACATAGATTGTCCAAATATAGAATGAACACTTATCTGAAATTTTAGCTGTTAAAATAAGACCACAAAGAAGTTCAAAGAATTCAGTACACAAACCCCAAACACAAATATGTACAAGGCATAAGGAAACATACCAAAGCATATTCAGAGATACATATCAAAATTTAGTCATCATTCACAGTGCTAATGATCCCAAGTAATTTGTAAAGCTATGCAAAGGAACCTTGTCTTATTTTCAGTTTTCTAATTTGTCAGTGACAGGCAGATATAATCTAGAGGGTGGGCAAAACTGGCCTCCAGCTGAGTTTATGCAAATTTCTTTGCCTGGTTTACTTGTATTTACTTTTGTTCTTATTAACATTTTGAAAAGTGTTAAATTGCCATAATACAAGCTACTTCATTGTATATGATACATTCTCTGAATCCAGGTATTGTTTCTTACAGTGTAAACACACTATCTGTTTTCTGATTTTCCCTTTAATTTGATCATGTTTTTATTCTCATTGCCTTACCTCTTAATGAAATTGGGCTACTATTCATTTGTTTGTTTACACATAAATTGATATTATTTCTTTAAATTACTTTCTTCTACAGCTTTTATACCTTTACATTTTCATTTATTTCTGACCACTATGTGGAAATTGTTTATATATTTTATAGTTAACTAGTATCTTTCATGTATGTCAAACATTTTACTATAGCTTACTTTTGCCAACATTTGCTTAAGTTATAGTTTTTGTGAAAAGTGTGTGTGATATAGTATTAACCACTTTTTACCATTTATAGATGTAGAGTTCACTGTCATGTTATGTAGCTCTTACCATTATCTATACCTAACCCATTTTCACTCCACTCTATCAAAAATTGTTCCATTACACAATGACTCAATTTTCTAGACTCTGACAACCTACAGTTGACTCTGTTTCTGTACCTTTTTAAATGGCAGGTACTTCACATAAGTGGGCTCTGTATAATCTTTACCCTTATGTTCTCATTAATTCACATCACCTATTTTCAAGGTCCACTCTTGCTGTATCATGTTTCTGAATGGCATTCATTTCCCTCGCTGAATAATCCTATCATATTTTGTCAGTACTACACTGTGTCTGTTTCCTTGTAGATAGACACTAGTGTTGTCCTCATCTTCTCACTGTTGTGAATAGTACTGTACCGTGAATGTTGGTATAAAGCATACTTTCAAGCCCTTGCTCTTAGTTACTTGGGGTATAACTCATATCTAGGTGTGGCATCTCTGGGTTATATGATAACTCTATCAGTTTTTGTGGAAGGCAAAATCTTTTCCACAGCATCTGCAGCATTTTTCACTGCCTGCACTGTGCTTGGAGTCCAATTCTCCCTTCCTTAGCCATGCTAGTGGCTACAAAGCTGTACCACACACTGATTCTGCTTTGACTTGCTGGTGACTAAGTTGAACATCCTTCCTTGTGTTTGTTGGCCACTTACTTATTTTTTTGAGAAATGTGAAGCCCAGTCTTTGTCCATTTTAACTGTTTTTTCATCATTGAAGTGTAGAACTTCTTTATACATTCTTTACAGAATCGTAATATAAGTAATGTTTAGGTATTTTTCTACCCATTTATGTATTGTCTTTTCCATTTTTGACACTGTCATTTTATGTTTATTTTTTTTTAATTTTATTTAAGGAGAAAAGAAAAAAAAAGCAGGGAAAGGGTACAAGTTATACAGATTTACAGAAAAAAAAATGAACAGTAGGAAATCACTAGTTAATGGATTACATATTGTCATCTTAGAAATAATTGTTCAAGTCACAAAATTAAAGCTTGTAAAGTGGACATTCCATCAATGATACTGCAAACAGTTCTGTTCATTGATCCAATAAAACTCTGTGATATCATTTTCTATCTTATACACTTAAAAATACATGCAGTTATATAGTTTGGAGCACTTTCTTTTCCTCTCTTTTGTACCATGACTATTACACATTTTGGGTTTCATTACTCCCACGGTTCTTATTACTTTTTTGGAAGAGAGTAAAACCAAATGTGACATAACAGAACAGAATCGGTCAAGTCAAAAGGGTGGACATAATAGATAATGTAAAAACATAATACAAGGTGATCAACAATGGTTACTATAATGCCTCCCGCTATCTCTAATAGAATTGCCTATATCGTTAGTTATAATACAATTGAACAAAACAGTAAAGAATAAAACCGACAAAACCAAAACATTGGAGACATTGTAGGTCTTCAAAAGTAGATAAAAGTCAACAGAAATGGGCGTCATAATGAATCTCATTATCTTCACAGCTGATGCCTAAACTTTCGAACCTGATACTATCCAGCAAAACAGAATAGGGGAACATCAGTTAAAAACCAGATGGTGAGAGTAATACAGGGCTTTAAATCAAGGTAATGAAAAGTCAAAGTGGGTTACTATAATATATCCTGCTATTTTTTTCCTTTAATTAAAAGGATAAAGATAAAAAAGTAAATAATGGAGTGGAGATTGAGATAAAAGAGGACATAACAATGAAACAGCGCAGATCAAAACATAACCATTTAAGCAGAATAGTGTTTCACCACCAGATAATCCTAACCTAGAAGTAGTTACCATATTGTCTCTTTCTTTGAAATCCTTGAGTACAACTTCGTATACTGTAGCATTAAGTATATCAAAACAATGTAAAACCATTCAAGAGAATGACAGCATTACAGAGTATTTAGAATCGACTAACAGAAAATGAATAATGGTTTCTGTATAATCTCCTTGTCTTTACAAGGTTTTTGCTTATACTATCGTACATAATAAAATCCAGTAAGATACAATCTATTTAGACCATTGGAGACAGAAGGACAAAAGCTAGATGAGACTTCAAAACAAGATGATACTAAATCAGTATTACCTATTAAGATGTCATTTTCTCCAAAATAGCTGTTCCTATCATCCAATCTTCTCTGCCTCATTTCTGTTGAGCTCTTTTTCTGTCAGTAGCTGTCAGTTTGTCTTCTTCATTTTGTTCTCTGCTCCATTCGTTGCGGCCTCTCTGCCATTATTTCTGGATTCTTTGTATTTTTCTTTTTTTAGAATATCCTGCAATACTCTCTGTAGAGTTGAATTGGTGGTTGCAAATTCCCCCAGTTCCTCTTTATCCTGGAAGCACCTTGTTTTTCCATCAATTTCCAGGGACAGTTGTGCAGGATATCTCAATCTTGGCTGGAGATTATTATCTTTCAAAGCTTGAATTATTTCCCCCCACGCTCTTCGTGATTTGATGGTTTGTGCCGAGAAATCTGCTGTAATTCTGATGGGTGTTCCCTTGTAAGTGGTCTGTTTCTTGTCTCTTACAGCTTTTAATATTCTGTTCTTGTATTGAATTTCTGGAATTTTTATTATTATATGCCTGGGTGTTGCTCTGTTTGGGTTGTAGGTAGCTGGGGTCCTGTATGCCTCATACATCTGAGTATCTTTACCTTTTGCTAAATTAGGAAAATTCTCCTGGATTATTTCTGTGAGTAGCTTTTGTAGTTCACTTGTTTGTGTCCCTACTTCTTCTTTTATGTTCTTAATCCTTAAGTTATGGATCCTCTTATCATCTTCTTGTCTTTGTATTATTGCTGTTTGTTTCTTTGTTATTTTTAAGAAGTTTTTCATTTCATTCTCCCATATTACAAGTCTGCCCTCCAGTTCAGATAGTCTGTCCTTAGTTTCTTTCAAGCTGTTATGCCAGTCTTCTATAGACTTCTTAGTATCTTGGTAGTCCTTTTGAACCTGTTTCACGTATTCTATGCTTTCTCTGTTTTCTCCATCAAACAATTCTCCCCTTTTTTTCTGTTCTTCCATTCCACCGTCTGTTTTTTCTTGGGTGGTACTTAGCATTTCTCTAACTATTCTGCATACTTCTAGCTTCAGGTCGTTGATAACTTCATTCCTGAATTGGTCTATGAGGCTCTCTATATGGTGCCTTATGTATATTGGTGTGGTGTCTGCTATTGCCTGTTTCTCAGAATTGGGGGCCGAGGAGCCTTTCTTGTTGCTGCCTCTTCCCATGCTGCCTCTTCTTCTCTGTTCCTTATATATGCAAGCTTACATAGGAGGCCCAGCTTCTCTCCCAGTCAGCCACAGCCTGATCGAATTGCGCCAGTTAGGTGTTCCTGCTCACCGCTGCGCACCAGGGAGTTACGGACCAGGCAGCCTACGCGTCTCCCCTCCCGGCCACCGTCAGGCTCTGGGATCTGGGTTGGGACAGCCTACGGGGTCTGCCGGCAGCGTCACGCAGGCCAGGCACTTTTCACCAATCTCGCCCGAGAGGGGGATGTGTGGCTGGAGTTGCCACCGCGCCCTGCTCCCGCAGGACTGCTCAGACCCAGAAAGTCCTCTGCTGGAGTCAAACTGTGGTAGAGTGTCAGCTTCTCTCACTCACCTCACCACAAGTCAGTGCACGCCTCCCTGCCATTCGCAGATTGCCGTTCTCAGAGCTTCTGCACGTCTCTCTCCTTGCCGAGCCACTGTAGAGGCAGCCAGCCGCCGCGCGGCGGGAAACCCAAATCACGGCTTCCAATGGCGTGGGGTCCAGTCTCCACACCGAGGCTTTTCTGTTCCTGTTTTAGCACCAGGAATGCATTCCAAGTTGGTTTCTCTCAGCCCAGTTCGTTCCTGAGTCAGCGGAGCATATCTCCACCTGTTTATGTCTCCTTAGTCCGCACCATTCCTGGCTTCTGAGCCGAGTCTTTCAGAGAGCCTCCGGTAGTTGCTGTTATCTGTCCGCCATGTTCTCCCGGAAGTTATTTTTAATGAAGTATAAGTTTTATATTTTATTACATTGTTCCTTGTGATTTTTGGAGTCATATACATGAAAATCATTGCCAAATTTAATATCATAAAGTTTATGTATTGTTTTCTTTTAATTTTTTTTTTTTTGTTCTAAGGACTCAATGTATTTTACATATTTTGAATTAGTTTTGATGTATGGTCTGAAATAAGGATCCCACCTCATTCTTTTGCATGTAAGTGTTCAGTTTCCCCAACACTATTCAAAAATTGCCTTTCATCTATTGAAAGATTTGACATGTTAAAATATTCTTGAATATATAAGTATAGTTTCAATCGATATATATTGAATTATTTTATTCAACAAATATTAAATTCAAATACACGGGTTCATTTCCATTGATTACATCTATATACAGGTATCATATTGTTATATTTATGTAGTTTTGGGAAATTTTTTAAATTGAAAAGCACAAGAAGTTTACTTACTTTTTCTTTTTCAGGAAAGAACTTTTCCTATTTGCTTCATTTTGCAATTCTGTACAAACTGGAGGATTAGCTTTTCCATTTTTAGGAAAGCAGACAACACAAGTTTTGCTGGGAAATGCATTGTTCCTTAAATCACTGTATGTAGTACTAACACTTTAGCAACATATACCTTTCCATGCATAAAAACAGATGTTTAATATTTGTCTTCACTAACTATATTTTCCAGTCACTCTGCTTCAAATTTGGGAAGTTATATGTATTACCTCCCTCTTCAGTTTTCTAGATGTTGTAGTATTTTCATGTTATCTATTTTTAACACATTTTTATAATAAAAAACCATAGTCATTCTTTACAATTAATGTATATTGCTCTTTACTCTTCACTAATTAAAAACATATTTCATATACTATACATACTTAATTTTACTTAAATTATTACTTTTTATTTCTATAATGTTTATTGTTCATTTTCTCCAAGTATAATTTACAAAAGTTTAATACATTTAAAGTGTATGATAAATTCTCTGATAAAAATATACCTTGTCTTGTCCTTGTGAAATAAATCTCACAAGCAAAGTAACACATATAACACCTCAGGTATTACCTTTTTTTTTTTGCTTGTTTTGGTGGTGGTGATAACACTTAAAATCTACTCTTTTAGCAAATGTTCAGTACAGAATGCATTAGTGTTACCTCAAATCACCATACAGAATTTTAGTTTTAGAACTTATCTTATAACTAAAAAAATTATCAGTATTTTATCATTTGCATTTTACCTAGAACTTGGAAGCCACAATTCTATTCTTCTGGTTTTTTTTTTTTTTTTTTTTTTAAGTTCAGCTTTTTTATATAAATGATTGCATACAAAATTTGTCTTTCTCAATCTGGATTTTTTTTTTTTTTTGGCGGTATGGTAGTGCTCTAGATTTTAAGCTGTATGGTTGCAAACAGCAAGATTCTTATCTTTTTTTTTAATACTGACCTATTTGTCTGTCTGTCTCTCTACTATTTACCTATCTGTCTGTCTTGCATCTTGTGGATAATGGGACTATGAAGAGGGGTGCGGTGGTCCATACCTGTAATCCCCACAGGCAGGAGGCTGAGGGTGGATGATCCTGGCAAGTTTGAGACCAGCCTGGGCTACTAAGTGAACTCAAGTTTACTTGAACTGCACAGTGAGACCTTGTCTCAAAAAAAAAAAAAAAAAAAAAAAAAGATGAAGAAAAAAATTGTAGCTTTGATTATGGGAAAGATGTGTTGAGATATTTATTTCATTGCTTCTGGAAATACACACAGAACTGGGGTTACTGGATCATATAGTAGTTACATTTTTATTTTTCCTTAAGAGACTCCATAATATTTTTATAGTAGCAGTAACCAATTTTACATTCCCTAAACCAATGTAAAATGTTTTCCTTTTTTGCACACCATTGACAATACTTGCCTCTTAAAGTTTTTGTAATAGACATCTAAAAAATCTGAGGACCTATCTGATGTGATTTTTTTTTTTTTATTTTCTTGTTGACTGATATTGGGCACCTTTGTCCTTTATCTGTTGTTTATTTGTGTAACTTTTTGGAAGAACGTCTCTTGAGACTCTTTGACCATTAAAACTGGATTACCTTATTGATAGTTTTGCTATTGAATTGTAGGAATTCATTGTTTATTTTGAATATTAACCTCTTACCAGACACCGGTTTGTATTTATCTTTCTCATTCTGTAGATTATTTTTTTTTTTTTTTCATTTTGAAGACTGCTCCCTTTGCTGTGCACTGGTATAGTACAACTGGTTTATTTTTGCTCTCGTTGCCTGTCCTTTTGGTGTCATATCAAAAAAATCTTAACAGGAATCCCCACCACCACCACTCAAGGCAGTGTACTTTAGTTTCTTAGTTGCCCAGGTGACAGTTCCTGTTCTAGTTCCGGTTGCTTCCGACTCTTAAACGTATGGTCACTAGGATGCATGTTGTATAAGCCAGTCCCAATCGGCAAGCCACTCTACCTCTGCACTTTTTGCTTGCTTATGCCAGATCAACCCCAGAGCACCAGGAATCAGAGCCAAATATTCTGGGAATGATCCCTAATAGTGCTCACCAAAACTGCCTCCGAATCCTGCATTTCATTTTGGTGTTTCTGCTTACCATAGCAAAATCATTACCAAGATCAACATTTCTGCCGCTTTCTTTTAAGTTTCATTCTTTCAAGCCTTTGTGTAAGTCTGCAATGAATATTATATTCAGTTTTGCATTCAAATGTCGAGCTTTATTATTTGACGTGTTTCTGAGACCAGTTTGTACTGTAGGCGTCCTTGGCAGGTGAGATAGGTCTGGAATAACATCAATTGTGGCCGTAAGGCTGTGTGGTGTTCCTTGGTGACAGGTGAGGCTGAGGGCAGGGCAACCTGTGTGGCTCCGGTGTGCTGTGAAGGTGTGGCACACAGAGCTGCAGGAGTTGTGAGATCCAGGGTGTGGCTGGAGCAGCAGTGGCACTAATGTGTGTGTGGGGCACAGGTGCTCCGAAAATCATTGTATTTGGCATCATGAGACAGGGAGTGCACAGGACACATCTGTGACACCAGAGGCTGGCAATAGGGCATGTTTGTAATGTGGTTCATGACTGAGGCATGAGTATGTGCAGGTCACATCTTCACCTGAGTTCCGGGGCTCTGGGGAAGTCATATGTATTATTGTCACCCTTTGTGTTATCTTTCAGATTTTGCATTATTTTTATATTATAGGTCATCAATTCATTCTTTATAACAATACTCCATATCAATAATTTTTATAATTAAAAATTGATGGCTTTTTATTCCATTACATTTTAAAAGTATATAATTAATATATGAAGCTACTTAGGTTTATATTGTCTCTCAGGAGTCAAGATATATTTGTTCTATGGACTCAGAGATGACAAGGCCTACTGTGGCCTGGCCTTTTAGGGTCAGGAACAGCAGCTTCAATGACCCACTGATGATGGATGATGATCCCTGCCACAAGGTGGAACTAACATGTAGTGTGCATTCCACTAGCATCTCATCTCCTGATGGTGAGGTATTGTGTGACCTGATGCTAGAGGGCAGCACAAAGCAATACTGTGGATCCCTGGGTTAAGACAGCCTTCAATGGCAGTTCCAGCACCACAGCCTCTGCTTCTTCTGCAAAGGGCCCACGCTACATCCGCAGCAGTGACTCTCATGCCCAGTAGCAGATGGGCTCGGCATGGGCAGGGACCCTGAGGACCCTCAGGAGCTGTAGCATCACGTGGCATTGCAGCTGCTGTCATGACAGCATTGCATGAGGTCCTTCTGCTTTCTTGCTGTTCAGGATACTTCTTCCTGGTTGCTGGGCACCTTGAGATTGTAGAAAGGGTCCACACAGGTGAATGCTTGTTATCCTTTTCTCTACAGCTATTCTTGGGTTTTGTGTTTTATGAGGATACTACTGTCTCCTTATTGTATTCTGAAGCTTTCCCAGAGCCATTTCAATTGGTATACAGTGGTTTGTTCAGTGCTTCTCTTTTCAGTTTTGTGAGGAAAACAATCACTGTTACTACTCATCAGCTAGCTTACTGAATCACTCTGACATGTTCTCTGTTTTGGTCTTTCAACTTTCTAGGCTAATTTTAGATATTCTGATTTCAAGTGTAAGAAAATACACCTGTTCATTCACATTTATAATTTTCTAAGATTATGATTAACATACAGTTCATGCCCAGTACAGAGCATATATTTGTAAGTATACAGTACCATGTTTACAGTATTTTCAAAGATGTAACCAGCATGAAGATAGGATTACACAGTATTAGTCTCATTGCACTTCTCAGAAAGTAAAACTTGTGCAGTAGCATGTACACATACTTGTCTTTTCATTGGTTCTTTGTGGTACTGTGAAATGTATATTTAGTCTTCTTGGTTGCATGTTTCACAATTTTACAGATTCTTGGAGTGTCCTGAGAGATTGGTGTCTTTCGTATTCAGGTGAACTGACTTCAAGTCAGCAGCCTCAGGCAGCTTCAGGAAGGGGAGGTCACAGGAAAGACCAAAATAATATTAGATGATTGAAACTGTCAGCACCACCATCAACCTCAGGAGAGGGCAGATGGATTGAAGGATAAATGAACACCAGTAATCATTGCTTTATTCATTTGTTTATGTAATGAAGCCTCTATTCAAAAGCCCAAAGAGTTGCATTTGGAGGAATTTCACATAGCTCAGCAGTGAGAGTTTTCCAAGTTGGTATACTCAGGGAGAGAACGGAAACTCCATATTCTTTCTGCCATTCCTGCATCTCTTCCATCTGGGTACTCACCTTTATCCTGTGGAAGCATAGGCAAATGATTTCAGAATTCTGTATTTGATCCATATGTAATTTATAGCCAGTTATCCAAAGCACAGGTACAGTAGCCTAGATCTTGTGCCCGGTATTTTAAGTGGGGCACAGTCTTGTGAGACTGAGGTCCCAATTTGTGAAATCTGACACTGTCTCAAGTGCACAGTATCCAAATGAAATTGAAATAGATGGCTGATAAGGTTATCAGTTTCTGAAGATGACAAAGTTACTTGTGGTTTGGATAGTTTTGAATTGAATTTGTAGAACAGCCTATTGCGTATTACATGACAGAGCCTGGATAGAGACAGCAGTTTGAATGAACGCACCCACCATAGGAAAGACAGCAGGTTTCATTTTATGTAGGTCATAGAGGACGTGTTTAGCAGGTTACGGAAGACACATCAACCCACTGTTTCTCCACCCTCTCAAAGCCTGCCAAAAGTGCTATAAAAAAGCATTTTCACCTATAAGAATCACTTTCTGTGTTCCGTTGGCACGAGAGGTCCTTCCCAGGTTTAGTAATAAAATTGCCTGGACTGTTGTTGACTTGTGTCCCTGTTTTCTCTGCTCTCTACCATTATAAGAATTTGAGAATTTTCTGGCATTTGTTTCTTTGCATATTGTTTCTGTTCCCTCAGTCTTCTGTAGAGATGCATTGTTCATTATGTATTGGTTAGTGTATTTGATGCTGTCTTGGAGGTCCCCAAGAATCTAAGTGTGTTTCTTCATTTCTTTACTCTCTGTTACACATACTGGAAAATGTCAATTGATACATGTCCATGAACTCTATTTACAATGTACATACTATATGTACACTATCAATTGATATTGCTAATTCTTTCTTCTATCAGTTTAATATGCCACTTTTTATTTTGATGTAATAATTTTAACTCCAGAATTTACTTTTAATAACTTGTCTCCATCACAAGACTATACTTGATAAAATTTTCATATTTGTTTAATTTTTTATACATAATTATCTTTAATAGCTACACATGCTTATAAAAACTGGTTTAACTTCTTTTTTTATTTAAGAGGAAAAAGAGAAAAACACAAAACTAGGAAGTTTAACATCTGTCTTTACCATGAGATGGTTTCTATTGACTGATTTCCTCTTTTTGTTGTTTCTAGGTTTTGATTGTGTGTTTTAGTATCTCAAAATCTTCCTTTTGGACTTAGAAATTATATGCTACAAAATATGACAACTCTGGAAACAGTTTTCAATTCAGAGTGAGTTTTATTATGGATTTTGTGTATTGTTTTATCATTGTTTTCCTACTTGTTGACTTCTCTGGATTTCTTTTATAATATCTCATACCCACTGTACATTGCCATTAGATTCAGCCACCAGCTAGACTAATCACAGATTTCCTTAAATATCTTGAATCAGCAAGTTCCATCCTTTGATGAGGAACACACACACACACACACAAACAGAGAGAGAGACAGAGAGAGAGAGAGAGAGAGAGAGAGAGAGAGAGAGAGAGAGAGAGAGAGAGAAACACATATGACTTCAGGATGAGACCAGTCACAAGAAAGATCGACATACTGACCAATGTAAAATGAAAAGTTGCAATTACAGAGTTTAAAGAAGCCCTCAGGAGAGGGCAGAGGGATCTATATCTGTATATTTATGTATATCTATATGTAGATATAGATATATCATCTACATTGATGCTTTCTCCTTAGCCTCAAATCCTCAAATCTTGCTTGCACAGGTCTTCAAGGTCAGGCCTAAAAATCAGCCAAAAATGGAAATTCTGTCCTATCCATTCTTTCGTGGGAGTGCACACTGCCCTGCAGATGTTTCCATCTGCATTTCCCCAAGCATGTCAGTTTTTCATGTGCTCAGACCACTGCACAGACCACTGCTCAGATATTCCGTGTGAGTCACTGACCAGGGTGCTCTTTCCCCCAGTGGTATCCCAGGCTTTGGGAACGATACTGGGAACCATTGGCACTGAACATTCTGGGTGTAGTACTTTTCCCATGGGTTTGTATGAGGTCAAAATATCACAATGCCTTTGAGTGGAGTTTTCAAGAGGTATTGAAGACATGTTGGATTTCATTAGATCTCAGTTGTACAAACCCCTCTGTTGTCTGCAAGGTTCTAATTTCAAGGTTCTTAGAAACTGGGGTGAGAATCAGGGCGTTGGCAGTGCAATATCCCTTCTTGTGGGTTCTGTAAAAAATGTTTCTTTGTCTTTTTCAGTATCAGTGAAACACATTCAACTCATAGCAGCCTTCCTTCACCATGAAAACTCCAGAGGGGGGTCAATTCCTTCTCCTATTTCATCATGATTACTTCTTATTTAGCCTTTTACTTTTAATTTAAGGTTGTTTGTAATTGCATTGCACTTGCCTGGATAATGTAGAATTATTTACTTATGTTAAGATCAACTTCAATCCTACTGGCTGTATTATTTTTCTGCCCCGAGTTACATAACATGTAGACATATCCCAAAATTAAGAATACAGAAATCTTTGAAGAACAGAATCTTTGAATCATTCCTCATACAAAAGTTTCCAGAGTAGTCTCTCAAAATGCACTATTTTATTGTAAGACAATTGTATTCATCCATTCCAAAGTGGGCGTTTTTACGATATCCTCACAGTTAAAATTTCTTAGCTCTGTTATCTTTGTAACTCAGAATTTTTTTTCCGTGAAAGTGCTTAAATTATCTTTTCTCATCTCTGCAGCTATTGCTAAGAATTATATATGCCTGAAATGCAAGAAATGTGGGTCATTATATACCTGGCTTAAAATTCTTACTTCACAATTTCTTTCTACTTGAAATTTATCTTTTATTTTGCTTTTTCCCCAGAAAACTTAGTAAACAGTTGTGTTAGAATTTTGTATTTCTGAGTGAGCTAAATGTAATCGCATTTTCTTTTATATTCTATTCTTTTTATACTTGATTGTTTCATTCCATTTGCAATAAAGTCTACATTTTTGACAATGTTAGGTCAAAATTTGGAGTAGCTCACCTATTGCATTCTGAGATGAATTATTTCTGCTATTATCTATTGAAATCATGATAAGCATTATTTTTTAACTGATCTGATTTTTCTCGCAGTGTGATCTCGTAATTCCTACTGAGGTTTGTGTTTAACAGTACGAGTACTGGAATGATTGCACAAACATGGTGAACAGGTGAGCCAGCTTTGCTTCTTGGGTTCATAGAGGTAAATCCAGTTAGTAACAGCATTAGTTTTCTATTGCTGAACAAGTAAATAACCACAAACTAAGAGGTTAAAACCACCCTCCTTGTTGGTAGGTCAGAATCAAGGGTACCCCAGACTGCTTTATTTTCTCAGGTTTTCATGAGACCAAGATTAAAGTTGTGGCAGGCTGTGCTCTCATTTAAACATACAGCTGACTCACATCTTTGGTAAATTTTATTTCCCTCCTGTTGTACTATATATTCTTTGATTTGTTAGTTGCTAGCCCAGTGTCACCAGCAGACTCTTGAGACTTCTGTAAAGTTCTTGACATATGGAACCCTTGAAGTGCTAGCGGGAATTTTTCCCTATGCCCAACCCCAGCTCTTATAAATCCTTTCCATCTAGACTCACATATAAAAGATTCACATGATTCACTGAGGGTTAATTTGGTTATCTTTCTTACTGAAAGACAATGATTCCATAAAATATAACTCACACCATAGGAGGAGGATCAATAAAATTTTTAAACCCAAGGATTCTATGGTATATCTCCACAATATGGTGGTGCTATTAGAGTGTTTGCCAACATGGAAATCTACTAATCATAGTTATATTACCAGGAAACTGGAATCACTATTATAAATTGAAATTAAGATTCAAAATGATAGAGTTAAGTGAAATAAAATAAATCAAGTCAATTTGGTAACAACTTTATAATAATTCCAAGGACAATTTGTAAGTGTAAATTGAATTAGCAGGAAACATAATAATAAATAAATAAAGGTAAACATATGAACTGAATGATATTAGGTGAAACACATGGGAAAGTTAATGATAAAGTCTAATACTCCTTAATTTGGACTAACAGGAAACAGATGAAGAGTAGAAACACTTGTAAATGTAATGTTGGAATTTTTCTATAACAATTGAAAAACACAAATATACAGTAAGTCCCAAGAACTGGATAAGAAACTTCTTACAGCTGTGGTCTCGATGTTGCACAATTTTGTTCCCTGCGCGAGTCCATGTTAAAGTCTTTGTCTCCAGAGGGGTGGTGATAGGAGGCAGTGAGAGCCTTCAAGAGCTAGGGTTTTAGGGAAGTCCCTTGTTTATTCGGAGTCTGCTCCTAAAGTGGCCTCTGAGTTGCAAGGATCTTTCTCTGTTTAGTTATACCGAGGACCCTTTACTTCTCACACACTCCCACTATCTATTCTGCCTTGCTCACCCTTATCAGAGCCCAAACCAAGGAGACCCCAGCTTTGAAGCTCCAAAAGCTCTATATATCCTCTGTATACCTCTATCTCTCCCAGGCAGCCTGAGTCAGGGATTTCATTAAAAGAATGAAAAATTGACTCACACAAATGTGTAAAAACATTGCTTATAAAACTATACAAGATACAGCAAAGAAAATAGCTGAGAAACAAACAGAAGTCAGCATCTTAAAGGAAAAAATAGCGTGACAAGAGAGCTCTTCAAATATCAACATTAGATACATTGTGAAATAATAGCTAGAAAACCAGGTAATAAACTTCCTTGTAACTTCTTCTTTGTAACAGAATAAATACTAAAGTTAGTCTGTAGCCTAACTGCCATATATCATGGACATAAAAGAGAATAACCCTTTACACATCACACACATGCACTCACACCCACTCACTTGCGCACACATACACACACACGCACACCACACACTGTACATACATACACACACACAAACACATTTAGAGCAAGTATCATAAAATATATAGTATACTGAACTATAGTGAAATGTAATTTAAACTAAAAATCAGCAATGACTTCTCTTTTCTATATTTAATGTCTACTAAATATTTAAGAAGTTATGCATAGTAGCCCCTTAGTTGAATCCGTCTCCTTTTTAAAGCTCACCAACATATTAGAAATTATTCTGCATTTTTAATGTTTTTTAAAACATTTTTAGACCAGTTGACCAATTTTACCAGTGTTTTAACTTGTAATGTTCAGTTTGTCAAATTTTCCTGAAATGATATTTGCAGACTTTAATCACACATTGCACATTTGTACTTTTCGTTAGAGAAATGCTTGCTTCTTTGGCAGGAATATTTAGACAACTTTTGTATTCAAAATGACTCATTGAAGAAAAAACATTGACGTATTTACTGCTCTATATTTTCTACTTGGAACACAGTGAGACCTTAATGAACATTTCTTTAATAAGCATAAGGTATTCATTATTTCAAACTTTAAAACTGAGAATGTATCACAAAAGAACTTGATTTTTGTGAATTGCAAGAACATCTAACTCAAAAGATACTAAAAAAAAAAAAAAAAAATCCACAGCATCTCTAAAAAGGAAAGTGGTACCATGTAATCCATTGTGAGAAAAATAAAAGTAATTCCATATAAGTAAAATTCACAGGTATTTACTAATTTCTTTACAACTAGTATAAAACTTTATGTTCTTTGTCTAAGATTAAAAAAAAAAAAAAAACTAAAAACTTCACTATGAGGCAATAGGCTTACCTCTTGGGACCCATCTGAATGAATATCCTCAGGGGGTGTTTTGAAATGCCTACATAGGATGCTGATTTTCACAACACAGATCAAAAGAGTCCTCTGCTCTGAAGTGTTTTGAGTCTCTGACCCTGTCTCCTGACAGCCATCCTATTTTCAGAAGACAGTTAATTTCAATAATTCTATGGTGCCTAGAGGAACAGAACTGAAAGAAGTCTCACTCTTACGGGTCTCCAAATGTTGCAAGATGGACCAACTCTGAACGCGTTCTAAAGTAAATTCTAACATAAGTCATAAGAACACTTATAAAATAAAACACACTAAGGTAATGTTTTCAGTGCTCACAATAATACATAGAAATATTTAAGTGTAAAACAAACCAAATGCAAACCATTCTGAACTGTTGAATAAAACAAATGATACATTTATTGAAAAAGAAGTATCAGTTAATGAGTATATATTCTGTCTGAAGTATTGGTCTCTTTGACAAGAGATTTTGACTTTTAAACCTAGCAGCAACTATATAAAGAAGATATTATTGCATTCCTTTGTCAAAATCAATAAAGTAAGTCTGGGTAACTAAGACACTTAGTATTGGCCACACAGTTGATAAGAGATAGAGACTAGGTTTCATCTCAGGAAGACTTGATTCAGAGGTGAAGCCTTCATCCCTAATCTGTAAGCTGCACTGTCTCTCAGTAGCATCCCTACTCTTACATATTTGGGCCAGGTAAATCATATTTGGGGAAATGGGCCTCTTTTTGTTTTTGATTTTGTTTTGTTTTGTTTTGTCTTTTTCCTTTTTATCGGTACCAGGGATTTAACTCATGACTACCTGCTTGTAAGGAAGGCGCTTATGCCGCTGAGCTAAATCCCCAGCCCAAAGTGGTTTTTTTTTGTTTTTTTGTTTTTTTTTTTTTTTTTTTTTTGTGTGTGTGTGTGTGTGTGCGTGTGTGTGTGTGTCTTTTTCCTTTGAAAATGGGCCTCTTTTTTATCCCATTCCCAGATGTCTGCAAGAAACAGCCAGAACATTTAAATGAGTGATAGGAGTTATGTTGAACTAGACAGAGCCATGCTGGAGAACAAATCATTTTCCCTCTCTAGCCTAGGCTTTGTGTCTAATTCTATCTCAGTAACTCCAGAAGTTGCAGTCTACTAACTTTAAATGGAGGGATTACTCATGACATCCCTTGATTTTGTGAGTTGCCATATTCAAAATACTAGTTATTTATCAATATGGTCTTATGGTAGTACAGTTTAGCAAGGTACACTGGTTACTCAACTATGTCTGCAAACTCACAAAGAAACAATAGTTCTCTTTTGTGGTTAAATTAATAATCAAAGGCATTGCATAATGCCATTTTACTTGAAGAGCAAAAAACACAAACAGCCAATAAAAGCATCATAAACAGAGACATTATTTCATAAAGAAATTGCCACTGTTTTTCAGAGGGTTTTCATGAAATGACAGTAACTGATACTGCTCTAATATCATCCAATATGGGACCATACTTCATACTACAATTAAAAATTCCTCAAGCCAATCTGTCCATAGAAATTGTGAGGCCATATTTTATGTTGCTCTATATTTTTAAGAATACCAGAAAACATTCCGAAACCCTTAGTTTATAGTCTGATGGCATCTTTGCTGTTGACAGCTTCTACAAAGGGGACAGGATTCTTGATCAAAGTTAATTTTAATCTAAACACACACTATGATTTTTTTCCAATACATCTTGTGAAAAAAACTTTATCCCTTGGATCATAAAGATATGAGTCTGATATTTCCTTCAAAATGTCATGTCCTAATATTTAGTTTTTCATCAAAATGGACTTTACTTTTGCTTTGTTGGGAGGTGGAAATCAATTTTAAATACATCCCTATAATTAGCCAAGTAGTCCAGCATTTTCTTTCGAATACACTTGCTTTCCCTGTGATTTCCATACATTTTTCCTGACAACTACTGGGTACTCTATACGGAACATGTATGTGGAGCTTTCTATTATTCTCCAAACATCAGTGCTACCTTCCTTAACGAACACTGCTTAATGTGTAATTTCTTCTCTAGGGATAAGATTCATCTTGTATTTTTCCCCAAATTTTCTTTCATTTTTCAGTTTTTAAGCTCTGACCTTCAGTTTACACAAATGTGCTATTTGAATTTTATCAACCTTTTATTAATTTTAATACATTAATTTAGGAGATTTGGTGATTATTGTATTATTAAGGAATACCACAAATGAGCAATATACAATTTTTCTAAATTTATCTTCTTAAATAGAGCTGCACAATTTTTCCTATATGTATATATATTCATATATATATATATATATATATATATATATATATATATATGAAGTCACACCTTGAAAATCCTTGATAGTCAGTTTTAAATGACTATTGAAAGAGCATTTCTGATTTTTACGATCTTGTGTTCTGCAACCCAAGGAGAATCTTATTTTGAATAATTTGATTCTAAGTTTCCTGATGATTATAGTTCTGAGTTTTATCAAATAGGCCAACTATTTGTTTAATTTTTCTAAAAGAAGTACACAATTTGGCACATTTTGGTCTGTACACTCAAATTACGTACAAGCATTCTCACTACTCCAGAAAGCTCAGCACTTTATTGTTTATCCTCCCTGCTCCATGGAACCCGAGCTTGGCTTGTGCTTCCCTAAATTCAATCTATTTATTATGAGATTTCATAAAATTTGATTTGTCTTAGTCACTTGCTTATCACTGAAATATCGGAAACTCATATTTTTTTTTAATTTTAAAGAGAAACCAAGCAAAACAAAACAGAACAAAGTCAATCAAAATAAATCAATGTAAGTGACACAGGCCTTCAAAGTAATAGAAAATCAACAATGATTATCATCATGCCTCCTGTTGTCTTAAAAATAGCTGCAGATACCTTCAGACATGGTAAGAACCAAACAAAACATAACAGAATAGAACTGATAAAAACAAAACAATAAATGCAATAAAGGACTTCAAAACAAGATAATAATAAATCCACAATGCCTACCATAATACATCTTGCAATCTTTGAGATACCTGCCCATGCCATAGGATACTATAAAATCAAACAAAACAAAACAGAATAGAACTCAACCTACAAAACTATGAAAATGATACAGGACTTCTAAACAAGACAGTGGGGAATCAACAATGGCCACCACCCTCAGAAGGAGATCCCCCTTAAATGCTGCACTGCATACTGCCATCCTTTGAATAGATGATCAGACCACTGGCCCTAGACCTGCAAAGTCAGTGAAACACTAAACACTACAAATATTAAATTGTGTGCTACCTCAGTATCCATCATCACAGCCTGCATTTCTCTGGATCAGCTGTTTGTTTTCGGAGGGAGGTGGGAGTGGGTGCTGTGGATTTGTTCTTATTGCTTCTCAGCCTGTATGCTGAAAGGGGCTGACATCTGAGTATCCCCTCAGTGGCCTGTGCATGACCTTGATTTATAGGGAGGGCTTGCTTCTTGGTGACTTCTTGTTCTCATTTCCTGCAGTCCATGAATGACACTGACTTACTGGAAAAGGCTGGTGTCTGGCTGTCTCCCTAGTGGCCCATACATGACACTGATTCATGGAGAAAGCTTGCTTCTTGGTGACTTCTTGTTCTCTTCCCCCTCAGTTTGGACTAGTGCTGACTCACAGGAAAAGGATAGCATCTGGTCCTCCCTCCAGCAATCTGTAGATACTCAAAATTTAAAGCGGGAAAGGTTTCTGTAGGCTGAGAGATCTGAGAGGATTCAGAGATGATTGGTTCTTCAGCAGGAATGGCACAGCAAAGCAGAATTCAGCTCACTCCATGGCAGCCTGAGAACAGGGAGAGGTTGGCGACATGGGGCACAGTGGTGTATCATCAGGTTATGCTTCCAGTCTGCCTTTTCCAGTGAGGACCTCACCTGCTAACAGAGTATCCAGCAGTGAGCTCATCACTGGACTAATCTCCTGATGAGCACAATACCTCCATGACCTGATTCTCTTTCCAAAGCTCTACTTCTGAATATATGGAATTTGAGGGAGACATTGTAGATGTAAACAACAAAAGCCATATAGTGGTGTGATACGTGGTGTTTAATTTATTTGAGTAGCAGACTTTATCTGTGTAATACCTGTATTTAATTTTATCTGTGTAAGTATGCATTAAGACTCAGTTTCTAATGTTTGCTGTTTTACTATATGTTTAAGGATTTTTCTACAGACAGACAATTGAATTAATCTTGGCCTTGGGATAATATAAATAAACCTACTGCACATATTGCTATGCAATATATTTGTGAATTTACAGTTTCATTTGTCTTGTGAGGATAATAAGAGCACAATTGTGCCAGACTTCAAAAGCACATTTAGCTTTGTAGGTAACAGTCAATGAGTTTGCTCAGCAGGTACAGAGCTTTCAAACTAGAAACACGGCAGCTCTCCTTGTTCATATTCTAATAAATACTTATTTCAGTCTTTTGAAGTATAGTCATCATGAGTATGAATTGGAGAAGATTCATTACTTTGATATGATGTTTCTTGTTTGTTAATAATACCAAGAATTTTTCATGGACTTAATGGTTATTGACATTTCTTCTATTATAAAATGTCAATGGCAGTTTTGTCCACTTTAAATACTGGAAACTTTCTTTTTATCATGTTTGTGTTATTATTGGTTTAGGTATTGATTTTTGTCAGATATTCTTCAGGTAGCAGAAAGATAAATATTTCTATTTACATATGTTGAAAATATTATTTCTTGCTGTGTCTTGCTTTTTCAGGGCCTTAATATTTGCTTTGATGAAAAGATTGGGTTTTTTTTTTTTGTTTGTTTGTTTATTAGTATGTGTTTAGATTACATTCAGTTTACATTTATCTTCAGGAGTAAATGTGCCATTAGGTAGCTTGTTCCTAAAATGTGGTTCACTGGCTCGCTTCTCCTTCTGGAGTTGGATTGAAAGTTCTTCCACTCTGGAACAAACAATTGAATAAAATGAGCAAAAGCAGTGTAAGTTTATTTGAGAAAATAGAAGTGAACAGTGGGAAAGAGACTGGCTCCAAAGAGCATGCTTGGGCTGAGTAAACAAAAAACGACAAGAGTAAAGATAAAAATGCATGCTCTGTGTTAGCAAGAAAAGTAAGATAGTGATATAGGGGAATGAAACTCCCAACCTAGTATGTCTGCAAGCTTGTGTTAAACTAAAATCAAAGAATAAATTTTAGGAACAATGGAGTTAAGAGCTAAATATATCTATTGAGAGAAAGAAAGCTTCCATCTGAAGAGAGACAGGAGGGGTCCTGGGTGGGTTACCAAGGACTCTGTCTTTTTCAGGGATTTTATAGAGTAAAACCATGGGTTCAAGTTGGGGGAAGACTGGAAACTCACAAGGCAGATGGGCATAAAGTGGGACAAAACTATAGTTAGCCAACAAGATCAATAGTTCAGGTAAATTGATTATGTTAGGAACAAATGGGAAGCAAGTGTAGAAAGAGGCATTCTTACAGAGCAGTGACTCTTACCTAGGGGGATGGGAACTATTTAGAGTATCAATCCCAGAATATGGGTACATTTGTATGGTCTTTTGTCTTGAGGCTTGGCCCACAGCAGGAGATGTCAGCTTCTCTGGCCCTGCCAAGTGTTTGCACTGGCTCTATTGAGGACCTAGCCCTGTCTCACTGCCTAGTATTTTTAACTAGCTCAGTTGCCTGCAACAATAGTACAGTATTCGTGGCATTGTTGGGTCTTTTTGCTGCCTAACTCTCCAGGAGCTGGTAAGACCTTCTACACTCAAGTCTTGAGAGAGGGTACTGGGATCTCACAACTCAGGCTGATATCAAGTCCAGGCCATCCTGTTGAAAACCTGCTGATGTTCTCATGAGAATTCCACACCTAGGGCTTTGAGAACTGTTCTGTGCATGTGGCCAGGATCTTGTAGTTAACTGGTCTCACCCACTTCCCCAGCTAACTGTGGCCATGCTCTGCTCTCGCCATGCCCTATCTCAGGTATATGCTTCTTTTTTTCAGTCCCTTTCTTCCCAGCTCCCCCCCCCCGCCCTGATTTATAATCATGTTGACCGTTTTAATCGTATTTCATATCGTGGTATATAGTGTTTATATTCACTAAGGTTATTATTATGCCAAAGTACATGGAAGATCTTTATTCTACTTATTTTCACTATCCCTCCTTCTTACCTCTCACCTTTGTCCCTTGGACCCTTTCCCAGTTGCAAGAGATCTATCCTTTTGTCTCTTTCTATCCATCATTTATCAGTCTCTGTTTGTATGTCTCATTCAAATGAAAGATACCATATCCTATTTAAGTCTACATGTCTAGTTTATTTCATTGGACATTTTATTTTCCAGCTGCATCTTTTTTCGTACATATGTCTCAAATTTGTCCTTCTTTATTGCTGAGTAGTATTCTATTACATGTAGATGTCACATTTGCTTTATCCAATCATCTGTTGGAGATACATGCTATTTAGATAGTATGAATTATCCTGCTGTAAACATTGACATGCATATATTGCTGTGCTATGATGTTTTAAGATCTTTGAGGAAGATACCTAAAAGGGAGATAGCTAGGTTATATGGAATTTCTAATGTTAGTTCTTTGAGAAATGTATGTACTGATTTTCATAAGGATTGTACTAGTTTACATCCCCACCAACAATGTAAGAGTGCATCGTTTTCATCACAACCATGGAAGCATTTGTTATTATTTGATTTGTTGATTATTATCATTCTTTTTGGAGTAGAATGGAATCTTAGCATTATCTTAATTTGCATCTCTTTAATGGCCAGAGATGCTGAACTTTTTTCACGTATTTGTTGGCCATTTGCTTTTCTTCCTCTGTGAAGTATTTGCTTATTTCTCTTGTTTATTTCTTGACTGGATCTCTAATTTTAGACATTTCAATTTATTTGGGATATATATATATATATATATATATATATATATATATTATCTGGAATATATATATTCCAGATATTATTTGTCTATTGAACAGGAACTGGCAATTTTTCCCCATTATTTAGGTTGTTTCTTCACTCTACTAATTGATCCTTTTGCTCTACAGAAGCTTTATAGCCCAAAATAATCCATTCGTTGATTTTTGCTTTCATTGGTTGTGCAGTTGCAGTTCTGTGTGAAACATCCTGTTTCTCACCAATGACTCCAACGAAAAGTATTACAATAGAGTAAGTATTACAATAGACTCAACTAAAAGTATTACAATAGAGTAAGACCCGTATCAAACTTCCCTCCTCACCTGTCACTGCCCCATCCTTACATCTGTCTCTCAGTGCCTTACGTTTCTCCAAACACTTCCACCATTCTCTCACCACAGCTACATCATCACATAACAGCTACAAATAATAAACAGTCATAGTGTGTATGAATATTTATTAAGGGAAAAGTGTTAGTAGCACATGAAAGCATCATGTAATTGAGTCTGTTGATGCTGTATAGCTGGAGGTAATGCTTTTTGCAAAATATAGGAACAGAGTCCAAATCACTTTCAGTAAATAACAGAGGGGCAAATACTAACACAGGACACACAAAGCTAAAAATTCTTCATGGGAGGCAACATTTTACTAAAAATTTCAATATATACCACAAGGCATCCTCACTCTTCTCCACCTCAAGATTCTTCTTTTGATAAAGTATGCTTTATCATTTTAAAAATCTTTTTCATTAGTATTGTTGGTGTCTTATGTTACTTTTGTCTATTTGAAGATCATTGGTATATATTCATATACTTATTCTAAACATTTTATGATGATGGCTTTGATATTTAGCTATGATCACATCCTAATTTGAGTGTGTACAATAATGGAAAATAGAAATTAAGACAACTTTTTAAATACAAGTAGGTATTGAAGACTTGCACCATTTGTTGAAATTCTTTCCTTTCACTAGGCACATTTTTTAAAAAATCATTTTTTGCTTACATTAGCTTATTTCTGGATCTTTTATTTTGTTAATGTTGTCCATTTGTCTTCTTTACATAAGCCATGATATTGTCATTAATGAAACTAACTAATCTTTAAATCATATATTAGAGATTTTTTTAAAATATATTAAGTCAGTCTTCCAGGTCTTATTCATTAAATATAAATTTTGGGACATGGTCAATTTCTATAGAACATTCTAAATTGTTCTTGAGGTTGTTTTCTATCCATAAATCAGATTAAGATAAGGGTTAACAGTATTAAAAGCAAGATAATTGTTTCAATTTACTTAGGCTTCTTTGATAGCCCTTTTCAATGTTGTACATTGTAGTATAGGGCAGTTGCACATATTTATCAAATTTATTCCTAAGTCATTTAATTTGGATGTCATTGTAAATGATATTTTAAAAATTAGTTTTTAAATTTTTTTGCTAAAATATGTAAAATTGCTAGGTTTAATGTGTGACTTAATTTATATGTGAATTACTAAACTCCTGTATTAGTCCTGTTTGCTGTTTTGTAGATTTCTTATAATTTTTAAATTTACATAAATACGTTGACCACAATTACTGTTAGATTTTTGTTCAGTTCTGTTACCATTTTTTAAATTTTGTTTTTCTTTTCTATTGAAATGGCTAGAAATCCATTACAAGTTTGAAAAGAAGTGATGAGAAGACACAAGGTCATGTGGAGAAAATACTCCATATTTTAACATTAAGTATGTTATTACCTACACACTTTTCATGTGTTCTAGCCCTTTAATTCAATTGAGGAAATTTACTTGTATACTTTCTATAAGATTTGTGTTCCTTAAAGATCAGAAGTGTGTATTGAATTAGTCAGGTAAATTTTAACTACTCATTAAAGTGACTGTGATTTTTTTCTTCTGTAGTCTGTTAATATGTCAAATTAATTTGTTATGCTCTCTAGCATGAAGTTTAACCTCTAAAATCTTTAAATTTTGTACAATATTTTTGACATTACCAAAGAGATAGTTTAGAATTTCTCACAACTGAATAAATACAGCTCAACTACTGAGTCCACCAAGAAAATGTATACACGCTCCAAGAAAAAAAAAAATACAGTATATTTTTTCTTGAAGGTCATTGGTATATACTCATATGCTTATTCTAAACATTCTGAGGTCCTCTTATGGGGGACCTTAGAGGAGGACATATATTGCAGAAAACTTACTACACTACCAGTCCCTGGAGAAAAAAATTGAAAACGCATTGCTAGCAATCTCAATGACTGAGTTACCCAAGCAGCAGTTCTCTGAACTAATAAATGTCTGGATGCTCATGCCACCACTTTGAGCACCTCTTATAACTGAGGAAACCAAAGGTAGCTTGTATTAATCTCATAGTATTTCAAAAAAGTTAATAAGAAAATATTTATACACTATCTTTTATTTCATAAAGTATGTATACAGATTTGGGCAGGCTCTGTAGCTTATTAAATTGCTTCATAACAATATTTTGGATTTCACTTGAGTCTCTCCCTCGTCTATAATTTACCAAGATAGACATTGTTTGCCAAGAAAGTACATAACATGTACTTGAAAACATTTTGGTTTAGTTTAGTTTAATATTGGGTGAATACATCTATACAGTAATTGCACATTTTGACAATGAATCATCATTTTTTAGAAAGGTATTATCAACTTTGACAATACTCCTATTCTGTTTGCCATTCAGCAAATCTGTTAGGACGGAGTATGGGGGCAGTATCGTCTTTCTGACACAAATCTTAGTATTTAGGTGTTAAGGAAAAATCCCATTAACGCAGTGCCAGACTGTAAGTGGAATTGCATTCAAAAGTTAACATGATATATTTACTTTTAGTTCTGTTTTTAACTGTCTGTGTAAAGACATTCCCTACGCTTTGTGAACTTTGCGCAGTCAATCCTGATCGCTGGTCATACATTCAGTGATTTATCTCTGAAACTTTAGACAATTATACATTCTTCAAGAAAACATCAGGAAAAAGTGAGACAAAATCTAGTTACAGTGCAAATGGAAATGGGCATTGGTTACCGAAGTGCAGATGTACTGCTTACAGATATCTCTAGAAACCACCACAGAGTAAAATTAACTGTTCAGTACATCAATTTTCTGTAAGAAACTGTTTGCATTATTTTAAATACATTTGGTTATGCATTTAAGCACTCGACACAGTTCTCTTAACAACTTCTGATTTACGAAAGGAGGACAGTGGGATGCATGAGAAGCAAATAAACAAATACTCCTTTTCTGGCGTCCCTCCTCAGGAACACACCTAAAACATCAATGCCTTCCACAAACATTTTTTACTTGCCTTCCATGAGTATAATTTTCAGAAAACATATCTGGCTGCCTGAGTTGGTGGATATAGTTCTGTGTGTCTACACTGCAACATACGTTACAAAGATTCTAAATTTTTAAGTTGAAATAAAAATCGTATTTATAAACGAGATGTTTTCCAAAAAGTAAGAATCATACATGAAGGTTAGACCATCAAGTTGCATAGCAGTTTGGAAAACTATATATGACACAAATTGGATCAATGGTTATCCTCTGATTCAATGTGATCAAAGCCTCATCGACACACCACTGACATGATAGAGATTGATAGATCTAAAGATAAATCAATTCCATTAATTTTTACTTAGAAATTTTGTTAGGCTTATCAATTACTGTCAGCTTATAAGAATGGACATCAGAATAATAGGAAATTTTTCATAAAAACACTTTATTTCTTATGCACATAATTATTATTGATTTTGTCCTCTTCTCTCACCATAGTAGTCCTTTTAGAATGTGAGCAGCAAGAATGATCTGCTGTCAATATATTTGCAAGATTTTCAACATCAGAGTAGATGTTAGTTATCTGAACCTATACTTAATGTAGCTTTTCCAATGGCCTATGATTATGACAATTTCATAGATAATACCATTTATTGGAGCTCTCAAAACTGCTCAGTGTTTATT
Organism: Cavia porcellus; assembly: GCF_034190915.1. Taxonomy (NCBI): domain Eukaryota; kingdom Metazoa; phylum Chordata; class Mammalia; order Rodentia; family Caviidae; genus Cavia; species Cavia porcellus. Next base: position 11,470,032 of record NW_026947495.1, read on the forward strand.
CAATTTCCAAGTACTTGATAGTTTGTTTTTACTTTAATAATGATATCATTTGATGACATAGTTACATATTGTATATTTTAAAAGAGTATTTATAAAAGACTTAGCTGGACCTGACAACTATCAATAAGTATATAAACAAGTATCAGTAAAGAAAGAGTGCATAATCAACTCATTTATGAACAAAAATTAATTCACTTTGCTACCAAACTCATTGAAGTTTCCTCAAATTCATCTTCACACTTGCTGAAATAGTTTCCTATACTCATCCCGTGCCTTCCACTTGACAAGATTCTATTTATGTTTCATAGTCAAAGTCCAGCATGAATATTCTCTCTTCCATCTATTTTCTCTGCTATGTTTATTTCATATTTTAAAAATTATTTTCCTCTCTTTCTCTTGACTTTCTGTATTTTCTTCTGCATCACCAGCTCTTGAAAGAAAAGAGCTCCACTTTTCTGTGTCCCTATACAAAATGTGACTGCTGAACACTAGACATTTTTATAAAACTCTTGTAAAACTGCTATCACTATCCATTTGCTGTGAACACCCTAAGGGCAGAGTATCTCAGAATCTAGCTTCTTTAGAAGAAAGTGAGTGATTCCAATAATACCCCTAAGAAAAGTTGTGCTTGTTCAACATTAATTGCTAGCAGAGGTAAAGTGAGTTGAGGTTTCTTAAGGAATTATTATAAATAAGTTCATTATGGCAGAGAACTAGTTATATTTGATTTTCTCTCCTTCTAAAATTATGATGGTGTCATACAACAGACTCTTAGAGTACTAAACCATTCTGTGAAACTATAGCTGAACTTAAATTGAACTGTTTCACCAGGCCAAGTAAATCTATGACTTGTGTTAATCAGTTTTTGGAGAAGGGGGGAACTGAAACAGAGAATGAAATTATTTTATTACTAGTACTAAAATTTTCTCTTCTATAGCTGTACCTTACTCTAATTTCCTAGTTTATCACCAAGTCTCCAAAATAATATGTGATTTAATCATTAATGGATATCCTGAAGGTGAATGTAGGGGCAGAAATTAAATTCTATTTTTTTCAAGTCAGACTATTAGATCATCGTACAGAAAGTTACTCAGCATAACACTATCATTTGGAGTCCCATATTAATAAGGGTTTACTTGGCACTTTCCAGAGCCACCATGTGGGACAGTCTGCTCCAACACTGAAGTGAAAGAAACATGTGGAAGAATGTCAGCATGTTGGAAGTGACAATGCTTTCTTTGTGAAGTGGTGTTTCTCATCACCCTGCTACATGTACATCCTTGGTCTCTCCCTATGACTCTCACTTTTGGTTATGACACTATACTTTCCCTTTCCGTGACAACAAATGTCTGTACTGCCCAGTCATATTTCTTCCCTTCAGAGATTCACCTGAAACCTGGAGTGTCAATCTTTTCCTGGTAAAGATAAGGATAGCCTTTCATATAGTATTGTGAAGAAGATATCATAATCCTCATTTTGTTTGAATTAATGGGTGCAGATTAACATGTCCAATATCAGAAAGCTTCTGCTTAATCATATCCAGTTTTTACTCTCTAAGTTTGGTGCTTTATCCACAGAAACAGTTTTGCTCTAGTCTGAGTTTATGAAATGTAACCAATAAAATCATTTTGATAAACTCAAACATTTACATTTTAAATTAGAAATTCTGTGAAATTAGGACTATCTCCTAGAAAATGTCTTTCACAGAGGTAAATGGGTAGTACAGGATATATTTAAAGAACTGAAATTACAGTTAGCATTTACCTAGCTATGTTAACAGCTTAGATAATTGCTGGTTAAAAACTTGTGGATGAGTCCCTAGTCATGCATATGGGCTTTGGATTTCTCAGTTTCTGCCAGCAAATGTCTGCCTGACTGCAGACCTAAGTTTATAAAACCTGTATCATTTCACTTTACTAATAGCATCACCTTTTCTTAGTTGACCTTAGCACTACGTACTATATCCTCTTTCACAACACATATATATGTCCTTGATTTTATTATTCTTTTCATGCAGCCTAATTCAGACTACCAGAGCCTGCTGTATAAAGAGTCGTCCCTCCTTCTCAGGGAGGGCAGGGTTGGTTAGCATAGAGTCATTTGTTGTCTCCTCCTTTATAAGAATAATTCTCAACCTCTAAGGAACATCCTTCACACATTTCTACCCATGCAAGGGAGTTATAAATGCTTTACAGAAATAACATACAGAATCCATAAAATCAATGGGAGGGAGGAGTGGGAGGCACAAACTAATCCTTGAACACTTAATAATCAGCCTCCTCTGCTCACTACATGCCCTCTTTTTACCTTCATTATAATGACCTAGTATCCAAAAGGATGTAATTAAACTCCTCGGGTCTTTGTCATGAACTGCCCCTTGAATTGTCATCCTAAAAACAGAAATTCCATTGAAAAATGGATAGGATTTATCACTTTTAACAGTCACATTTCCTAAAGAGGAAGGAAAGTCACATATCAGGCATTTAGCCACGCCAGCATAGACATGGAAAGTCTCCCCTGCGATGGAAGCCTGAGTTAGTTTGACTTTGTCCCTGTTCTAGTGCTTAATGACCATGAAAATCAAGAAAAAATTTTCTGGGAGTTAGCAGCTGCAGATGAAGATCAACACATATCATCTTGTTATTGGAAAGGTTTATTTTATCCATCTACCGTTTGATTTTTGTCTTTCCATCTGGCTGTTACACCCACATTTTAAAGGTCAGAGAGTGGAACTGCATTTCATCTTCAGTAGGTGGGCGGAATCACTTTTAAAAGCTACCATTTTCAAGACAAGCACAAAACATTTCTAGGATGAAGTGACTACAAAGTTTGACCTCAAAGGTTTGATTTACTTAATAAAGAACAGTGAGATATTTGTTATGGAATAGGACCAAAAACAATCATGCAATGAGAATGTGATGATTTTTTAAGTGCCTAAAAATTATTTTTTGAGACTTCACAGAAATCAGCATGGAAGCCTGGTTATTTCTGTAATTCTGTCCTACAGTGATATGCTTCCACTAATCTCACTAATTTTCAGTTGTTAAGTTCTAATTTTCATTGTTATCATTTCCTTTTATTTTTCCTGGAAACAATCAAGAATGTATTGATTTTGATCACAGTAAATCCTTATAAAGTGTAACCATGTAAGAAAAAACTTCAGTAAATCTTGTACTTTGTAAAACAATTCTGGAATAATCACTAGTAACATAATACCTGAGAACCAATAACTTATATGTAAGTATTCCCAATGACCAGCAGTTCACAAAGATAACTGGAAGTCAGGTACGGTTCTTCATGCCTGTAACCCTGTCCCTGGGAGGCTGAGCCAGGAATATCACAGTTCAAGCCCAGCCTGAGCATCTTAGCAAGAATTTGTTTTAAAATTTAAAAAAAAAATAGTAATAATAAAAAGAAAGAGCTGGGGAGGTACCTCAGTGGAAAGCTCTGAGTTCTTTCCCAATTACTGCTGGAAAAGATGGGTGAATAGAGACAACTTTTCTATTGTATGAAACACATAATTAGGGGCTCAGTGAGTCTGAAGTAGATCTTATTATATTTTATATCTGTGGACATATTTCTATGTAGTTATTTTTAGACTTTTATCTTTTAACATCTAGAATTAATAGTAATTTATGTGTTGCTACCATATTATCAGCATTCTGCATTTGTCAATATATTAACTTTTAACGTTAAGTGATTTTTGTTTTCACATACTTTCGTATTGCTGTTTATCTTGGTTTTTTGTTTGTTTTGAAGTTTATTGTATCTCTTTTCCTTGTGTTTCTGCATTTCCAAATATCTGTCATGACACACTGTTCTCAAGTTTAGAATTACAGTATTATAGTTGTGCTAGCTTTCAGTTGTTGTAACAAAATACTTAAGAGAAACACTGTAGGAGGAAAACTTTATTATGGCTAATGAATTCAGAGGCTGAAGTCCAGGGTAATTTGTTCTCCTAGATTTGAGGACTGTGGCAGCAAAGTACATCAGGATGGAAACATATGGCAGGGGAAACCACCTTACTTCACAGTGAAGCACAGGAGATACACAGATGCAACCAGAATCAAATACTCTATCACGTCCACGCCTCCTGTGACCTCCTCCACCGTCCAGTCACATAGAGGTTGGATCCAATCTTTAACATAGAAACCTGCGCCTGGGGGAGTAAATGCCAAATCCAAATTTGTGCAACACTATTGCCCTTTGATTCTTACAACCTGAAAGACACCCTACTAGGACCAAATGTGAATCCTTCTAGAACAGAAACCTTCTTAGGATGATCTTATGATTATTCATATTTATACTAAGGAAAAGTTAGAAAGTAGAAGATGTGTGGCTTCATCAAGATCGCTCAGCCAGGGAAGCATTGAGGAGCTGAAGTCAAGAACACATTTGTTTCACCTTTTGCCAGACCCACACATAAGCCCTCTATCTTCTTTATTAAAGAAAAAAGCAAGTTCCTTCAAAAGATTTTAACCCTAAAGTGTAGCTTCTTATGATAACAGTACTTATTGCTAAGAACTGAGGGGCATTCTGAGGTCCAACTGATGATTTTTGTTCAATTTGTGCAATATGAGAAGTACTCTAAGGTGACTGTGGAGAATAAATTGGAGAGAATGAGCATGTATACAAGGCCGTGGACTGACATACATGAGAACTGTAGGACAGACATGGAAGGCCCTGAACCAGCATGTGGGCAATGAAATAGATGTGTACAAGCTCCATGTGTGTACTCTCCAGAGGAAAATGCTAAGGAAGAGGGGACTGGAGCTGAAACTATTGAAGAGCCGATAGTCACGAAGAGAACACTCACTGGCAAGAGACATACATTTCAAACTGCTTTCCCAAAAGTGGAGCTATAAGCCAGGTGTAGAGGTGCCATGCAAGTAATCCTAGCACGCGGGAGGCTGAGGCAAATTCAAGACCACCTTGGACTACAAAGTGAGCTAATGGCCAGCCTGAACTG